>NC_091784.1:34554802-34857832 GCF_029378745.1 Bos indicus | reverse complement strand
GTGGGTAGGAGAACACATTGCAGGAAGAAGGAACCACGTGAACAAAGATGTCAAGGCCAGGACACTGCAGAGGCTGGAGGAGTCTGGGGGTGGTGGCGAGTTGGGACGACAACGCAGGAGGCTTGGGGATGCCTCTCGGAGAGATGTGGATGTGAAGGGGGAGGCCGTGGGGGGCAGTGGGCCAGCTTCCACCGTGTTTTTTGTCACTTCTTCCAGATATCACACTGTGGGGCATGGAGCTGGGCCTTCTGAGCATGCGGAGAGGGGAGCTGGCCAGGTTCCTGTTCAAACCCACCTATGCTTACGGAACGCTGGGCTGCCCTCCCCTGATCCCCCCAAACACCACCGTCTTGTTTGAGATCGAGTTGCTCGACTTCCTGGACTCTGCTGAGTCGGACAAGTTTTGTGCCCTCTCAGCCGTAAGTTCTGGAGCACAGATGTTAGCACTTTGATAGAGGGATGGGTTTGTGTTTCAGGTAATTATCCTACCCCACTGATGATCATCAGCCCCAGGGTCTGACCAAGGCTCCGGTGTGGAGAGGTGGAGGGGAGGAGTATCTTACCACTCACTAGTGTGTGTCTGAGTGCTGCTGGCCCTGATGTGTGGGTACCTGTGCTCGGCCAGGGTTATGGACCAGCAGGTTGAGCTGACCTTTGTCACCATTTGCCTAGGTCTCCCTGAAAGATAGTATTTGCTTCTCAGTGCTGTTTGGTTTTCAGCAAGTCAAGCATTGGTAGCTCATAACTGGGTTGACCATGTAATTTGTTGTCCAACCCAGGACCCTTGAGAAGGAAAGGGACTACTAACTTATGGGATACGAGGACACAGGGTATAAACTGGGATAGATGGCCTCTGTCTTAATGTAACTCTAAAACCGCCTTTCCTCTGTAGCCTCACATATAACTCACCCCGTACAGACGGGGCTTCTAATCATCAGCAGTGACGTGAGCTCCTTGTCCTGCTGTCTTACCCTGGCTGTACATGTGGCCTTAGATGTCCACCCCGGGTTCACATCTCTGTATGGTGTCTCCCTGGCTAAACTGTCACCACCGCAAGGGAGAGACACTACCTTTTTCTCATCTTTTCACAAAACAGAGGTTCTTGCAGATAACCTGGGTAGGGGTGGGGCCAGAGAAGGCAATGGCACCCCACTCCAGTACTCTTGCCTGGAAAATCCTATGGATGGAGGAGCCTGGTAGGCTGCAGTCTGTGGGGTCGCTAAGAGTCGGATACGACTGAGTGACTTCACTTTCACTTTTCACTTTCATGCATTGGAGAAGGAAATGGCTACCCACTCCGGTGTTCTTGCCTGGAGAATCCCAGGGACGGGGGAGCCTGGTGGGCTGCCGTCTGTGGGGTCACACAAGAGTCGGACACGACTGAAGCGACTTAGCAGCAGCAGCAACAGGGGTGGGGCCAGGACGTCTGTTTAAAAAGAGGCTCCACTGGTGATCCTGACGTGTACCCAGGGTAGAGCATCATGGTCGGAAAGACGGGCGGAGCTCTGGGCAGACCAGGGCTGTCGAATGCTTGCTGGATGAGTGGTTGCCATGAGACCTGAACTTTGTGCTTGGCAAGTTCCATCAGTTTCTAATTCTATGAGAAACTGTTTCTTTAGGGAGCATCTCTGGGTAGGTCTAAACTAGTGGACTTCCCATTTGGCCCTCATCCGTAAAACAGCAGTAATGGCATCTACCTGCTGTGGCTTCTGTTGGGATTCAGAGATGACTTCTACCTAGGCCCCTAGCCCAGTGCTCAGCACACCTGCGGCAGCAGAGGTCATAGTCTAAAGGAACAGACCTAACAGCTGTAGTGACCCTGGCGTTGTGGCCGTGGGGCTTTCAGTTTCCTTGCTGACATCCTTGTCTTTGATCCTTAGGAGCAACAGAGTCAATTTCCACTTCAGAAGGTCCTAAAGGTGGCAGCTACTGAACGAGAGTTTGGCAACTACCTTTTCCGCCAAAATCGTTTCTATGATGCCAAAGTGAGATATAAACGGGTAAGACTGCTTCAAGAGTGTGAGTTTAGACCCTGGAAACTTCCTTCTTTAAGAGAGAGAGACTTTATCTCTGTCCCTTCTTCTCCCCTACAACGTTAAGAAAAATCTTAACCTAAAAATCCTCATGCCAGAGGGCTAAAAACTGGGGGAGAGAATGCAGGGTTTAAGGGAACCTGGTGATGTTTGAATATGGATGTGGTTTACATGAGTGTGTTCAGGTTGTGATCATTCATCGAGCTGGACGCTTGCTTTTGTACTTGACTGTGTATTTCAATACAAATTTTTTAAAATTCTCTTTCTAGTTTTGGGTCCTCTACCAACTGACTTCTCTACCCCATTTGCCATGTTCATTTCCTGTCTTTTTGACAGTGGACATTCATCTGAATCTAACGCCATTCTTGCCAAGCTTCTGATTGTCATTTGGCTTCCTGTGGAGGTTCTGCTGACAGGAATCCGCTGTTTGCTTTGTAACGCGGTCACGAATATTATGAGTACTTTCTGTGTGCCCAACTCTGCCCCCTAGGCTATAGAGGCAAACAGGATACAGTTTAGGGGCATTCTGATTTTTGTCTCATTTGCATAGTGAGCCTAAACATTCAGGATTTGCATTCAGCTGTAAACCACAAAATCCTGAAAAAGTTTTTCAAATAAACTAGTGATGTAATTTTTCTCACATAAGAAGGGAGGCACTTCAAGGACAGCATAAACAGCTGTTACACAAAGCCATCAGGGAACATTCCAGAGATCTCTCTGATCAGCTGCCCTTAGTGTGTCTTTGTTGTCTTTTTCCTTCTCAAGATGGTAGTTCAACCTGCAGTGTCATGTGATCATCTGGGCAGGAAGAAGGGAGGGAAGAAGAGTCTGGTGTGTGTATTCGTATTACAAGCTTTCCAGAATTTCTCCTAACCCGACTTCTCATGATATCCTATGGTGAATGTCCATTTGCCCTTAGCTGTATGCAGATAGGAAGCTGCAAAGTATGGTTTAATTAGTACGTTGCTGCTTTGAATGAAATGGAGGCTCTGTTGGAAGAGGAGGGAAATATATGTTCTCTTTTTCTCTTAGCATAATACCCTCTAGGTCCATTTGTGTTGTCATAGATGGTGAGGTTTTGTTCTATCTTATGGCTAAATAATATTCCATTATGTATATATACCACATCTTTAAATATTCATCTGTTGGGCACTTGGGTGGTGGTGTTCAGTCACTAAGTGGTTTCTGACTGTTAGCGACCCCATGGACTGCAGCACGCCAGGCCTCCCTGTCCATCATCAACTCCCAGAATTTGCTCAAACTCATGTCCATTGAGTCGGTGATGCCGTCCAACCATCTCATCCTCTGTCACCTCCTCTTCCCTGCACTCAATCTTTCCCAGCATCAGGGTCTTTTCCAGTGAGTCGGCTCTGGCTACTGTAAATAATGCTTCAGTCAACATAGGGTGTATATATCTTTTCAAATTAGTGTTTTTGTTTTCTTTGGACAAATACCCAGGAGTGGAATGCTGGATCATATGGTAATTCTGTGTTTAATTTTTTGAGTAACCATACTGTTTTCCGTACTGGCTGCATCAGTTTATATTCTTGCCAGCAGTGCCCAAGGTTTTCTTTTCTCACATCCTGCCAACTCCTGGCTGTTTGCTGTCTTTTTGATAATAGCCATTCTGACAGGTGTGAGGTGATACCTTATTGTGGTTTGAGTTCCATTTCCCTGATAATTGGTGGTGTTGAGCATCTTTTCATGTGCTTCCTCACTGTATATATATCTTCTTTGGAAAAATGTCTATTTGGATCCTCTGTTTATCTTTCAATCAGTTGTTTATTTTTTAATGTTAAGTTGTATGAGTTCTTTGTATATTTTGGATAAAAATGCCTTATTGGATATATTGTTTTGCAGATATCTTCTCCCATTCATTGGTGGCCTTTTCTTCTTGTTGATAGTTTCCTCTGCTATGCAGAAGCTTTTTAATTTGATGTAGTTCCATTTGTTTATTTTTGCTTTTGTTTCCTCAGCCTGAAGAGACATACCCAAAAAAGTATTCCTAACATGGGTGTCAGAGAGCATACTGTCTGTGTTTTCTTCTAAAAGTTTTTTGGTTTCAGGCCTTACATTTTAAGGGCTTCCCTGGTGGCTCAGATGGAAAAGAATCCGCCTGCAATGGGGAGAGACCTGGGTTTGATTCCTGGGTTGGGAAGATCCCCTGGTGGAGGAGGGCATGGCAACCCACTCCAGTATTCTTGCCTGGAGAATCCCCATGGACAGAGGAGCATGGTGGGCTCCGGTTCATGGGGTTGCAAAGAGTTAGACACGATTGAGCATAGCACACAGCCTACATTTTAAATCTTGAAATTGTGTGTGGTCTGAGTAGGTAGTCCAGTTTGATTCTTTTGCCTGTAGCTGTCCAGTTTTCCCAGAGCCATTAATTGTTTACTATTGTTGAGATATAATTCACGTAGCATAAAATTCACACTTTTAGTGTACAGTTCAGTAATTCTTAGTTTATTCACAAGGTTGTGCAGCCATTACCACTACTGAATTCCGGAACACTCCATCACCCCCAAAAGAAACCTGTTAGCAGTTACCATTCCCTCCTACACCCCCTGTTTTACTCTTTCTGTGGATTTGCTTATCTGGGATATTACGTGTAAATAGAATTATGAAACGTGATCCTTTGTGTTTGGTTTTTTTCAGGAAGCAAAATGCGTTCAGAGTTTATGTTGTAGCATGTATTAGCAGTTTATTCCTTTTAAAAAATTTATTTTTCAAATTGTGGTAAAATGTGCCAAACATAAATTTTACCATTTTAAGCATTTTTAGGTATACAACCCAGTGGCATTAAGTACATTCAGAATGTTGTGCGACCATTGCCACTGCCTGTTCCAGAACTTTATCATCATCTCAAACAGAAGTTCTTTATCAGTAAACAGTAACTCCCACTTCTCCTGCCCCCAGCTTCTGGTAACCTTTATTCTATTTTCTGGCTCTATGAATTGATCTATTATGGGTACTCATGTAAGTGGAATAATAACAACATTTATCCTTTTCTGTCTGACTCCTTTCACTTAGCATGATGTTTCAAGTGTCATCCACGCTGTAGCATGTATTAGTATTTCATTCCTCTTTATAGATGAATAACATACTCTTGTGTGGATCTTACTGGGGCTTCCCTGGTGGCTCAGACAGTAAAGAATCTGCCTGCAATGTGGGAGACCCAGGTTTGATCTCTGGGTTAGAAATTGCTTTTCCTTGGAGAAGGGAATGGCTTCCCACTCGTTTTCTTGCCTGGAGAATTCCGTGGACAGAGGAGCCTGGCAGCCTGAGCCTGTCGGCTGTAGCCACGGGGATCTTGCTGCCTCTTGTTTATGTTCATCAGTTGGCGGGCATTTGGGTTGTTTCCACTTTTTGGCTATTGTGAATAATGTTTCTATGAACACTTGTTCACCAGTTTTTGTGTGTAGACTGATGTTTTCAGTTCTTTGGGGTGCCTAGCTAGGAGTGCAATTGCTGGGTCATATGGTGAATCTGTTTAACTTTTTGAAGTACTGCCAAATTGTTTTCCACGGTGGCTATTCCCACCAACAATACAAGGCCCCAGTTACTCCACATCCTCACCCACACTTACCTTCCTTTTTTTAAGGTGACAGACATCCTCGTGGGTATAAAGTACTGTGTCATTGTGTTTTTGCATCTCCCTGATGGCTAATGATGTTGGGTGTCTTTTCATATACTTATTAGCTATTTGTGTATCTTCCTAGGAGAAATATTCATTCAAATTCTTTGCCCATTTTAAATTTGGTTGTCTTTATTGTTGAGTTGTAAAAGTTCTTTATTCTGAATACTAAACCCTTATCAAATGTGATTTGGAAATATTTTCTCCTATTCTGTGATTGTTATTTTACTTTTGTACATTGCTGAAAAGGAAAAGATGTCTTTTTATTCAAAAGTCAAAATAAATCATCTGAAGGCATGGACAATGACCGCAGTAAACCATTATATGTTGTCAACCGAAACCGGTAACTGCCTGTTATAATGATTTTTCTTAAACATCAGTCAACCTTCAGTCATTTTGTTCTTTCACTTTTTTGATAGTGTCCTTTGAAGCACAAAAGCTTTTAATTTTGATTAAGTCCTGGTAATTTATTCTTTAGGTATTTGTGCTTTCGGTGTCAGAATTTATCTAAGACTACAAAGATTTACACCCATGTTTTCCTCTAAGAGTCTTTCTTACAGTTAAGCTTTCAGGGCCTGTGGTCTATTTTGATTAATTGTATGTTGTCTGAGGTAGGAGTCAACTTCATCCTCTTGCTTGTTGACGTCCATTTGTCACAGCACTATCTGCTGAAAGGCTACTCTTTCTCCATTGGGTGGTGTTGGCGCCTTGTTACTAATCAGTTGATTCTGGATGTACATAGGTTTGTTCCTGGACTCTCCATCTGCCTTGTTGGTTCTGTTCTCTTGACCTATGTGTCTGTCTGTATGGGTACCACACTGGCTTGGTAGTAAGCTCTGAAATTAGAGAGTGTGAGTCTTTCAACTTGGTTCTCTCTCTGACCACCCCGCCTTCACCCTGCCTTTTTCAAGTGTTAGGATCCCATGAATTTCTGTATGAATTTTCAGATCAGCTTGACCATTTTTGCAAAAAAGGCAGTTGAAATTTTGGCAGTGGTTGAATTGAAAATGTAGAATAATTTGGGCACTGTTGCCGTTTTAACAGAATTAGGTGTTTGGATCTGTGACATGAACTGTCTTTCCATTTACTGAGATCTTCTTTAATTTCTTTCAATAACGTTTTATAGTTTTCAGTCTATAAGTATTGCACTTTACATTTATTGCCACTTATTTTATTCTTTTTGGTGCTATCATAAATGGAGTTTTCTTAATTTCATTTTTGGATTGTTGTTAAAGAAATACAGTTAACTCATATATTGATCTTGTGTCTTGCAACTTTGTGAACTCATTTTTTAGCTCTGATTGTGTGTATTCTTAGGGTTTGCTGTACATAAGACCACCTCCTCTCGACCACCTGTCTCTTCCTTTCTGCAGGCCTTGTTGCTCCTCCACCGGCGAACAGCGCCCCCTGAAGAGCAGCACTTGGTGGAGACCGCCAAGCTGCTTGTTTTCCTCAACCTGTCCTTTACTTACCTGAAGCTGGAGCGCCCCACCATGGCCCTGCGCTATGGAGAGCAGGCTCTGATCATTGACCGAAAGAATGCCAAGGCCCTCTTCCGCTGTGGACAGGTGAGCGGGGGCGGGGGGCAGGGACCTGGGATGGAACGCTCGAGGAACGGCCACAGTGGCGGTCAACTGTGTTACTGCCGCAGTGCTCTTCCCTAAAGTGTACTTGTAACATGTTGTCCTTTGGGCAGGCTTGTCTCCTTATGACTGAGTACCAGAAGGCCCGGGATTTTCTAGTCCGAGCCCAGAGGGAGCAGCCCTTCAATCACGACATCAATAACGAGCTGAAGAAACTGGCCAGGTGAGACCACTGTTTGCAGGAGTACAATCAGAGAAAGAAATGTGTGGTGTATCTGCCGCTCTGGCCTGTTCACTTGGGTAAAGAACTGTTTGATGTTGCCAAGCCCATGTGAGGAGGCAGCGCCCCCTAGAGCTGGCTTTAGGAAGTGCTCAGCTCTCTAAACCTGCAGCTCTGGAGAGGGGGCGTAGGACAGACCTCCAAACCACACATGTCTGGACCGTTGCCCACCTCCCTGTCCTCCTCACCAGGCAGAACCCTAAAGAGGTGGCCAGTGTGATTTTTAGAAAGGGCAGCATTCGTCAGATTTTCTTCCCTGCCGGCTGAGAACCTCTGTTCTCAACTGACTGCAGGAAAATGTCTTAAAGATGCTGGTTTGATCTGAAATGGCTCTTTCAGATCTGAGTCATTCCCTAAGATGACTCTCTTGTTACCCAGGTGATACCGATACCAGTATCTCAGTAATGTAACTTTTTCTGATTGTGGAAGCTACATATTCATTGTAGAAAACTTTGAAAATTTCAACATAATTCTGTCGCCTCATAACCACTGGTTTTTTTTTTTTTTTTTTTAAGGTGTTCTTTTGTTTCTCTTTATTGGTGAGGTTTCTCTACTTATGTTAACATTTTTAAACGTTTAATCCAGATTGCTATTTTTGGTTGTGCTGGGTCTTGTTGCTGCGAGCAGGCGTTCTCTAGTTGCAGCGAGCGAGGACTGCTCGCTAGTTGCAGCACGAGGTGGTCTTTGCAGTGGCTTCTCTCGTTGCAGACACAGGCTGCAGGTGTCAGGCTTCCGTAGTTGTGGCACACGGGTTTAGTTGCCCTGAGGCATGAAGGGATTGAATCAGCGTACCCTGCATTGCAAGGTGGATTCTTAAGCACTGGACCATCAAGGAAGCCCTGAAGCTTTCTTGACATTAAAAAAAAAGCACAAGGTGTGTGTACCTCCTGCTTGGATCCAGCTATTTGCATTTCAGGCCTTGAAGACTTACAGAAATTTCCTTTCTGGTATTTATAAATATCCTGTTAAGAAAGGTGTAAAAATTTTGGAATCTGACCATTCTTTAGCAGGAAAATCTCAAGATAAATGAGAGATCTCTGAGTATGAGGTGTTGCTCAGATGGACGCAGCCGACAGCCTCTCTGACAGCAGCTCCCAGCCTTCGAGACTGCTGTCTTTGCAGATGGTGGGCTTTTTGTCCAAGGGTTTCCTGAATAGCCGTCTGGGGAGCCCCGCCATTCCCCTCCTCCTCCAGCATTGTTTCCACCCCCTCCTGATTGGGTTTGAGGCCTGCTGAAGTTGTGGTGTTTCTGGCCCTGAGTGGAGAATTCTAGCCGCCAGGTGTCATTTCCCATAGATACTGTGCATCTCTAACTACTGGGTATTTCTCCCTGCAGCTATTACAGGGACTACATGGACAAAGAGAGAGAAATGTGTCACCGGATGTTTGCTTCTGGTGACAATGGCTCTACAGTAGGAGAAAACTAAAGGTAAGCTGACACACAAAAAGCTTCAGGATGAACCCATCGTCAGGTGAAAATACCGTTAACTCAAAAATGCATTTAATACGTCCTCCTGGAACATTGTGGTTTAGCCTCAGCAGTCTTAAAGGAGTTCTTTTTTAAAAATAATTCTGTGTGTTTCTGGCCGTCTGGGTCCTTGTTGCTGCATGGACTCTTCGTTAGTTGTGGGAGTGGGGCTACCCTGTAGTTGGGTGTGGGCTTCTCCTTGCGGGGCATGGGTTCTCGGGAGCATGTCTCTTTGGTAGTTGCAGCCTGTGGGCTCAGTAGCGGTGGCTCCTGGGCTCTGGAGCACTGGCTCAATAGTTGTGGCACACATGCTTGTTTGCTCCACGGCACGTGGGATCTTCCTGGACCAGGGATCGAACCCGTGTCTCCTGCATCGGCAGGCAGATTCTTTACCCATGGCCCATCGGGGAAGCAAGCCCCAGCCTCTCCGGTCTTAATCACTCTCAGAACACTAACGTTAGGCTACAATTGGGCCAAGTCAATCCACAGAAAACCTGTTTTATAATAAAGTGTTGACTGGTAATTTACTGAACACTGTACTTACAGCAAGCCAGAATGGTTGTCTGGGTTCAGAATGCTGTCAGGCTATCGGTTGTTTACCCTCATGATCACGGGACCGACGGGAGCTCTGGCTCACTGCCCCGCATCAGGAGAGCCCATGGGGCTGCGTGCTGCCAGGCCAGGAAAAGATCTGAATTCAGAATTTCATGTATAAACATCACTGCTGAATGAGTATCGAATTTGCACCATCATATGGTAGAGAGTTGTGAGTCAGATTGTCGTAAGCCAGGGGCCATCTGCTGTCTGAGTGAGAAGGTGGGCCGTTCTCCTCGGTCCCCGAGTGACAAATGCTGCCCACTGGGAGGAGAGGAGCCCTCCCTCCTGGAGCCACGGGCGGCTGTGGTGCAGAGGCAGGCCCGTGCTGTGGGCCTTCTCGGAGGGTCACAGAAGCCTCGGAAGGTCCATCCAGGGCTTGGGCTAGATTCATAGGTTTGAGAAGCCTTAAGCTTAAACGTCCAACCGGTCCATCCTAAAGGAAATCAGTCCTGAATATTCATTGGAAGGACTGATTGAAGCTGAAACTCCAATACTTGGGCAACCTGATGCGAAGAACTGACTCATTTGAAAAGACCCTGATGCTGGGAGGGATTGGGGGCAGGAGGAGAAGGGAACGACAGAGGATGAGATGGCTGGATGGCATCACTGACTCGATGGACATGAGTTTGAGTGAACTCCGGGAGTTGGTGTTAGACAGGGAGGCCTGGTGTGCTGTAATTCATGGGGTCACAAAGAGCCGGACAAGACTGAGTGACTGAACTGAAGCCTAAACATGAAAGCAGAAATGTTTCATGGCTTTTATTCACCTCCTTCGCAGTAGTGAGGCTATCCTTATAGTTATTAATGTGATGGTTTATCTGGGCAATGAAGATGATGCTTTATCTGTTTTTTCCCCCAAACCTGAAAGCCTCCAACCTCACCTTCCATTGAACACATTGTTAATGATGATTGATCCAGATGTCGAGGGTGGGGACGGTTGGTGACCACTTACTCCGAGAACTAGAGACAGAAGGTGCTGGGGCAGCTGGGGGCGGACGCCCGGTCCTTCAGCAAACACACCCCACCGGGGGTTACACACCGGGTTCTGGTTTCTCCAGGACTGCATGACGTAACTCTCTTGTCTGGTTTATTCTTACTTCAGACAATTAATGGAAACAAAATCACCTGCCTTAAACACCTGCTTGGCTTGAGTAGATAGCTCTGCTCTCTTGAGAGAAGTCAAACAAGAGGCAACAAGAAAACAGCTGCCGGACAGGCTCATGGTGATAAATCTCTTCTTTGTTTCCTGCTCTGTCTCTCTACAAAAGAGGCCTGGGAGAAGGCAGTGAAAAGGCCCATTCAGTCCAGAGTTTTCTCACGAGTGATCTGTACACTCTTGTCTCTGCTCCATCAGAAACAGGCAGTCGGTGTCACACGTCAGCATCACTGTCACTGCTGACCATGACCCTGTGACCCTGGCCTTCAGGCCTTGTGGGGACACTGGTGTATTCGCAGCTCCCCTGAGCTGAGATGTGAGCCAGATGACCATTGGTGTCTGGCAGAAATGGAGGCGCAGTGGCTTTTCACCATGACATTTTGGACCATGAGCTGGCAGGTCCTTCTGCTTAATGAAGATCCTGTTCTTCCCAGGTCTGTCCTAGAAACAAGGCCTTGGAAACCCAACAGGACAGGTTTCCTCTCTGTTGCCCTCACCTCCCACCTCTCTGCATCTGGGAGACCTTTTTTAGCTGCCGCTTCTGAGATGGCTTCTGGGGTGTCCCAAAGTCTCGAGCCTGTCTGTATCACCAGCAGATTGCCACTGCCATTGAGACTGTAACGCGTTTTAACTTTGTGTCGTTCGTCGTTTCTCGGCCCGCCTTTTGTGTGTTGTACTTGTAGCTGGCTAGTCACTTCAGACATCTAGCTACTGGCTTTTCTCTGTCTTGTCTTCTGAAATGTTTGTTTCTTCTGGTGGAACAAGAGTCCCCTCAATTATATTCTCTCAGCCTCTGGTGATAGTAGACTTAGTTTTCTGAGGTCAGTGGGCCATGTCTCTTTCACCTTTGTGTTTTCTAGCATCTGGAACCATGCCTAGCATGTGATTGGCACTCAGTAAAGGGTGGCTGGATCAGGTATGAAATAGCCGAAACACTGGCCTCACCTCCTTGAATCCTTGCCTTCCCGGCTGACTCCTGTATTGGCTCTCAGGATTCATGTTCTTGCCAATAGCAGAAAACCATCCTTAACAGTGTTCACTGCAGAAGAGGTTTGCTGAGGGGACCCTGGGGGAGCCTACAGGATTTGGGCAGAGGCTGAGCACTCAGAACTCCTCGGGTAGAGATGGAGGGCCTTGGGGAGTCCGTCCTTCTTCGCTGCCTCCTCTCCTGCCCTGAGGAGGCCCAGGCGTCCGTCCCCACAGCCTTTCTATACAGAGGGGAATTCCTAACCCACACTGCCCTCCTCTTCCTGAGCCAACGCAGCTCGTTTGAAAAATCCTGAAGCAGGACTCTGGCTGGGTTTGGAGAGTGTGGAGTCCCAGTTATCATGTCATTTCATCCACAAGGATTTCCCTGCGTATCTCTAAAAGATAAGGGCCACTCTTGAATTTTTCTTTCATTCTCAAATGCTTGTCTTTCTGCTCATTTGCTTTTACTTTTCTCTTTTCCATGTTGCAGACTTTCCACAAATGGTTCGTGTTTCTTGGCTGCTTATTCACATTTAAGAATGAAACAGTAAGACAATTTGACCAGGGGCTCTGTTTACCTGGGCAGGTCTTCTCAACTCATCCTTCTTAATTTAAGGCTGAATAGATGGGTGCCAACCGAAATGCTTTGAGATCCTTAAATACCACAGGGAGGAGCTTTGCATTGGGTTCCAACTCCTGCTGCTGCTGTTAAGTCGCTTCAGTTGTGTCTGACTCTGTGCGACCCCAGAGACGGCAGCCCACGAGGCTCCCCCATCCCTGGGATTCTCCAGGCAAGAACACTGGAGTGGGTTGCCATTCCCTTCTCCAGTGCATGAAAGTGAAAAGTGAAAGTGAAGTTGCTCAGTTGTGTCCAACTCTTAGCGACCCATGGTGGGACTGCGGCCCACCAGGCTCCTCCCTCCATGGGATTTGCTAGGCAAGAGTGCTGGAGTGGGGTGCCATTGTCTTCTCCCCAACTGCTACACTAGCTTATAAATTCTGTATTATTTTAATCTGCGTATCCTCAATTTCTAGTGAGACTGAGCACCTTGGCGTATTTATTGGGCCATATATTCTTTGTGCATGTTTCCTGTTGTCCTTTGCTCACTCTTGGGCGTTTTCTTCACTGGTTTGTAAGAACCCTTTTCCTGTGATGGCTGTTTACTACATGTCTGTTACGTACGGTCACATATTTTCCTCTGGTTGTTTTGAGTATCTACACATTTCTGTGTTTGGCTGCTTTCTGTGTGGTCTCTGGAATCCACCCTGTGCTCGCACTTGGCCTGTGGGAGTAAGCAGAGGTCTGTCATGAGTGAGCAGGAGAGCTCAGGGTGTGACGGGCTTGCTGATAGCTTTTCTTGGAGTCTGAGCATCAGTCTGTGTCCACAGTGCTTTGTAATGTCCATAAGCCCATTTAATCTTCCCAACATATTTTAAGGGAGAAATTATCTCTCTTTTACAGATCAAGGGGAGGAATAAAGCTCAGAAAATCAGACCCTTTCCCTGTGAAGGTCTTTGTGTGTGTGTAAACAACTGTGACCATTTTCATTTGATTTGAAATGTAAACCCCCAGATGCTGTCCAAGGCTTTGAGTACATCCAGCTTCTCTCTCTAGCTGGGGTGTAATCACTGATTGCTCAGGGATCTTTTTTATTCCTTTCTTAGGTGTTTATGAATTTCCTCCCTCTTCTCTGCTCTCCATACTTAAGAGAAGCTGAAGCCTTTGGGCTACAGAATTAAGAAGATCGAGCCATGTTGCTTGGCCAGCCTCAGGGAAAGAATATCCTAACAGATTTTTGAAAGTGTTTTCTGGAAAGTCAGAGCAGCTCCCGAGAGGCTCAGGTAGAAGTAAAGGCTAGTAATAAGCTCCTGTAGTTGAGGTTCTAGGGTTCCTTTAGTCCTGGTTCAGAGAGTGTCGGCCAGAGTGAGCCCTGGAGCTGCAAGCTCCACAGAGCTCAGTGCCGAGGCTCCGGGGTCCTCTGGGGTCAGGGGTTCCCTTGTTCCAAAACAGCCTTCCTGTGTCCGGCCATACTGGTCAGTTGCCAGGAAACCCTAGGAGCAGATCATCATCCCTCATAGTGTGTGACCAGATTCAGACAAGAATCTGCTTGATCCTGTTCTTCCGAAAGGGATTAAGGAGAAACTCAAATCCACTGTAGAGTCTATAAAGGTATTTCATGCCTCCAATTAGACGCGTCTGAGTCCTGAATAAATAGGAACTTGCTTCAATGTATTTTTGTGATTTTGTATGTTGTCAGTTCTGACTGACTTTCCCTGCGTCTCCACTTCTTTTACTCCTCCCAACAGAGGTGTGTTTTCCTGGGAGTAACTGGGCATCCATCCTCTTGTTGGATGAGGGTTGTGCCATTTTCCAGGCAGACTATTAGGTAGTCTCCTGATCTTTAGGAAATCTGTGAAATGCTTTTTCCTCCAGCTCAGGAGATCTCTGACGTCATCCCTTTGTTGTGTGGACTATAAATACTCCACATGGGTTGGCACCTTTTGACGGGCCCCTTCCTGGGCAGTGCTTCCGCTGGTGGTTTCTTCGGCCCCTTCGCCCTCTTCGTAGCCCCTTTCGGCAGCCATTGTTGTTGCTGTTGTTCAGTTGCCAAGTCATGCCCGACTCTTCGTGACCCCATGGACTGCCCACGGCAGCCTTCCGTGTCTCTCACCATCTCCCAGAGTTTGCCCAAGTTCATTCATGTCCATCAAGTCAGTGTGATGCCATCCAACCATCTCATCCTCTGTCGCCGTCTTCTTCTGCTTTCAGTCTTTCCCAACATCAGGGTCTTTTCCAGTGAGTCGGTTGTTCTCATCAGGTGGCCAGAGTACTGGAGCTTTAGCATCAGTTCTTTCTAAGAGTATTCAGGGTTGATTTCCTTTAAGACTGACTGGTTTGATCTTCTTGCTTTCCAAGGAACTCTCAAGAGTCCTGACAGCCATAACAGGCCCCGAACCCCATTGCCAACTGAGGTTTACTTCTGGGCTCTTAGTGAATGAGGTATCAAAGAAGACTAGTTAAATTCAGGAGATAAACTGCGTTCCTTTTTCTAATCTTCAAGTCAGTGATTTATTGAAGTGCCCTTACCTTTCCGTATGGGGGCTGAAAAATGGGAAATCTGGATTCTCAGACTTAGCTTGTTTTCTGCGACATCAGCCAAGTCATTGAACCCCTCTGGGCTGCAGTCTTGCCATCTGTACAACGTAGCGATCAGATCTTTAAGATCTCTCTGTACCTCCTTCGTTCCCGTCAGATGTTGGCTCAGTCTGTTTTTAATTTCTTGGATTCATGATTAACTAATTTTGAATAAGCCATGTCTCTAGGCCTGTGTAACCCAGAACCTGACTTAGATAAATAAGGATACAGGCACGTAGTGAAAGAAGCGAACATCAGTAGCAAAGAATTAATGTGAAGTCACCTGGGAGGAGATGTGGAGAGAGGATGGACTCTGGGAGCACAACATGGAACCAAGAGGACAGGCTGGGAGCCGGGGGACGAGTGGGAGCTTTAGCTGGGAAGGCTCTGGTGGGCTTCAGGGAGCCACGCACCAGCCCCTGAGTAGTTGCGTGTCCTGCACAGAGATAAGCGGCAGCTGCTGTCGGCTTCACAGCGGGGTCTCTGACACCAGGAGAGGCAGAAACAAAAACAGGACAAAAGAAATCCTCTAGGGGGTGAATTTCACAGAGGAGTGACCAGCAGTGTCACGCCCACCAACACAAAGGACAAGGACTGAGAAATAACTCGATCATTCATCCGCCAGTGTGGATGGTGGGAATGCAGGCAAGACCACGAGCCTACCCTGGGCGTACTGAGAGCAGGAAGTGCAAGGCGGGAGCAAGCCAGTACTGCTGGCTCAGCCTCCTCAAAACCATTGGTGGGGCCCTCCCCAGGGACTTGGACTCAGCAGCTTGGCTGGGGCCCCACACTTGCTGTTTGTAACGAACTTCCAGGTGATATGGACCAGCTGGTCCGTGGAGCACAGTAAGGTAGATGGCCTTCTCAAGACATCCTCATGAGAAGAGGGAAGGAGTGGGTGCAGGGCAATTAGAAACGTAACACAGTGGATTTGTTTGGAAACGAGGGTGGCCATTGGGCAGCACTTCTGACCCCAGTTTGTCACGTATTCTGCTGTCTTCCATTCGTGCTGTGGCAGCTGATGGCCGTGAGTGCTGACAGGTGTCATCGGAGGAAGTGTGCTGAGTCCGGGGCCACCCCCAGGTCAGGGCAGAGGCCTGGGCGCGCTCGGGTTCAGTTTACACCTAGAAAGGCTGGGCTTCGGGGGACCACTCAGCTCGATGCGTGTTCCCAGCAGGAAGGGAGCGCTCCATGATGCCTGTCTCCCACCAGTGCTGAGAAGTAGAGAGAAGTAGTTGTGTGGGGGTGCGGACCAGGGACGCTGAGGGGACTACAGCAGGAGGAGGCCGTGTGGAGCAGGCCACCAGCGGCCGGACCAAGGTGGGGAGAGGCAGATGAGGCGGCCAGCAGTGAGGACTGGCTTTGCATGGCGGGGGGAGGGGCAGGAGGGGGACCGCCGAGGCCAGAGGGCACAGCCAACTGGTGGGGTGGCCGAACATCACATCGTGGAGTACGTGAAGGGGCTCGGGCTTCTGGGAAAATTCTTCTCTCTCAGTTGGATGTTTGAGATACCCAGACTAGGTTATTCCGATTGAGTGATGCATTTTGAGTTAGAGAACTAGTTAAGTGGATTCAGGGAGGGTCTAGGAATCTTCACCTTTTTGTGCATTATCTGGGACTTGAAGAGGGATCTACAGCTTTTACCAGTTTTTCAAAGGCTGTATGACCCACAAGAGGTGAAGATCCATTGTTCTAGAGGTTTCTCAAGACACTGTTCACGTTTGCCCGCTCACTGTGGCTCACAGGCTCTAGACCAGGGCTGTGGATGGGCAGGGCTGGTCTACAACGCCGTGGGAACTCCTTTTATCTGCCTGGCCCTTGGCCCTTTACCCTAGGGTTTCAGACAGAGACACCCCAGGCTCTGCAGCCTCCGGCTCCAGGTCCCAGGATTACATCACTTTCCTGTCTTCTCGTTACTTTCTCACACTCTTCTCTGATTACTGCCCACTATTCTGTGCAGCTACTGTGGACACCGATCATATCATTGCTGGAGTTTCTATTTCACAGTGACTGTGCCTTTTCCCCAGGCCTGGGGTTCACTCTCCTCAGAAGCAGCTTGTTTAGTATTAATATATTCAGCTGGAGTCTGCCCTCCTGGACCTTTGTCTGTGTTCCCTGCCCGAGTCTGACTTCTGTCTTTGTAGGTCTCCTGGCTGATCTTTGCTTGACCCCCGGGTACATGATGGCTTTCTCTTTGCCTTTTGCTCCTTAGTATGCAATGAGTATTGGATTTTCAAAATGAAACATGAACTTTTTTATTTTGATGCATTTTCGTTCATGCTAAAGTGTCCCTTTTTATTAGTTTCAAATTGAAAATTCTGTTGACTAAACTTCACAAACCCCAGTGTCTGATCTTGGACATTCTCCTTGCCCACCTGCATCCTCGAGCGCACATGTTTGTGCTGCGTGAATATTGAATACAGGGCTGATTTCTACAGTCAGTGCATGGGACACAGACTGGATTGAGTTTTTGTTTTCATTGATGATTAGTAAACTTTTTATTATGGATATTTTCAAACCTATTCAGATTTAGAAAGAATAGCATGACAGTGTGGTCACCAGCATTCTGCTCTTCTGTTTCTTTTACCACCCCCCTGCCCTGTAACTTTTTGTCAGTATTTTAATTTAAATTATAAAAATGCTACGTGCTTATGGTTTTAAACCAGAAGGTGGAGAATAAAAGCTCCCTGTCCCCAAACCTGTTTTCTAGAGGTAACCACTGACGTTTCTTAAGTGTCCTTCCCAAAGCATTGCTGTGAATATTCAGGATTGTGGGTGTCTGTGTAATCTTCCACACAAATAGAAGTATACATTTTGTACCATAATGCAGTTTGGGTGTTTTCTAGGTTAGCATACAAAGAGCTGCCTCATTTTAAGAAAACAACTCGGCGGCATTCCATCCTAGGAGGGAATCATCATCTTCCTAACAGTGATTGATAGGCGGACAGACAGATGACATGGTTACCCCTCAGCTGAGTTTTCTCTGATGTTTGTTTAAATGTCATGTCACTGGGTAATACACGTGTAAGTTCAACTGATCCAGGAGTCACTAAAGTGACCGCTCAAGCGTCTGTACCAGCGCATATCCCCTTTGGTGCTGTTGCTATTCCATTATTTAGCTTTGCCATCATGAGTACTGTTAGATGTCTTAATCTTTGCCAGTTTGGTGCATCCAAAATGAGATCTTGTTATTAGTGTTGACATGTCCGTGGTCAAGCTTCTTTTCAGATGTTCAAGTATCCTTTCTATAAATTGCCTGTTTCTCTGTAACCAAACACCTTTCTGAGTTTTTCAGGTTTGGGGTTTTGTTTTGGGTTTTTTTTTTGATAGTAAAATGTCGGTTGCTTCCCTGGATACTCTAGGCATATGATCGTCACATTCAAGTAATGGTAACTTTGTCCTCTGATTCCCACCTTGTCTCATCTTACTCAGAGCCCATCTCCCTCTGTGGGCTGATACTTCCAGAATAGCGTTAGATGGTGGTGACGGATCAGCACTGCATCTTTCGTGACCACAGTGGGTGGACCAGTTGCTGCTATACTGCTCAGCATGATCCAGGCTTTCAGTGAAGATACAGTCTTCTTTCTGTCATGCTAAGGAAATGTTTTTATACTCAAGTTTCTGTCAGGAATGATTGTTATCAAATGCCTTTCTGTCACAAAGATAAACAAGCTTTTTTTTAACCTTTGACCTATTATTGTGGTTTATAATGTTGAATCTTTGCAGTAGGGCCTTTGCACTGACATTCCTCCAAGCCCGAAAGCCCTTCTGACTATTCAGAGCTCAGTCTACTTAAATGTCGCCTCCTTGGAGAGGTCTTTCCAGTTACTTTATGTTAAATAACAACTGACATCCTTCTGTGTCCCCATAGCCTGCTGATTTTTCTTCACAGCAGTTACGTGTTTTGGTTTATCTCTTTATCCCACTGAAGAATGTCCCAGGAGGTTTGTCAGCTTCATTTCACTGGTGCCGTGTTTTTCTGTAATGTACTATAAAGGGCAGCCAAGCAGGCTTAGTCAGCAGGGTGCCACAGCACTTAGAGGCACAGACAAGCACTCTTCCTGGTAGATTTAAATGACCAGCAAGATGGACATCCTAAGAAAGCACTGGCCTCCTCTCCTGCCTGCACTGGCCCACCTGCTTCTTCCCAGGGCTTGGCTTGAGGGGACTGTCTCAAGCAGGTGTCTCTCCCCCACTCAGAAGCTGCTGTTCAGCAAGACGGCAATGAAGGATGTGTTCTTAACTGTGACCCCTCCCCCAGCCCTGGACACCCACACACACCAGGGCCCCAGGCTGGGCCGGCGCGTCAGCCAGCACCCACCTCTGTGTCCCAGCATTTCCCACGGCTTTGGGCCCAGCTGGGAGGCAGTGATGCAGAGCCATCACCGCAGAGCCCTCAGTGGGTGGTCCTACCAGCTTTCGTTGTGTTCCCACCTTCAGTCGAGGTCATACTGGTCTTGCGACAGCTCAGTGAAGTATATCCTATAGGAATGTTTGATAGGTGAGGAAGCAGGAGATACAGCTGGCCCAGGATCACAGAGCTGGAAATAGTGGGACCGGGAGTCCACTTGGATCTCCTGGCCCTGGATAAACTACCACACTATGTCCCTGCTGCCAGCGCCCGTGTTACCCGCCTCTGTGGTGAAGCCAGCTGTCCTGTGGAGCTGTCTGGGTGAAGCCTGTCCAGGCGTCTTGTCTGGTTACATCCCTAGTGGTCAGTGCTGCCCAGTGTGTGTCCCAGGGGTTTCACGTGTCCCCCTGAAAGCAGCCGCTTGTACGTTTGGCCCTTTGAGAGTGCTTTTGACATCCTCGAGTGGTTGAGGATGTGTAGCCCTTGTGGAACAGTCGAGATGGACCAATGAGGAGATTGCCCACACTCAGGAGTTAGTCATCTGTTTGGGGGCTTCATCTGAACAGTAAAATTGATCTGGATGGTCTCAGGGGCCCTTCTGTTCTGCTTTTCTGAGATGGTGTTCTTGAAGTTTCAAAGCCACCTTATTGACAGGTCACCATTTCCCTGCACCCACCCCTTAGGGCCCTTGCCCCCCCAGGGGCATCTGTCTGTCCCTGGTTCCCGCCTGGACTCAGACCCTGGACTGGCTCTGGCGCCCTCTGGGACAGCTGAGTCCCACTCTGTTTCTAACTGCTGTGTTTGATTCCTAGATTTCGCAGCTAATGACAAGTGAGAGAAGCGAGGCTGCCCGGAGTTCTCCATCGTTATGGGAGGTGGGCAGAGCGCTTTCAGGAAGGATCTCCTCAGGGCAGACTGTGTGCTCGACCTGCTTGGAAGAGGGGCTGAGTTTCTGCAGTCCAAGGCCACGGCCCCGTCTGTGACTGACGCTGCTGAAGTGTTTTCACAGCTGCTGCTTTCTGTTTCACATTTTCATGCAAAGGAGGTGAAAGGGTAGCTACTGACAAGTAGGAGAATGCTATTTTTTAAGGCAATTGCTTGTTTTTTCAAATAGAATTAGTCCTTGGCTTTTCTCCAGTCCCAGCCCCCTTCCTGCTGCTCTTGTCCCTGGGTGAATACAAATAGGGATTGCTTTGTGTATTTTGTAGGGCTCTCAATTTTGAAAAGGGAGAATTATGTTACAGATGTTTTTTTTGTTGTAAGTAAATAAAACACTTCCTTGTCTTTGCAAGATCCAGTGTAAATTGTGTTGAGTTCAACTAAACTTACGAAGTCAGTAGGTAGGGTAGAGGGACAGCTACTCACTGAGACCAGTTGGATCAGCGAGAGTGCGAGTTGGGTTTATTTTCTGGAGCCACAGCAGTTCTTTTTGACCTAAGGGTAAATGCTTGTGCATTTGCATTGGGGTTCCCTTGAAATCTTCTCCCTTCCATGGGGAGCTGTTTCAAGAGAGTTAATTGGAAACCTGGGAGCCAGCCGGTCCTCCTGCCCTGTTGTGGACTGTGAGTCTTGCAAAAATGTGTGTGTGTTGAGGTGTCACAAAGCCAGCCTCCCCGTGGTGTCTTGGACAGTGTGGTGCTGGGTGAGGACAGCTGCCACCTGAGGGTCCGCCTGGGCCCCTCACAGCATTGCTGCCGCTCATTCTTGGTACAAGTCTGGGAGGTGAGCAGTGGCCCTGCCCTGACCAGGAAGGAACAAACTGGCCTCGAGGGACTTTGACACTGCCCCAGGGCTCTTCGGAGTCAGGGCCGCCTCTCCCCATCATGGGACAGCAGGGCTGGTTTGGACAGGCCTCTGGATCCCAAAGGGCTTGGCTGTCCCCACCCAGCCCCAGTGCTCAGTCCTCCTCTGTGAGCCTTGCTCTCCCTACCCTGACCCTCACTGACAACTTACTGTCTCGTTCAGAGCCATGGCCCGAGCCCAGGGAGGAAGGTCTGGGCCTGGGTCACGCGGTGAGGGCCGAGCTGGAGTGCTCCTAACTGAGAGGGTGGCCCGTCCCGCGACATGCTCAGAGACCTTTCCCCGCTCCCCACGCCCGCAGGCTGGTTGCTGCCTTCTGAACAGGGTCTGAGCGCTTTTCGCTAGAGACAAGGCCTGGAGCCCTGGCTGACTTTTGCTGAGCAAACTGGGCGATAGGTGGCGACATAACCCGCTCTATGCTTCCCGGCGAGCCCTGCGGCCCGCCTGCCTGGGCTGCTGCAGGTGCCCCATCCTGGATGGGGTGGTAACCTTTGGGACGGCTCTCTGGCTCTCTCTCTTGCCTGAGCTGCTTCACCCAGCCTAGCTGTTCAGAGAGACTGGTCTGTGCTGGGCGTTGGCTCAGCTCCCGGGCCCCTGCCCTCCAAGAGGAAAAGGTGTTGAGTGTGGTAAGTTCTCAGCCTAGAGGGAGAGGCTCTGCAGACCGGTGAGTTGTGACAAGGGAGCCTAAGGGACCCGCTCCAGCCAGTCGGGAGCACAGCAGGGGGCTGCAGCCAGGAGGGGACCCATATGCCCGTCTGAGAAAAGACGTCTTTGCATTTATGTCATGTGGGCAGACAGATGGCATGGGTCCAGCAGAGTGTGTGTGTGTTGGCTGGGAAATCAGACCCTCCTGTAGGCCTTGGGGAGCCCGGCAGGCCCCTCCCCAGGTGACCAGCACCCCAAAGACGCCTGTTCTCCCTGGATCTCAGGAGCCAGGCTGGGCTCTTGGCTGCTTCTCTCCTGACCTCGTTAAGCTTACCTTGACCTCTCTGATCACTTTGGTCAACCCAGTCACAATGAATGACCTAATAACAATGAGTAGTCATACTTAATCCAGAGCATCAGTTAAGCAGAAATGCCTGTGTGTGTGTGTGTGTGTGTGTGTGTGTGTGTGTGTGTGTGTGCGCACCCATACACTTCTGTTTGTGGCCTAGGAGGCAAACATTTTAGAAAGAGAAATGCCAGCAGATAGATAATAATGCGATATGATATAGTGTACTAAGCCAAAAATGTGTTTTCTTTCTTACAAATGTGGTTTTCTTCACTACCCTTCAGACTAAAAGTGCAGCTGCCTATGGGGAAGGACCTGAGTCAGATCTCCACTCTCACCTCAGCCCCCTTTACCAGCCCCCTCCCCGCAGCTCCCCCTCACTGATGCTCAGAAGAGGGAGGCACACCCTTCTAGGGAGAACAGTCGGACCCAGAAAATTCACCAACCAAAAGGGGAATTGACTTGGGTGGGAATGGGGGCGCTTCACGGCTGCTCTTTGAGAAATGTCAGGAAACAAGAACAGTACCAGGAGACAGGTTCCAGACAGACGGCCAGTTTGGAAAAGGTGGATTCCAGACAGAGGTCACAGACCCCAGAAAGCGCCCCGCACTTACTCCTGCTTGGTGACGTGGTGTCTGCAGTGACCGTGACAGGTGCTCACGGGAAGCCCATGCACCCGGAATCCAGGTTCCCAGTGCAGGACCTGAGCTGGTTTCTGAGAGCCTCTGGAGGAGAGCTCTGGGACGGATAAGTGGGTGGAGATGCGCCAGAGTCATCGTCACCTGGAGGAGGCTTGCCTGACTCCCACTCCCGCTTGTGCTGGAGGGACTCCCGCGTGACTCCTGAGATCCTTGGCACAAGGATGTGAAAGTCATGTCCCTCAGGCTGCTCCCCCTACCCCGGGCCTGAGCCAGCCCCTCGGGGCTGCTGCCCACCCTCTTCCTGCTCAGCCTTATGCCCTGGCTGAGGGGTGTGCCTCCTGAGCGTCCCTTGTATCAGCCCCTCGTGCTCCGTGTCTCTGCCCTGCCTGGGTCAGAGGTCACAGCTTCTCACCTTGCTCGCTGGACACCCTTCCCCTGGCCTCCAGTCCTAGTCTCCAGACCTTCTCCACCTGCTTGCCCTGTCCTGCTCCAGCTTAAATGCTTCAGTAGCTCCCAGTAGCCTTTGAGATAAAGTTCAAACTCCCTAATTTAGCACAGGAGGCCTGGCCTGCCTCCAGCCACTCCCTGCCAGGCACCCTGCCTTCCGGCCAGGCGGAGCCACCTGCGGCTCCCACAGCGGCCCACACCTTGTGGCCCCGTGTGGTGCTGTCAGATCGGACTGCATTTCAACTCCTCTTCCAAAGCTTAAGACAGCATCCTGAGTCGAAGCTGCCAAGGCTCAAAGAGGCAGGGCGTGTGCCCCCAGCAAACCGAGGTCAGCCCAACAATCACGGGAGATGGGCCATTCAGCATAAGAGTAAACTTCTCTGCCCCTCGTCTGGTAAATAAAAATCACAAACCTTCCTCTTTTCTTGGTATTAAAATACTTCTCATATTTTAAAAAATCATTTCAATTTTTTAATACAAGAACCACAAGATAGTTATAAATATATGCATAGACCTGGAGCAAGAGAGAAAAAAAGGCTACCTCCTCCAGGCAGCCTTCCCTGACCACCTAGATGGACATAGCTGCCTCCAAGATAACCAAACCCTTGGTTCCCAACACCCCACAGTAACCACATGGTCTGACCTGACTTCCCCAAGGTTCTGAGCTTCCAGGGCAGGGACGGGAGGTCACCTGACTGTGGTCCTCCATTCCCCAGCACCGAGAAATAAGATCCTCGCTTTGTTGAAGGAATAAATGGAGCTCACTTAGGACCTATGTTCACATACCTCATGAAATCCTTATGGACAAGTCAGGAAGTTAATGGGGGATAGGTCTGCCTGGGCTGGCTGTATTGAGGAGTCTGGTTCAAGGACCCTTGATGGGAAAAAAATAAACCCAGGTCAGACAGAAGACTGGACTCGCATAAGCCATGGGGGACGGTGACTGCTAAAGAGGGCAAGGCAAGCACAGGTGAGGGGCGTGGGACCCTGGAACTCCTGGCAGATCTGCAGGCTGCAGATTTAGAGATGGTTTACCCACCCAGAGAAGGGCCGAGGGCACACCACGCCTTCACAGCAGGGCTGCGTTCCTCCGAGGTGGCTGCGAAAGCCAAATGATGGCATCTTCAGTGTCAGAAAAGCCCTAGGCGCCGACAGCAGACAGCAGCTAGTTGGCTGGAAATGCGGTGAGGGTTTCCCACTCGGTTGGGAAAAGTTGTTGGAAAATGTGCGGTTGACAGGGAGAACTAAAGGCCATGACATCGTCAGCCCCTCTTCTCCTGGCTTGACTCGGTTCAGTTGTCCCCACCCCAGAGATGGAGTGACTCCCCAGCCCAAGGGTCACCCCCAGGGCACCCTCGACCCTGTACCCCTCTGCTAGGGCAGGCATGCCCCCCCCCCAGCTTCTCCTGAACCCCGGCCAGGCCCACTTGCCCCACCCTGCTCGGCCACGCTTGGAGTATAAGGCAGACTCCCAGGTGGGCTGACCCCTGCCTGGCCACAGCCGATAGCTGCCCGCCATCAATAGCACAGTGTCCCCAGCACACAAAGAGCCTTACTCAGGCTCCGTGGAGTGGCTGTGAAAATCACCGAGGTGCAATTCCAACCTCAGAATTACTCAGCAGCCCTTTCCTGCGTCACTGGTTCCTTTTTGGATTCCGTGAGGGGCCTGTCGTAACCTTGCCCTTGATTCTCAGGCCCCCTCTTCCCTTCCATGCACCCCCTTCTCCGCTCTCCAGGCCCAGTCACCTGGCCTCTTCCTCCACGGAGCCAATAAACGTCACTGGGCATGAAATAAGGCGCCCCTTTCCCCTCACCCCTCCTTCTGTATCTTTGCCCACCTCACCTCCTCCCCAGGGTCTTCAGGGCAGGAGCTGGGGGTGGGGGAAGTGCCCACCCCTTGCCCGTCTCTGTGCCATTGATCCTGGCCCCAGTGGTTCATCAACCATCCTCTGTCTTTGAAACACAGGCTTCTCTCTTTCTGCCTCCAGACATGGTCCAGCCTCTCCTTCCTAATAAAAGACTTCTTCAGTCCTGCCTCCTCCTCTTACCCATAGCCAGACCCCTTTTATTTTATTCTATTTATTTAATTATTGAAAAATGTAATGCATTCCTATGACATTTGATGTACAAATACGGTCCCTCCCATCCTTGCCCTCTTCCCTACTCCTGATCCCTTTACTCTTGGCAGTTTCCTCATTATTCTTCTAGGAGAGTTAACTTTTACATGAGACTATCTTCATATAATTCTTCCTCCTTTAAACAAATGGGACATAATTCACATGCCATGAATTTCACTCTTTTAAGTTATATAATTAAGTGGGTTTTTTTTAAAAGCATGTTCACAAGTTGTACAACCATCACCCTGTCTAATTCAAGAGTATTTTGATCACCCCAGAAAGAAATGCTGTACCCATCGGCCGTCACAACCCACTCTCTCCTCTGAGACCCTGACAGCCATCAGTCTCCTTTCCGCCTCTGACTTTACCTCTCCTGGATGTTTCATATACATGGAATCGTATAATATGTGGCCTTTTGTCTCTGGCTTTTCTCACTTTAGCATAATGGTGTCAAGGTTCATCTATGTTGTAGCACGTTTCAGTACTTTATTCCTTTTTATGGCTAAGTAGTGCACCTTTTTGTTTATCCACTGATTGGTCGATAGACATTTGTTTCCACTTCCTGGTTATAGTGGATAATGCTACTGTGAACATTTGTGTATATTTTTGTTTGTTTCAGTTCTTGTGGCTATACATCTGGGAATGGAGTTGCTGGATCATATGGTAATTCCACGTGTCATTTCTTGAGGAACAGTCATCCTGTTTTCCACAGCAACTGCACCATTTTACATTCTGCCAGCCATGTATGAGGGCTCTGATTTCTTCTTGTCCTTGCCAACACCTGTTACTTTTGGGTGGTCATAACAGTCGTGGTGTTATAACTCTTCTAGTGGGTGTGAACAAGCATCTCATAGTGGTTTTGATTTGTATTCCCCCGAGGACAACTGAAGTCAAGCATCTTTCATGTGCTCTTCATTCGAGGATCTTCTTAGGAGAAATGTCTGTTTAGATCCTTTGACCATTTTTTAAATTGGATCATTTGTCTTTTTGTTGTTGAACTGAAATGAGTTCTTTATATACTCTGGAAGTAGTCCCATGTCAGATTTATGGTTTACAAAATTTTCCTCGTGTTCTATAGATTGCTTTTTCACTTTCTTGATAGTGTCCTTTGAGGCACAATTTTGATGAAGTCTTATTTGCCTGTCTTTTCTTTTGTTGCTTATGCTACTCGTATCATAAAAGAAACCACCGCCAAATCCAAGGTTATGAAGATTTACCTCTATGTTTTCTTTTAAGAGTTTCATAGCTTTAGCTCTTAAATTTAGGTTGATTCAGTTTGAGTTATTATTTGTATATGACACGAAGTAAGGGTACACAGCTTTATTCTTTTGCACATGGATATCCAGTTTCCTAGAACCATTTGTATTGTATGTAGAGAATATTCAAGACCAGAGCTACTGAATGATCTTGGTATCCTTGTCAAAAACAACTGGTCATAAATGTGTGGGTTTGCTGCTAGACTGTTGCTTCTGTTTCACTGACCTCTGTGTACGTCTGTCCTTGTGCCCACTACCCAACAGGCTTGATGACTGTAGTCTTGTACTAAGTTTTATAATTAGGAATTGTGACTCCTCCAACCTTGGTCTTTTTCCGTTTTGTTTTAGCTATTCTGGATTCCTTGCATTTTTCCATATGAATTTTTGGGTCAGCTTGTGAATTTCTTAAAAAAAAAAAAAAAGCAGCTTTTGAGTAGGATTTCAGTAGGGATTGCATTGAATCTGTAGATTCATTTGAGGAATACTGCTAATTTCATACGGAGAAGGCAATGGCACCCCACTCCAGTACTCTTGCCTGGAAAATCCCATGGACGGAAGAGCCTGGTAGGCTGCAGTCCATGGGGTCGCTGAGGGTCAGACACGACTGAGCGACTTCACTTTCACTTTTCACTTTCATGCATTGGAGAAGGAAATGGCAACCCACTCCAGTGTTCTTGCCTGGAGAATCCCAGGGACGGGGGAGCCTGGTGGGCTGCCATCTATGGGGTCACACAGAGTCAGACATGATTGAAGCGACTTAGCAGCAGCAGCAGCTAATTTCATAATGTGCGGTCTTCTAATCCATGAACATGGATATCATTCTGTTTATTTAGGTCTCTAATGTCTTTCAGTAACATCTCATGGTTTTTAGTATATCTTCCTCCTCTCTGTTAAGCCTGCACCCGCCTGGCTTTAGGCTGAGTTGTCTGCACTTGCTTTTCAGCGTCCCCTCCATCGCCTGCCCCTCAGCCCACTGCTGTCAGATGTCTGCACCACCACCCCATGGGACACAACTCTGATCCAGGTCCTCAGTGACCCCGGAGCTGACTGTCCAGGGGAGCACCTTCCTTCTGGAAAGAAGTCTTCTTCCCATGGACCTCTGAGATCACTTGCCACTTTGGAGCAAGCGTTTATTAAAACGCCTTCGCACATAGCTTTCACAATGCCCTTTCCTGTTCTGTCCCCTCACTGACTCTGCTCTCACCCCTCCTCTACCCCTTCCTCCGCCAGACCCATAGATACTGGGGTTCTGTCCTTGACCATCATCTCTTCCGCAAGAATGCATTCCTCTCAGGTGAACGCATTGACCCTCCAAGGGCTCAGTCCTACTTTTACCTTGGAGCCTCCTAAACCTCTTCCTCCAGCCCTGCCCTCTCTGGACTCAGGGGCCTTGAGACCTCCCCTCCCCAGTCTCTTCTGGGCAACCCGGCCTCCTCTCGTGTTTCTGAGTTCAGTTAGCGATCACATTCAAGCCAGAAACAAACCTCGGGGTCACCATGTTTGACTGTCCCCTCTTGCCCTCACTTCCCAAATCTCACCCATCATCACATCCTTTGCTTTCTGCCCCCTCAGTATTCTAAAGGCACATCTAGAGCCGCATAGAGCAGACTCCTGCCTTCAGCCTTGACTCCGTGCCTGAGGGAGCAGAGTGGGAATGCAGCCACCTACCCACAGCATCGGAAGCAGGAATGCCACATGGCGGATGCAGGCTGCAGGCTCAGAGGAGGGGGAAGGGAGGCGGGCGCACACTGAGCTGTGACAGATGGAGGTCAGCAGAGGAGGAGGGAAGACCACGCCCGAGTGTGGGGTTCAGGAGCAAGTCAGTCCTAGGTGAGGAAGGAGGGAGGGCGCAGGAGGGCAGAGGGAGGCTGGCCAGTGTGGCTGGGGGGCTGGCTGTGGTCAGACACAGCGAGGCTGTAATTCATCCTTATTATGCCCCTGTGACTCTGGATGCTGCACTCAGCACCGAAGCCTCAGCTTCTTTACCCGACACCTGGGGTATGGTGAGGATCACCCCCGATCACGCTTGTGCAAATCCTCCATAAACAGTAAGGAGGCCAGACAGGCATAAGGCAGCCCAAGGCCAGAAAGGGAAGCAGTGAAGGTCACAAGGACCAGGTGCAAGGGCTCAGGCTTCACTGTTGAGGTGTGGTGAGGATATTAGGTGGGGCTCTCAATTCCAGCAGACAGAAGCCAAAAGAGAAGAGATTGGTTGTTGTCATGGGTGGCTCTGTCTGCAGCAGAGCTGGGCCCTGTGGGGACCCAGGAGGATGCCTGTCTCTCTGGGTTTTCCTGTTTCTCTCTCCCCATCCCCCACCCACTGCATCTCTCACCTCCACTTCCCTCTTGGCACTGGGGAGCCTGTGGCCACCACAGCCTCACTTCTCTCAGGCCCCAAGACCCAGAGCCTCCCTGCTGGCTTTCACAGCAAAGCTTTGACTTCGGTCAGATGGGTCACTGGGCATCCAAGAACCAATCAGGCAGGTGGGTGGCGTTCTTTGATTGGCCAACAGCAGCCTGCCCTCCTCCTGTGTTGGGGTGGGAGCCAAGTGGTGGGGTGGGTTTGGGAGGGAAGGTTCACAGGAGCCAGGCTGTAGGCCAACATAACCTCTCCCCCTGCAGGGTGTCTTGGGGCTTCTGAATAGAGTTGATTAATCCTCCTGTGAAGGTCCGGGAGGGATGAGGAGGGCAGACCTGGGCAGTGGCCAAGGGGGCCTGTCTCATAGAGGAAGGCCCAGGCACCCCGCAGTTCTCAAGCTGTTCTTGCCTCTCCACAGAGCCTCTGTCTTCAAGCTCACAGGAGTCCTGAGAAGTAGGGAGGGCTGACGTGGCTGTGACCGAGGTCAGGGTGAGCAGCTTTCCCAGCATCCAGGGGAGTAACGGTCCTGGACTCGCAAACCATTAGGCTGTCCTCCAGGGAGAGACCTGTGTGGGAAGCACACAGCAGCAGCCCTGGGGCCAGTAGCAGGCATGGACCCTCTCTCCGCACGCCAGAAAGAGATGGGATGGGAGAAGCTCACACTGGGTGAGGGGCTGCAGGAGCAACACGCAGAGTCTGCTCGGGCCCAAGAGGGGCGTCGAGGAAGGACCAGGTACCAGTCGTGGGAGGCTGGCGCAGGGATGATCCCAGCGGGCTTCACGGAGGCGGCTGCCTGGAGTCCACTGAGCGCCCAGGATGCGCTGGGGGCTGGGATGAAGACGCGCAGCCCGGGAACCAGAGGGGCGGCCCCAGCGAGGGCGGCGGGCCGTGGTGTGGACCAGAGCGCTCGGACGGGAATCCCCGGGCCCCACCTGGGGTCTCCGGGCGCGCAGGTGAGGTTCCGGCCAGCAAGCGCGCCGCCTGCCCGGCCCGGCCCGGCCTCCTCCGGCGCTCTCCCTGCGCGCGGCCCCGGGATCCCCGCCGCCGCCGGGCGATTTGGGCGCGTCAGCAGAGCGGAAACGGGGAGCGGCGCCAGCCCGGGGCGGCGGGGACGCGGCCTGGCAGCGGCCGGCGGCCCCGCAGGTTCTGTTCCGCCCGCGTTTGTGTTGGCAGCTGCCCGCGGCGCGCGGCCGGGCCGATGAAAGGGCCCTCTGTCTGCGCCCCAGCGGCCCCGCTCGCCTTTCATTCTTAATATAATCTTCACTTCATTTTTAACCGAGCAGAGGTTCTCTTGGAATTCTTCCCCTTCTTCCAAAAATACATGTGCGTGTGCCTGTGCATGTGCGTGTGTGTGTGTGTGTGTGTGTGTGTGTGTGTGAAGTTCCTTCACGGTGAAGGTCGGGATTGTCCCGGGGAAGGGAAGTGCGAAACCCGAGGCGGATTCAGAGCGAGACACAGAAATGCCTTTCTTCCCGAGCAGGGGCCTCTCGGGATCGCCGCCTCCGCTGGGGTGTCCCCCGTCCCGGCCCTGGGGTCTGGAGCGAGAGGATGCTGTTCCTTCTCCCACGACTGTCCACACCCCAGCCCGAAAGAAAATGGGCTGTTTGGAGGCAAGGACAGTGGGCAGGGGGTGGGGTGCTTCTCCAGGGGTCCCTGCCCAGAGCTGGCCGGAAATCACCGTGGTCAGGGGTAGCCAGCACGGACTATCCTCCCAGAAATGGGTTCAAAGGAGACAGGGCCCCAGGGTTCGGGGTTCTGGTTGGGCAGACTTTACTCTGCACTGAGGTCTGTGGAGAAACCGAACAATGACTGGAAAACTGTCTCTAGCCAGCCCTCCATTCACCTGGCTGGGCAGATGGGGATCATTCTAGATTTTTCCTAAGGGAACATTCTAGACTTCACCAAGGACTGCCATTTGGAGAGGCTCCCACTTGAAGCAGCACAGGGCCAGGGCTGTTGATGCATGTGTCCAGGTTCTGGGCATTAGGGATGGTCATCCATACAGAAGAGAGACTGAAGGCTTAGAGAAGCCAGGTGACTTACCCTAGGGCCAGGAGCGTGAGCCTGCAACGGCCAGAACTGTGGGAGCAGGTGGCAAGGATCCTGGGTTCGCCCTTCTGTGTCAGTGTTTTGAGGGCCAGGAAATTTTTATTCCAATTCTTAAAAAAAAATTAATTTGTGCTTATATTTGGACTTGTGATTTGAGCAGTATAGCAGATTATATAACCTGAAAACTAGCCTGCCTTAAACATCTAGGAAATCTCAAACAAAAACAGAAAAAAAAAAAAAAAACAAAAAAACCCACCACCAGTATCCTTTTAAGTCCAAGAAATTAAGAACCAAAAGGAAATCTCCAAGAGCTAGAAATGAAGAGGGTGACAAAGGTAAATTGAGCAGAGCTACCCTAACGGAGGGATACAGGAGCAGGGAGGGCACAGGCAGAACGCGGGCGGGCGGGCGTTCAGAGAAGGTGATGCTGGGGGTCTCCCCAAAGTGGGCTTTGAAACAGAGACCTCAACTAAAGCTGGGCCTGCCTGGGGCTATGCCTGCAGTGAAACAATGTGCTGGGCCAAAAAGGAAAGGGAAAACAAGACCTTTAGGCACAAAAGGACCAGAGGAAGTTGGTCTGTGTCATCGTGGCTGGTAGAATATTTTTAAATCAGCCTCCTGAGAGTTTGTCACCAAAAGCCAGTGCTCTCGCACGTTTTAGATTCGGAGTGACTCGCCTGTTAGCCTAAAACTAAGAGACTAACTTAGGTTACATGTAACCAGTGTTTATGCATTGGCCCGAGGCTTAGTAACATCTGTGGGGTACTTAACAGAAACAAATACAAAACCTGCTCTAAAAGAGCAGGTCCTCAAATGAGGTCTGCAGGACTCTCACAGATAAAGCCCTGATGAAGATGAGTGCATAGTGCATAGGAGAAAACTCAACCCCAGTTACAAGTCTGGAGATGCAAAAACAGCAAGATTAAACATCCAAAACCAATCTGATAGACACTTTAAGCATATTTTGTTTGTTTTTTTGACCATGCCATGTGGCATGTGGGATCTTAGTTCCCTGACCAGGGATCAAACTGGTGCCTCCTGCAGTGGAAGCATGGAGTCTTAACCACTGGAGCTCCAGGGAAGTACAAAATAAACATGTTTAAAATGATAAAAGAGTAAAAAACATGAGCAAAAATTATACAAACATAGAAGTATAATATTACTTACTTCTTGTTTAGTTGCTCAGTTGTATCTGACTCTTTGCAACTCCATGGGCTGTAGCACACCAGGCTTCCTTGTCTTTCAGTATTTCCCAGAGTTTGCTCAAACTCATGTCCATTGAGTTGATAATGCCATCCAGCCATCTCATCCTCTGTCACCCCTTCTCCTCCTGCCCTCAATCTTTCCCAGCATCAGGGTCTTTTCCAGTGAGTTGGCTCTTCACATCAGGTGGCCAAAGTTTTGCAGCTTCAGTCCTTACAATGAATATTCAGGACTGATTTCCATTAGGATTGACTGGTTTGCTCTCCTTGCCATCCAAGGGACGCTCAAGAGTCTTCTCCAGCACCACAATTCGAAAGCATCCATACTTCGGCGCCCAGCCTTCTTTATCACTTTCTTACTTTTATTATAAAATTCCGTTTTCCTCCACGTGGTCTTGCCGCTGCATCTCCCATCATCAACAAGTAGAGTCTTTTCCTCCACCCCTTTAATCTAGGCTTCCTTTGCAACTTCATTTGACCAATAAAATGTGGCAAAGTGATGTTGGTTCTGAGCTTTGACCCCAAGAGGCCTCGGGCACTTCCATTCACTCTTTTGAAAACCTTTGTGAATAAGCCCAGAGTAGTCTGCTGGAGGACGAGGGGCAATGTGAAGCAAAGAAGTGCAATCCTAACTGAAGCCATCCCAGACCAGCGAGTCCCTAGCTGACAACATATGCATGAGTGAGCTCGGCCAAGACCAGAAGAACCACCCAACTGAGCATGGCCCAAACTGGTGACACAAAGAATCATGAGCTAAATAAATGGTTGTTATTTTAAACTCATATATTTGGGGGTGATTTGTTATTTACACAACAGAAACTTACTGATACCGAGAGTGTAAGAGACATGAATAGAATGAGAGGCTCTGTCCCACATCTGAAAGGAGTTTCACAGTGGAGGAGAATAGGCAGATGGTGGAGAGGATGTACTCAAAGAGATAATGTCTACAAAATTCCGTTTGTGAAAAATATAAATCCTCAGTTTCAGAAAGCACTGGTTCCAGTAAGATGAATAAATTCAGAATTGCATACATCACTATGACACTGCCACACACAATAAAGAAGATCTTAAAGACAATCAGAGAGAAAGACAGATTTCCTTCAAAGGAATGACAGGGACACTGCCAGGAGATGTGTTAATGGCAGCATTAGAAGTCTGAAGACTGTTTCAAAGAGTATCTTCAAACTACTGAGAGAAAATAAGAGTGTATCTAGAAATTCTCTAGCTAAATCATTATTGAAGAGCAAGGATAAAAATAAGATATTTTTTTACAGAGACCAAAAGAGTTTACTATTAACAAACTTTTTACAGACTGACTATATATCTATATAAAAATCTGTGTCCTATATATCCTGTGTAGCATATACATATCTCCTGTATACGGTGTATAACCCAGGATGAAATGGTAATAAGAAAGAAGCAATGATAAACAAAAACACAAATAAAACTTAGTGTGAGTAAATTTATTGATAACAGTAACCAATCTGAGGGTATAAAAAGATGTGATTGAAGTATTAAACACCATTTAGGTGACTAAATATTCAAACACTTGGAAATAAACCAGCTTGAATAATTTATGGGCCTGAAATGCCCACTTCATTCTGTGAGGCCAGTATTACCCTGATATCAAAGTCAAACAAAGGCATACAAAAAGGAAAACTGCAAACTAATATCCTTTATGAATGTAAATGAAAAAAATTCTCAGTAAAATGCAAGCAAACAATGTAGCATCATATAAAAAAGATTATACACCATGACCAAGTGGGATTTATCCTAGAAATACAAGAGGGGTTCAACAAACAAAAATCGGTCAAAATAACTCAAATGTATAAAAATATATGAACTAAATTGATAAAACTCTTATAAGAAAACAGGTAATTTTTTTGACAATGGTTTCTAAGAATGACACCAAAATCATGAGCAACAAAAGAAAAGAAAAATAGATGAATCGGACTTTATCAAAAGTAAAACCTTGTGCTGCAAAGGATACCATCAAAGTGAAAAGATAACCAACAGCATGGAGAAAACATTTACAAATCATATCTCTGATAAAGGATCCATATGCAGAATATATGAAGACCTCTAAGGAATACCCTGCCGGTGCAGTGATCAAGACTCTGCATTTTCACTGCCGTGGCCCCAGGTTCAATCCCTCACTGGGGAACTAAGAGCCCACGAGCCACATGGTGCAGCAAAAAAAAAAAAACAACAATGAATAAATCAACAACCCAGTTTAAAACAGGCAAAGGATCTAAATGGATATTTCTCCAAAGCAGACATACAGATGGCCAGTAAGCACATGAAAAGATGCTCAACATCATTAGTCGCTAGGGAAATGCAAACCAAAACCACAAAAACCGCTTCACACCCACCAGAATGGCTATGATTTTTTTAAAAAAGAAAAAAACAGTAAAAGGATATGGAGAAATTGGACCGTCATACATGACTGTATGGGAATGTAACACGGGGCAGCTTCTGTGGTTACAGTGACCTGTTACCTATGATCTAGAAATCCCACTTTTAAGTGTGTTACCAAGAGAACCGAAAACGTGTTCACACAAAAGTACATACATAAATATTCATAGCAACATTACTCATGATAGCCAAAACTCAGAGGCAAAACTGATGCCTGAAGAAATAGAAAGGCTCAATAGACCTAGAGTCATGAAATAAATTGAGCTGGTAGTTTCACATCTTCAGAAATAAAATGCTAGGTCTAGGTGGCTCTAGGCGATTTCTTACAGGTATTCAAGGAACGTAAAGTACAAGTCATGAACAAAATACTCTGGAGAAGAGAAGAAGATGGGGTGCTCAACTGACTCTTTTTACAAGGCTGTTATAGTATTGAACCCAACATCAAACAAAAACTGTAGGAAAAAAAGGAAATTATAAATCAGCCTGTCTTAATAACATAGATGCAAAAATCCTGAGCAACTTTAGCAAATTAAATCCAAGTAAAGACATTATGACCAAGTTGGAAATTATACCAGATATACAAAGGTTGTTCAGCATTCAGTTCAGTTCAATTCAGTTCAGTCGCTCAGTCGTGTCCGACTCTTTGCGACCCCATGAATCGCAGCACGCCAGGCCTCCCTGTCCATCACCAACTCCCGGAGTTCACCCAGACTCACGTCCATCGAGTCAGTGATGCCATCCAGCCATCTCATCCTCTGTTGTCCCCTTCTCCTCCTGCCCCCAATCCCTCTCAGCATCAGAGTCTTTTCCAATGAGTCTACTCTTCGCATGAGGTGGCCAAAGTACTGGAGTTTCAGCTTTAGCATCATTCCTTCCAAAGAAATCCCAGGGCTGATCTCCTTCAGAATGGACTGGTTGGATCTCCTTGCAGTCCAAGGGACTCTCAAGAGTCTTCTCCAACACCACAGTTCAAAAGCATCAATTCTTCAGCGTTCAGCCTTCTTGACAGTCCAACTCTCACATCCATACATGACCACTGGAAAAACCATGGCCTTGACTAGACGGACCTTTGTTGGCAAAGTAATGTCTCTGCTTTTCAATACGCTGTCTAGGTTGGTCATAACTTCCCTTCCAAGGAATAAGCGTCTTTTAATTTCATGGCTGCAGTCACCATCTGCAGTGATTTTGGAGCCCCCAAAAATAAAGTCTGACACTGTTTCCACTGTTTCCCCATCTATTTCCCATGAAGTGATGGGACCAGATGCCATTAGAAAGATCTATTAATATAATTCACCATGTAAGCAGATTATAGGAGAAAAACCAAATGAATGTGATAAATGCAGAGACAGCGACTGATAAAATAACACCCACTTATGTTTAAGAAACAAAACCAAAAAGAACCCTCTCAATAAACCACAAACACAAGAGCATTTCCTTAATCTGAATCCCTGTTTTTGGTGAAAATGTGGAATCAACCTAAGCATCCATAAATAAGTCAGTGAGTAAAGAAATTCAAGTATTTTCCCCGTGTGACAAAATTTTACATCACAGTTAACATGACAGAGTAGAGCTACATGTGCCAACATGGATAAATGTAAAATACACTACTGGTTTTTTTTAAAGTGTCTTTATCTTTTAAAGATACACATTGCAGTTTCTACAGATGAAATTGCACGATTTCTGTTTTGCTTTAAAATAATTGAGGGGAGTAACAGAAAGTGATAGGGGTTTTTATGAAGTACATGTAGCCATAACTGATCGTGTGGAAGCCAGGGTATTGTGTCCATGGGGGTTTTTCTATTTTCATGGGGGTTCTTTAGCATACATTTGCAAAAAAGTGTGAAAAGAAAGCAAGTTGGAAAAATGATATATTCAAAATTACAGTATTTACACAGTTTAAAAGCAAGCAAAACCATACTTTATAGTGATACATATTTATATAGTTAGAAAGAAATTCATGGGAGTAACACAAAATTCAGGAGGAGAAGAGGGAAAATGAGATGGAGAGATTTATACAGAGAACTTCAACTGGTTTTGTTTTATTTCTGTAGCAAATAATACAAAATGTGCAGATTTAACAAAGCTGGATTGTATTAACTGTTGGTTATATAATTTTTTTCTGAATCCTTTTCTGAATGCCTAACACATTAGTTAAAAAAAAATTTGGCTATTTACAAAGAGCAACATGAATACTCAGATGTACTTTATTACTAATGTTTGCACAAAGCAAAACTTATTCCTAAAGGTTAAGTCAATAAATGATTGTTATTGTAATTAAATAAATTTGACACTATAAAAAGTATACTAATAAAGTACCACTTCCATCTGTTCTGCGTATTGAGAAACTCACACAAACTTTAAAAAAATCTTAACTAAGGGGAGTTCCCTGGTGGTCCAGTTTTTAGGACTTGGCACTTTTCACTGGTGGGGCCCAGGTTCAATCCTTGGTGGGGGAACTAGTATCCTGCAAGCCATGCAAAAAAAGAAATCTTACTAGGGAGTATATCATAAAACAGCTGAGATATAATTGACAAAATATACAATTTAGAGTATTCAACTTGGTAATTTTTAGTATATTCATTGTATTTGTGTATGTCAAATATGTACAATCATCACAGTCAACTTTAAAACATTTTGAACACCACACAAAAACCCAAAACAACCTTTTAACCTTTAGCTGCTGCTGCTGCTAAGTTGCTTCAGTCGTGTCTGACTCTGTGTGACCCCATAGACAGCAGCCCACCAGGCTCCCGTCCCTGGGATTCTCCAGGCAAGAACACTTGAGTGGGTTGCCATTTCCTCCTCCAGTGCATGAAAGTGAAAAGTGAAAGTGAAGTCGCTCAGTCGTGTCCGACTCCTAGTGACCCCATGGACTGCAGCCTACCAGGCTCCTCGAGGCATCCATGGGATTTTCCAGGCAAGAGTACTGGAGTGGGTTGCCATTGCCTTTTCCTAACCTTTAGCTATCTCTCCGTTAACCCACATCTCTCCCAAACTTAAGTAAAAATTAATCTACTTTGTGTTTCCTATACATTTGTCTGTATTAGACATTTTATATAATGGTATCACACCTCATGCATCTTTTTTGTAACTGGCTTCTTTCACTGAGCATGTTTTCAAGATTCATCCATGTTGTAGCATGTATTAGTACTTCTTTCCTTTTTATGTGTGTGCAAGCACTCGGTCGTGTCTGATACTTGGCGACTCCATGGACTGTAACCCACCAGGCTCCTCTACTAGAGTGGATTGCCATTTCCTTCTCCAGTGGATCTTCCTGATCCAGGAACTGAACTGTCTCCTATGTCTTCTGCATCAGCAGGTGGGTTCTTTACCAGCTGAGCCATCGGGGAAGCCTTTTTATAGCTGAACGGTAATATCCTTATGTATGAATCGCTCAAATTTTGTTCATCCATTCATCATTTGATCTGTTTCCATCTTTTGCTTACTATATAAGGCTGCTATAAACATTCATATACAGATATTTCTGTGGACATATTTTTTCATTTCTCTTGGTTCCATACCTAGAAATGGAATTGCTGGATCATACGGTAACTGAATGTTTTAACTGTTTGAAGAACTACCAGGTTGCTTTCCAAAGTGACTGTACCATTTTATATTCCCTCCAACAGTACCTGAGGGTTCTGATTCCTGTAGAGCCTCATTCAGACTTACCTGATTTTTTGGTTATAGCCATGCTGGTGGTGTGAAGCGGTACCTTGTTGTGTTTTGGGTTTGCATTTCCTGATGACTAATGATGTTGACCGTCTTTTCATGTGCTTCTTGCCATTTGTATATCTTTTGAGAAATGTCATTTCAGAGTCTTTGCCCATTTTAAGATTGGGCTATTTGTCTTTTTATTGTTGACTTGTAAGAGTTCTTTATAATTGTACATACAACTCCCTTTTCAGATATGTGCTTTGCAGAAACTCTCCCATTCTGTCATTTATTTGCTAGTGAAGCACAGACTTTTAAAAATTTTGATAAAGAACAATTTTCTTTGTTGTTGTTCATGCTTTAATTGTTATATCTAAGAAACTGTTGCCTAATCAAAGTCATGAGGGTATATCCCTATGTCTTCTTCAATTCTGAAAGAGGTGGGAATACCAGACCACCTGACCTGCCTCTTGAGAAATCTGTATGCAGATCAGGAAGCAACAGTTAGAACTGGACATGGAACAACAGACTGGTTCCAAATAGGAAAAGGAGTACGTCAAGGCTATATACTGTCACCCTGCTTATTTAACTTCTATGCAGAGTACATCATGAGAAATGCTGGGCTGGAAGAAGCACAAGCTGGAATCAAGATTGCCGGGAGAAATATCAATAACCTCAGATATGCAGATGACACCACCCTTATGGCAGAAAGTGAAGAGGAACTGAAAAGCCTCTTGATGAAAATGAAAGAGGAGAGTGAAAAAGTTGGCTTAAAGCTCAACATTCAGAAAACTAAGGTCATGGCATCTGGTCCCATCACATCATGGCAAATAGATGGGGAAACAGTGGAAACAGTGTCAGACTTTATTTTTGGGGGCTCCAAAATCACTGCAGATGGTGACTGCAGCCATGAAATTAAAAGACGCTTACTCCTTGGAAGGAAAGTTATGACCAACCTAGATAGCATATTGAAAAGCAGAGACATTACTTTGCCAACAAAGGTCCGTCTAGTCAAGGCTATGGTTTTTCCAGTGGTCATGTATGCATGTGAGAGTTGGACTGTGAAGAAAGCTGAGCACCAAAGAATTGATGCTTTTGAACTGTGGTGTTGGAGAAGACTCTTGAGAGTCCCTTGACAGCAAGGAGATCCAACCAGTCCATTCTGAAGGAGATCAATCCTGAATGTTCATTGGAGGGACTGATGGTAAAGCTGAAACTCCAATACTTTGGCTGCCTCATGCAAAGAGTTGACTCACTGGAAAAGATTCTGATGCTGGGAGGGATTGGGGGCAGGAGGAGAAGGGGACGACAGAGGATGAGATGGCTGGATGGCATCACCGATTCGATGGACATGAGTTTGAGTGAACTCCAGGAGTTGGTGATGGACAGGGAGGCCTGGCATGCTGCGATTCATGGGGTCGCAAAGAGTTGGACACGACTGAGCTACTGAACTGAACTGAACTGAAGAGATTTATCCTTTAGCTCTCATATTTTGACCCATTTTGAGTTAAGTTTTATATATGGTGTGAGGTAAGGCTCCCCCTTCAATCTTTTGCATGTGGCTCTCCAGTTGTCCCAATACAAGTTGTTCAAAGTCCATACTTTCCCTGTTGCATTGTCTTGGCGTTCTTGTTAACAGTTGACCATGGATACATGGGTTTGTTTCCAGACTCTCAATTATGTTCTGCTAACCTACATAATTATTCTTGATTACTTTGCTTTGTAGGAATTTTCATAATCAGGAAGGAAGGAAGTTCCCCAACTTTGTTCTTTTTGAAGATTATTTTGGCTATTCTGAGTCCCTTGTACTTCCATATAATTTTAGGATCAGCTTGTTCATTTCTGAAAAGGCAGTTAAAATTTTTATAAGGATTGCATTGCATTTTTACAGTATTTTAACAATATTGTCTTCCAATCTATGACTTAACACTGTTATTCTGAATATCTTCATTTGCTCTGTGGATATAAGTTTCTATTCTGAGTCATTTCCTCAGCCCAATACAGTTTTGCTCCCACCCATCTCCTATATGCTGTTATTGGCAAAAATATTGCATTTCTGTATAGCCCCAACAATGTATTATATACGTATTATTTTATATTATTGCTTTTTAAGTCAACTCAGAGGAGGCACGTTCCCTTACACTTCCATAGTTTCGTAATTGCCTTTACTCGTGTGCTTTTTCATGTGAGCTACTGCCACTTGTTTCGGTGTCACTTGCTTTCAGCCTTAAGAACTTCCTTTAGTACTGCTCATAAGGCCGTCTGCTAGCAACAAATTATCTCAATTTTTATTTATTATGAAATGTCTCTATTTTGCCTTGAATTTTGAAAGAAAGTTTTGCTGAGCGTTTTGAATGTTGTTCCAGCACCTTCTGACCCTCATCATTTCTGATGCGAGTCAGCTGTTGATCTTGTTGCCGGTCCCTTGAGTGAAGAGCTGTTTCATCTTGCAGTTTTCAAGATTTTCCTCTTGTATTTGGCTTTCAGCACTTACACTATCACGTGTCTGTTTGTGAATCTACTTATGTTTGTCCTACTTGGAGTTTGTTGAGATTTCCTGAATCTATAGATTAATGTTTTCAATATAGTTGTAAACATTTCAGCCATTATTTCTTTGAAAAAAATTTCCTGCTCCTTTTTCTCTCTCTTTTCCTTCTGACATTCCCGTTACACGTATGTTGGTGTATTTAATGATGCCCTACATTCCTCTGAGGTTCTGTTCACTTTTCTTCATTCTTTTTTACCTCTGTTCTTCAGACTGTGGAATCTCGATCATCCAAGTTTACTAATTCTTCTTACAGCACAAATCTACTGTGGTGCCTCTCTTCTGAATTTTTTCCTTCTAGTTTCTGTACTTTTCAGCTCCAGAATTTCCAGTTGGTTCTTTTTATAATTTCTGTCTCTTCATTGATATTCTTTATGTGATGGCTCATCATAGCTGCTTTACTTCTTTTATTGTGGTTTCTTTTAGTTCTTTGAACATATTTATAATGGCCACTTTGAAGTTTTGTCTGTCAAATTCAACATCTGGTCGTTCTCATAGGCAGTTTCTGTTACTTGTCTTTTTCCTGGCGTATGAATCATACTTTCCCATTTCTTTGTATGTCTCATATTTTTTGTTGGAAACTGGGCATTTTAGATAATATTGATATATTGTAGCAATTATGATCCCCCTCCCCTGGGTTTCATTCCTGTTATTTGCTTGTTTATTTCTTTAGCGACTGGACGGATTATTTAGCAAAGTCCATTCTACTCTCTGCCATTAATGTGGAGGCGCTGATATTGTTCCTCAGGGAGTGCAGCCTTGGGCGTGCCCACAGTCACCCTGGAATGACAGTGGTTTGGGCAGGGCTCTCCTTAACTCTCTCTTTCCCTGACCAAGCCCATCTGCTGAGCACCACTAATTGCCACTTAATTGCACCATTGTTTTCAACAGTGCCCTGTGGCATAAATTGGTCCTAGACCAATCCAATCAAATGTGGACTCCTTTGCAGGGATCCTTCCTGAGGTCAGGGTTTGAGATTTTGCTTTGAACCCAGAAAGGCTCCTTACAGTTCTCTGTCTCTCTGGTTCTCTCTGACAAACTAACTAGCCTACATCTCCAATGAATCTACCAATACCCTCCCAGTTGCCTTCCACCACCACCTCCACAGGTCGGGAAGCAAGAGTTAGAACTGGACATGGAACAACAGACTGGTTCCAAATAGGAAAAGGAGTCCATCAAGGCTGTATATTGTCACCCTGCTTATTTAACTTATATGCAGAGTACATCATGGGAAACGCTGGACTGGAGGAAGCACAAGCTGGAATCAAGATTGCCAGGAGAAATATCAATAACCTCAGATATGCAGATGACACCACCCTTATGGCAGAAGGTGAAGGAGAACTAAAGAGCCTCTTGATGAAAGTGAAAGAGGAGAGTGAAAAAGTTGGCTTAAAGCTCAACATTCAGAAAACTAAGACCATGGCATCTGGTCCTTTCACTTTATGGCAAATAGATGGGAAAACAATGGAAACAGTGACAGACTTTATTTTCTTGGACTCCAAAATCACTGCAGATGGTGATTGCAGCCATGAAATTAAAAGACACTTGCTCCTTGGAAGGAAAGTTATGACCAACCTAGATAGCATATTGAAAAGCAGAGACATTACTTTGCCAACAAAGGTCTGTCTAGTCCAAGCTATGGTCTTTCCAGTAGTCAAGAAAGCTGAGCACTGAAGAACTGATGCTTTTGAACTGTGGTGTTGGAGAAGACCCTTGAGAGTCCCTTGACAGCAAGGAGATCCAACCAGTCCGTCCTAAAGGAAATCAGTCCTGAATGTTCATTGGAAGGACTGGTGTTGAAGCTGAAATTCAATACTTTGGCCACCTGATGCAAAGAACTGACTCATTTGAAAAGACCCTGATGCTGGGAAAGATTTAAGGCAGGAGGAGAAGGGGATGACAGAGGATCAGATGGTTGGATGGCATCACTGACTCAAAGGACATGAGTTTGAGTAAACTCCAGGTGTTGGTGATGGACAGGGAGGCCTGGCTGCCGTCCACTGGGTGGCAAAGAGTCAGCTACGACTGAATGACTGAACTGAACCACCTCCACTACTGTTGAAGGCACCTCTAGGCTCGAACTTCTCCACACTTTGTTGTAAATGAGGTCAGTTCCTTTGGGAAGACATTGGGAGCTCTCCATTCTGTAGCCTGCATCTTACCAGCAGAATCTCTTTGCTATAAACTCTGAAGCTGGGACTAGGGACAAGGGTGTGCTCCTCTCTGAATGACACCCATGCTTTAGGGGCTGAGTGCCCAGTGGAGGAGGGAAGGCAATAACCTCAGGCTTTCTGGGCTTGCCTTTCCCGGGTTGGAACCTCTGCCTAGCCAGGGCAAGGGGACTGGGGCCTAGTATTCTCAGTGGTGCCCTGCCCCTGGTAGAGTAGGGGCTGAGAAGAAGGGAGCTCCCATTTCTCAGCAACATTTGCCCAGAACAAAGCCTCAAAAACAAGTAACTGGGGACAGGCTGAGAAATGCTGGTTTTTCAGCCTCTTCTGGGAAGATGACCTCTGACTTGGAGCTGAAGGGAAAGGACCTCTGTGTGCTATGTTGCATCAGCCTGGAGTAGAATTTCCATCCTGCTGAGCTGGGGGGTGGGGGTAGGGGGAGATCGTATTCAAATACCACAGACTCTGTTCTTAGCAAGTTTTAGTAGAGTTTCTTGAATAAATGTTTATTCATTTGTTATAGGCCTTTAGGGCCATTTCCAAAGGGTGCCTGAGTGTTGTGATAAGCAAAAGCCTCCTCCTACCAGCAGTGGATAGGTAGCATTAGGGAGACATATTCCTTTACTCTCTGAAGCCTCTGAGTTTTTGTTAGGGAGTTTTTGTTACTGCAGCAGACCTAGCTTAATGGTTTTCAAGTTTGGGCGTGCGTTAGACTCCCCCCAGAGGGCTTGTTAAAGTACAGAGTGCTGGGCCTCATGCCCCGAGTTTCTGATTCAGCATATCTGGGTTGGTGCCAGAGAATTCACATGTCTAGTAAGTTCCCAGGTAAAGGCGAGGCTGCCGGTTCAGGCACCACACTTTAAGAACTGCTGTTCCAGCTATCCTTCCTGATGAACAGGGATAAATAGTAGCACGATACAGCAGTATTTACCCCACTGCAGAGTTGTCAGGAGCATTGCGTTAACATCTGTGAAGCACTGAGAATAGTGTCTGGCTTCCAAACAGCCTTAGTCTTATGATTAATATGTCCCAAGGTTTTTCTCAATATAAGGATATTCTCAGGTGTTAAAATTTTAATACCGTTTGCCCTTTCACTGGAATAACCCAGATGACTAGATTTTCTAGCATTTTCAGCTGTCTCTTTTTATTGCTTCTTGGTCCACTTGTAGCTCAGGCCAATTGCTGAGGAAAGACGAAGTCATCCAGACAGGGTTGTTAACTAGGCCCCACCATCTTGTCTGCTTTTCCAAATTGGTGCGCCAGCCCCTGCCGATCCGAAGGCCACTCTGGTCCTCTCTGGGAACAAAGGTGCTCGGCTTTGTGGCCGCAGGGCCCCTCTGTTCCCAGAGGGCTGGACGAGGGAGGGCCAGTAGCACCCGGGACAAGACACCAAGCTAAACCAGGTCAGGAAGGAGGCGGGGTGCATGTTTCTGCTGCTTTTTCCAAGCCCTTTTCCAGCTGCATAAAGAATCCAGAGGGTATCCGTTGTCTAGGAGGCTGTGACCCAAGAGGAAAAGGCAAGGGCAGGTCCCGCTGAACTCACGAGAGGGAACGTGCTGGGGCTGCCACAGGACTAATGATGATACTTCCCACTTTGATGCCTAATGTCTTGTCATCCTCCCAGTGTTCCCGGGAGGACCCTGGGTCAGGCACCGACAGGGGCTGCAGCCAGCACTCGACGCCACGCGCTGTTAGTTCACTGAATCCTCCCCACAGCAGAGCAGGTACCATCACTGCCCTCGCTCTATAGATGAGGGAGCTGCGGCCCAGAGCGGTTAGTATTTTGTCCAAGGTCACACAGCTAGGTGAGGGTCAGAGCCAGAATCTGAACCTGGATGGTTCTAGAGTTTTCGCCCTTACCCCTGTCACTGTGGCACTGTGACATTCCCTGGGACATAAGTGCTGTTTGGACAGGATCTTGGCCTCCCATACCCCAGCTGTCCCCCAAGTCTGGAAGGGCGCCTTCCCCGTAAGCAGTACTCAATCAACACTTGTAGAATGAGTGAAAGAGTCCCCAGTTTGGAGCCGGTCCGCGGAGGCTGTTCAGTGGACATGTGCTCACCAAGTGTCTGCTGTACAAAGGAGGCTCAGAGAGGAGGAACTCCTCTGAGGTCTCTCCGGGCGTGGTGCGGCTGGAGCCACGGCCCTGGGCTAATGAGGTGGACTAAGTGCCTGCAGTCTCTGCCAGGGTGCCTCGGCACCCAGGGCATGGCCAAGTCCCACCAGGCAGAGGCCGCTGCCCAGGAAGATGGGCAGGGCTCCCAGGAGGCAGAGCCCAGTGAGGAGGAGGGGAGGGCACCCAGCCATGCCCCTGGTCTGGACCAGACCAGTCACCCATGTCTTGGACATCACAAGACAGAGATGCTGAAGGCAGCTCTGTGACAGTGCTGAGCTTGGACACAGGAACCTGGACCCCGGGTTGTGAGAGAGAGCCCAGTTCAGACCCCGGTGATGATCACCTGCGGGGAAAGTTGGCTGTGCGGACTGATGAACTATGCACACAGGCAGCTCTTCGCAGGCAGGTTCTTCCCGCCCTGGGCTCCTCCCAGACCCGAGCCTGGTCTCATCCCTGAGAAGGTGGCCTCTCGCTACCCCCAGCCCAGTGGAGTGGATTTCCCAGAGAGAGGTTGGGATGCTGGTTGGGTGCGATCATCCACCGAAGGGTCACTTCTGCTGACCCGGAGACAGCTGGAGAGCTGGCCTGCCAGCGCAGGAGTGGTGGAAGGAGGCCCGCCCCCGAGTCCTGCCTCTCACCCCCGGGGCGCCAGTCTAAAATGGTGGGGTGCATCAGAGCGGGGAGTCCTGGGCTTAGGGCAGGGGCAGTGGGCCTCAGAGCCACAGGGTCTGGTTTAAAAGGCAGCCCCCCTCCCCAGCCGAGAGTCCATGCCCGGGAATCTCCATCGTAAGGAGCACCACAAGGTGCTCTGATGCAGACTCCAGACTGCCCTTTGGGGCGCACTGGCTGGCGGGGCTCCCCGCAGCTGCAGGCCTGGTTCAGGGCCGAGCCCCTCCTTTCCGTTCCGTTCCATCAGCAGGCAGGTAGTGGAAGCCCTTGTGCTGATCTCAGGTGCTGACTTGGGGTCTTCAGCCTAAGTCCCCTGCCACTGACCCTTATTCCTCCTCACCCTCTGCCGGGCTCTGACCCTGTCCCTGTCTTGACCTGGCCGAGGACGTGTGCCGTCCCCTCTGTGGCTGGCCTGAGCCAGCCCCAGAAGCAGCAGCCTTGGTCTGGTGGGCAGGGCTTTGGGGGGCCCACCGAGGAAACCTCCACCTGGGGCATCCCCTCCGTGGAGACGAGGGGCAGACGGCGAGCCTGGAGCCCAGCGGGGAGGAGGAGTGGAAACTTCGTCCCGATGACCAGAGGGTGGGGCCGGGGGCCGAGGGCTTGGCTGGGCCGGCGCTGTTCCATGCACAAGCATGTGCAGGATGCCACGGGGCTATTTTTATGCCTGTCAAGGAAACAGTGTGATTTATGGGAGGCCTGGCCCCCTTCAGGGCTGTGTTATAAATACACCTGGCCCCGAGCTCTTGTTCCGTTGGAGGGGACGCTCAGCCCCTGTCCTCTCTCCGGCCTCCCTCCCCGCCTCCCTGGGCCCTGTCCACACGTGGCCTTCCTGGGGACGTCCTTCCCCATGCAGCTGTCCCCTGTGGTGGCCCAGCTCTTCTTGGTCACCAGGGCCTCCATGTAAGCAGGTTTTTCAGATGCTTTTCAGGAGTGACAGTTATCTGCAAGCTCCTTTGATGAGGGGACGAGAAGGAGAGAGGCTTCAAACTTGGGGTTCACGCTGAAAGGTCTGGGTCTGGGTAACAGGAATGGGCAAGGGGCACAGGTAGGAGGGAGCTAGGCTCAAGAACTCTGCCTCTCTCCCAGCATGCAACCATTTGCCCAGTGTCCCCTCCTGGAATGCAGCGGGCCAGATGGAGCGGGGCCTCTCTGGCCCAGGACTGGTCCCTGCCCACCTCCTTCCTTCTGCTGGAGATAGGCAGACAGTGCCCTGACATGGTCCACTTGGTCTTGGGCAAGTCCCTCAACTTCTCTGACCTTCAAGTTTTCCTTCTTGAAGGAAATGGACACAAAGATGCCTGCCTGCTGGATTGATGCGTGTGAAATTCAGGCCAGCCGGGGCGGACAAGGGAGTGAATATTCAAGCAGGTGGCCCGCGTCTGGCGTCATGCCCTTCCTCTCAGGAGCCCTGGTCCCTCATCTGCAAGGGCACCAAAGAATCAAGTGATGAGAGAAAGCCCACCCCCACCCCCGTTCTGCCCAGGGGAAGCGGGGGTGGAGACAGGGCTGCTTCTCCACGAGCCTCTGGGCCTCAGTTCCTTCGCTCTTGACAAGCAGGACTCATTCAGTGCAGCATCCAGTCCAGACCAAACTTGGCCAGGCCTGGTCCCCTGGCAGAGGCTGAGAGCTATCAGGGGCTCAGAGTTCATCTAAAAGTACCGGTCAGACACTGCCCCAGTAACGCCGTGTAACAAACCACTCAAGTGTTTATTTCTTGTTTGTGTTTCTACCGGACATCTGGGCTTGGCTCTAAGCCCAGCTGGGTTCCAGATTCTCCATGGATCTCTCAACCTCCTAGGACCAGTGGGCTGGCCAGGGCATGTGCTTCCTATAGCTAAGGCAGGAAGCCCAGTGGGGCAAGCGCTTTCCAAACCTCCGCTTGTGTCTGCTTACGTCCCATTGGCCCAATCAAGTCCCATGGCCAAGCCTAACCTTGATGGGGTCGGGGTGCACCACCATCTCCCAGGGAGGAGAGTTGGAGGGGAGGGAGTAACTGTTGCTGACTGATAATCTAGGGAACTGACTTCCCACCCCTGCGCTGCATGGTTTTTGTGGATGTAATTTGGGGCAGGGAGAGAGAGAAGGCGCTGACTGAGCGCGACACCTCCCAACTCAGCTCCACCCAGAGCCGTGAGGATTCTTGCAGGTGGGCAGAGTGGCGGGGAGACGCTTATTCACGGGCTTCACCCTTGTGCGTTTCTGAGTCACATCTTTTGGTCAGCCTGGGGGAGACCAGGATTTATTATGGAGGCAAAGAAAAAGGGGACACGGGGGCACCTCTGACGTTCAAACAGACAATTCTGCCCTCTTGAAAACAGAGTGAACTTAACACCAATATCTTCTGCTGTAAGTGACCAGGGTCCAGGCTTGGCAAACAAGTTTTCCATAGAGATTATTATGAGGAAGAGGATCCCATCAAGAAGAAGGGGCGAAGTCTTCCTGGGAATCGTGGGAGAGGAAGTGTCTGGATTGGGCGTCCTGGTTTGGGGTCCCCCACCCTGGCTTCCGCCTGGAGGGCAGCTGTGAGGGATGAGTGGAAAGGGGCCCCCACGGGAACTCGGCTATGTTGGGGCAGACACAGGTGGCCAGCCTGGTCAGGCCGGGGACGCCCTGGATGCGGAGTTCTCCAGGTCCCTCCCTGGGTCCTGCGGGAGGAGCCCTGGGGTAACAGCCAGAGGGGTCAGCCTTGGGGACAGCTCACAGACACGGGCAGGCACCAGCATCAGCCCTGGGCAAGCAGGAGGCTGGACCCTTCACCGCCCGTCCCTTCCTGCATCCAGGTCACCCTCTGACAGAGAAGAGACGTGTGCAAAGTGCGGTTCTCAGAGAGGCGGGCTTTGTTCTAGTACACGCGATGCCTGCCCGCCGCACCCCAGCCTCCAGCCCCCTGCCCCACCTTCACGCTGCCCTGCAGAGTAACTGCGCTGGCATCATCATCCTCCCCCAGAAGACGTCTGAGAGCCCCCTCTCTGTCGTTTGACGCGTGCGCCCGTCCCCTTGCCCCTGGGGCTGAGGCCCCTCCAGGCAGGAGCCCCTCCCACCCCCAGCCCTGGCTGCAGCTGGCAGTACACTTCCTTCCCCCTGGTCACAGCCCTCCGAGGTGGCGCAGCTGGGACGGGAGCCCGGGGAACTGCCGCCCCCACCAAAGCCCTTTCCGCCGTCAGCTGCCGTCTCCCCTGCCTGGGAATCCCTGCCGGGGGTCCCTGGCTCCTGGGCTTCCTCTCTGGGGCAGCCCCTGGCTGAGGGTGGGGACTTGGGGGCGCAGAGCGGCCCAAACCCTCTCCTGAGTCCTGCTCCCCCAGGGGTCAGCAATGCTCAGGGGGTGCAGACCAGGCCTCCCCATCCCAGCCCTGCGGCCACAGACCAACTGGCTGTGGGGTTGGGGTGAGGGGGGCAAAACCCCCAACACCCCGCTTTCCACCCCAGGCCTCAACTTCTCCGTATTTGTTTATTTACCTTGGAAAGAGCCCCGCGGCCCAGGCAGGAAACGGGCCAATTCCAGGAGGCTGGGCTGGGCTGGGGAACAAGGAGCCACATTGTGCTCCGTGCCCGGCCGCTCCCCACCCTGGGCCTGCGAGGAGCCCAGAGAGGGGGACCAGCGTGGGGGCCCGGCAGGAAGGGGGCGTGGGGCCGAGGGGCTGCCAGTGCTCCGAGCCAGCCCGCCCATGAAAGGGCTTCTGTGCAGGGGTGGGACAGGGGCTGCTGGGTCCCCACCCCACCAGTGAGAGGATGAGGCGGGGATGCTGCTGGGGGGATGGCCCCTCAGTACCGCCTAGAGCCCACCAGGCCCCGACCTGCCAGCCCCAGGTGGAGGGAAGAGACCCAGGAGCTGCCTGGCCCTGGTGCCCCCAGCTTCTCATGGGCAGACGTCACTCCTCAGTTGAGGGACGGCCTGCCCTCGGCCTCCCCCTCCCCTGCCCAGCTCCTGCCAGGCAGCTGGCCCAAACTCAGGTCTCCCTGCCAGGCGGGAGCCAGAGGCTAGAGAGTCCTGTGGTCAGAGCCCGGCTGGGTCTGATGAGACCCAGGCTGGCAGGTGGCTTGATGTCGTCATGGGGGAAGGTGGGGGGCAGGGGGCTGACCCTTCCCCATCCCTAGGCTCTTCCCCATCAGCAGGCTGGTGTCCCTACAGGCCGATCTTCCATTCATTCATTCATTCAATACATGGCTCCCTTCCGCTCTCCTCCTGTTGCCCTAATTTGCAGAGACAGCCTACTCCAAGCACCCCCCCAGGCCCCCCCAACCCCCCATCCCAGGATGCTGGTGAGAAATGCAGATCTGATTATGTCACTCCCGCCTCAAGGTCTTCAGAGACTTCCTGCTCCTTCCTGGATAGAGGTTCACAGGCCCTTTGAGCTCAGCCTCACCTGCCCCTCAGGCCCGTGACCACCAGTGACCAGGCTAGTGGGAGGAACGGAGAAGTGAGGGGGTCAGAAGCGAGATGGATCTTTCCCACCTGGCACTGGGGGAGAGGGGCTCTGGGTGGGCCTGTCCTTCCAGCCGGAAGGGAGTCCAAGGGACCTCAGAACGGGGATGAAGACCTGAGACCAGAAACGCGCTCAGCTGTCACTTGGCCAGCGCCTCCACGTCCTTCCAGAACCGCCCCTCCCAGCTGAACTGCCAGCCCCCACCCCACCGAGGGCATCGCTGTCCCTCCCGCCCTGCTGCCCTCTCGGCCGACGCCACTCGTGTGTGTCTTCATCTGCAGGTGGGCAGGCTCGATGTTGTAGAGGTATCACTTCCCCCCAAAGTCATCTGTAAACTTCAGTGAGTTAATCTCTAAATCCAGTAGGATTTTTTCTGGGACTGAATGACAGAGTTCATCTAGAAGAGAAAATGAGGGAGGGGAGCCCAGACAGCCATCAAAATAAGAACAGAGACAGGGAACCTGCCCCCCTAGTAGAAAAGCAGACCGCACGTTTACAGCAGTGCGGTCGAGTGGTCCCTGCACGTTTATTTCCTGCTCTCGCCGCTAATGCTGTGGTGCCCTTACCTATGCCAGACATTGTCAGGAGCTGCTTTTCCTCCTTGACCCCTTGACCCTCGAATTAGTCACAGGGGACAGCTAAGGAAACTGGCTCCAGGCCAGCCTGGTCTGCCCCAGGCCCTGTTCTAAGCACTTTGCCTCCAGTATCTCATTTAATCCTCACATCAGCCCCCTGCCGTAAGTAGTGTTACTAATTCAGTCCAGCGATTCTATGTGTGTGTGTGTGTGTGTGTGTATATATATAAAATCGGACTGCATGCATGCTTAGTCATGTCCGACTCTCTGCAACCCCATGGACTGTAACCCATCAGGCTCCTCTGTCCATGGAATTTTCCAGGAAAGAATACTGGAGTGGGTTTCCATTTCCTACTCCAGGGGATCTTCCTGACCCAGGGATCAAACCCACTTCTCTTGTGTCTCCTTGAGTCAATCTGGCAGGCAGATTCTTTACCACTGTGCCGCCTGGGAAGCCATATATATATGATTTTTTCCTTTTGCTGTGCTGGGTCTTCGTTGCTGTGTGTGGGCTTTCTCTAGTTCTGGCAAGCGGTGGCTATTCTTTGTTGCGGCACTGGGGCTTCTCATTGCCGTGGCTTCTGTTGTGGAGCACAGGCTCTAGGCGCCTGCAGCACTTGGGCCCTAGAGCTCAGGCTCAGTAGTTGTGGCGCACAGGCTTATTTGCTCTGTGGCATGTGGGATCTTCCCAAACCAGGGATGAAACCTGTGTCCTCTGCATTGGCCGGCAGATTCTTGATCACTGTACCACCAAGGAAACCTGCGACGATATATTACTGCTATAGAGAAGATGGCCCACTGAGCTTCCAATGGGAGCAAGACCCATCAAGTGAAAAAACGGTATAGAATGACACCTGCATCTTTTAAAGGAAACACAGGAAAACTCCTAACCCATGTACACATGTGATTAGGGATGTACGAGCACAGAAAATTGTCTGGAAGGAAAGGAAATGAGACCCACGTCGTTAACCTCCGCAAAAGGGAGAAGGATGGTGTCTCTCTGTTCACTGAACCAGGGGAGGCAAGGCGCGAGCTAGGAAGAAGCTGGAAGATGTGAGGAGCCATAGGAACTACAGACATTCTTTATTCACAACAGCAAGGCAGATATGCTTTACTCTCCAGGGCCTGAGGCAGCAGCAAGGAAGACAACGTTAGGGCTTCTCGGGTGGTGATTACATGGGACAGTCAAGTAAGCACACCACGATGGGCGTGCACAGTGCCACAAACACTCAGCTGTAGGACGTGCGAGGAGTGGGGTGAGAGAGCCTGACCCCCGCCACCTGGCCGATTGCTCATTCCCTGCAGATGGGACTTTCCCTCTTCGCCTCATATATTTCATGGCCCTTTTCCTTCTTAAATAGTAAAATACGACACACAGAAAAGTACACAAGACGTCAGTGTTCACATTAAAACTTGTCATCAAATGAACACCTGGGTGACCCTACCCACTGAGGAACTAGAACGCTGTCAGCCCCTAGGAGCTGCCACCTGCCCTTCCCAAACCTGCCACCCCTGCCCCGACCCCACCTCCACACCCTGCCTGATGCTTACGATGGTCGCCTCTTTGCATTTTCTTAACACCTAACCATAACTATCAATCTTGTTTAATTTTGCCCATTTCCAAACTTTGTATAAACAAATCATGCTTTCTGTTTGGCTCAGCATCCTTCACTCAGGAGTATGATTGAAAGGCTTGCTGTGTTGGTGCCCGTCGCTGCATTTCGTTGCTGTGTAGATTCTTTCTTGATGTACTCTAAAGAAAATTTATAATGAAACAACAACAGGATGATGTAAGAGAAAAAAGTGGAGAACAAGAAAGGGCTGTTGCAAATTAGAAATATGATAGTTAAAAGTGAAAAGGAGAAGGAGAAATAAATAGTAACACAAGCTAGAAAGATAAAGATGACGAAACTTCCCAGGAACCCACTAAAAAGATCAAGGGGTAGATGTTAGATGGAAAAGACGATTCGAGATGAGCCCAGGAGCTCCAGCATCCACCTCAGAGGCCTGTGCACTGGGCCCCGTGGGCACCACGCCGGCCTGCAGCATTTCTGGGGGCCCACCAAAAGACTCTCTCTTAAAACTGAGAAAAAGGTAAATCAATTTTACGTCAGAAAGTGTTTTTATAAATAATATATTCATCTTTGTACTAGCGTGGTCATAAAATACAATTTTTAAAAATTTACTTTTATTGGAGGAAGGGACCCGGGAAAGCACAAGTGCCTGAAGCCCGTGAAAATCACAATGCGGCCGCGACGACCGCCCGGCTTCAAGCGGCAGCCTGAGTCGGTAGCTCAGCCCGGGTCCTGGAGAGCAGAGTGGAGGAGCGTGCGTGCGGGGACGGGGTGAGGGCACGCCGGGGCGAGGGCCGGCCTGACGGAGCGTGCGTGCGGGGAGGGGTGAGAGCACGCCGGGGCATGGGCCGGCCTGACTGCGGCACCGCTCGCCTGCAGAGCCCGGGGCAGCGCTGGGCAATCTACCCAACCCTCCCGGCAGTCCTGAGATGTGGGCATGGCCAGAGTGTTCCCTCAACTGCCGGGAAAAGTACAGCCCAGAGAGGTTGGGCAGAGTAGCTGAGGTGACAGCTGCTAGGCCGCGGCGTCCAGAAACTGTGTCATCGCCTCCCATGGCCTGCACACCTCCAAGATACACTCGAGGTGTTCCCTGTGTGGGCGCCTGCAGAAATGGTAATAGCAGCAACAGAAAAAGACCTGTGGGCAGGGGGCTGGCGGAGGGGGGATTCTGTCCTTCACTGGAAAAAATCTCCCCCCTTGCCTCTCCCCACTGCACACCTAGGGAAAGCCTGGACTGGGGCAAAGGCCAGGAGAAGCCGAGATAGTTAGGGACCCATCTGCCCGTGTGAGCTCCTGCTGCATCCCTCAGCGGAGAGACCCGCGAGGTCTCAGACACACTGCCCGGGCCGGGGAGCAGCGGACCCATCTGGCGGGCTGACCTCAGAAAGAAGCAAGGCGGGCCACAGGCCCAGGGTCAGGAGGCCAGGGAAGCAGCTCCACCTGACAGCCTCCCAGGGCTCAGTCTCCTCCTCTGTAAAATGGGGGCAAACGAGGTCATGGGGGTGAAAGGGCCTCCCTCACCAGGCACAGGGACTGTGCAACGAAAGGAAGAGGAGGCCGACTGTGCCCTGGAGAGCTGGGCTGCATGAGGGGGACCCTGAGGGCAATATCCACACCTTTCCCTCCCCACATCCACCCTTCTTAGGGATGACAGGGTCTGGGGAGGGTTAAAGGTCACCCTCCGCATCCGACAGGTCTCACTGGGCTCTGCCCTCGCCCCTTGAGTGGCCTGGAGCCAGCGCCTGTGTCAGCTGCAGGTTTGGGGGGAGAGGAAAGGAAGGGAAGCATTCCAGAATATGCTAGGGACAGCTCCCCTGGAGCCTCCCCCAGCAGTGTCAGGGCAGGGTGATAAGCTGAGGCCACGGTCAGGGCTCAGGTATCCTGGAGGCAGGTGACCTCCCCTGGGAGGAACCACGGGGGCTCCCACCCAGCCAGCAGCCTCAGATAGGGTGGGGGTCCCAGACCCTCCAGGCATCCCCCCTCCACACACACACACATACACACACACACCTCTGGGAGCAGAGTGAGGCCCCCAGTTCCCAGGAGAGCCTAGGCTCCGTCTGGGGCCCCAGGCTGGGCTGGGCGCAGGGGTGGGGGGTGCCGGGCACAGGGGTGGGGCCGGCAGAAGCCAGGCTGGGCCTCTTTCCTCCCAGCTCGGCAGCTGAGGTTATTTTTTTCCCCTCGGCTGCTGCTGAATTTCTCTTCGAGTTGGATAAATAAGAAGCAGGATCCAAGGTCAACGAAACAGGAGCCCGAGCGGCCGCACAAAAGCAGCTTTCAGAAGTGGCAGGCCTGTCCCAGCCGCAGGGTGGCCACAGCGCCCCTTCAGGGCCGGGGGGCATGCAGGATGGGGCTCCCCGGAGGTGGGGGTGAGGCCCTGGCTCACAGACGCCACACTCCTTCCCAGCAGCTCCCCTGGAGCCCCAGCCTCACACGCCTGCCGCGTCTCCAGGACCCACACGCTTGTCCCTTCTTCTGTCCCAGCCCGCCCCCAGCAGAGCCCATGCGTGTCCTTTGCCCCTGACAACTCGCTGCGCAGGCCGTGTAAAGCCCTCCCTCCCTTAAACCTTCCTCCCAAGGCCGGAGGGTCAATCCTGGCTTTCCGGCCCCTCGGCTGTGGGCCCCAGGAGGCTGCTTTGTTTTCTCTCCGAAGCTTTTGCAAAGGCTGTTCCCTCTGTCTGGAACACCCCCGTCTCCTGCCAGCCTCCCCCCCGGGCTACGTGATGCCCACCCTGGCTTCTCTGCAGCCACAGACACCAGCTGACCCCAGAGTGATGACCACTCATCACCTGACCGTGAGCACACAGAGGGCAGGTTCACCTCGGGTGCCCAGAGCCCAGCCCAGTCTGTGCTGTGAGAGCACAAAGGAGGTGCCCAATTAACGTTTCCTGTTCCAGATTCCCATAGCGTCACACTAGCCTTCCACTTACAGAAACTAAATGCAGACTAATCTGTAGTGACAGCAGTTTGTGGCCACCTGGAGAGGTGAGGGAGGGGACAAAAAACTTTCAGAGGGGAAGAATGTGATTTTTTTTTAATCCAGTGCTGTCACTTGCCTGAAGCGAGTTTCTTCCACCCTTTCTAAGCCTGTTTCCTCATCTGACATTTAGGATAGTAACCACTTCATGAGGTGTTATGAGGATTAAATTGAGATGTAAATGAATAATAAATGGTAGTTTTCTTAAGCTCATGTCATACTATACTGGCCATATATTAATACATATACAAGTTATTAACATTTTATTAGGGACTTCCCTGTAGCTCAGATGGTAAAGAATCTACCTGCAATGCAAGAGACCTGGGTTTAATCCCTGGTTGGGAAGATCCCTTGGAGAAGGAAATAGCAACCCACTCCAGTATTCTTGCCTGGAGAGTCCCATGGATAGAGGAGCCTGGTGGGCTACAATCGAGGGGGTGGCAAAGAGACAGACGTGACTGAGCAACTAACACACACACACACACAACGTTTCATTAATAATGTACAACTTCACAGTAGGAGAGTTGCATTTTAACTAGAAGATATTGATTATCTGGATCAATTGTGATGATTTCCCAAGGATATCCTTATGTCAAAACTCATCAAATTGGAAAAAAAAAACACCTCATCCAGTTGTGCACTTTAAATACATGCAAGCTAATTGCACACGTTAAATGTGTGCAAGCTAATAAAGAGTGTTAGTCGCCAGTCATGTCCAACTCTCTACGGCCCCATGGACTGTAGCCCACCAGGCTCCTCCTGTCCATGGAATTCTCCAAGCAAATATACTGAGTGGGTTACCATTTCCTTCTCCAGGGATCTTCCCGACCCAGGATTGAACCTGGGTCTCCTGCAGTGTAGGCAGATTCTTTACCATCTGAGCCACCAGGAAAAGTGCACCTCAGTAATGTAAAACAATTCAAAGACCCATTGAGCCATCAAGTTCTCAGACTCTACGCTGTGCAAATAAAAGCACAGGTACACTCAGGTCAGGGGGTTGTTTTCTGTAAAGGGCCAAATAATAAATGTTTTGGGCTTTGGGGCCATTAGGTCTCTTATCATAACTCCTCAGTTCTGCAGGTATAACTGGAAATCAACTATAGAGTCTACATAAACCAATGAGCATGGCTGTATTCCAATAAAACTTTATTTATAAAAACAAACAGCAGTCCAGATTTAGACTATGGGCCACAGTTTGCAGATCCTGACTCTAGATACATCTACCCATGTTGAGATCATAACAGCAACAACCTAATTATCTATTCATGGGGGACTGGCTGAATCCTTCATAATAAACCCCCACTGTGGAAATCAAAATAACTATTAAAAATGATGGGGTGGATCTTGTGTGTTGACCTGGGAAGACATTCATGAGAAATTATTTTTCAAGTATTTTATTGCAAAAAATGTAAAAATATACAGAAAATTTAAACAAAGTTCATAGTGACCACCTGAATGCCCACCATGAGATTCTACCATTATTTTACTACACTTACCTTTTATCGTCTCCCCCATGTCTCCATGATAGATTCTTAGGTGAGAAAAATAAGACGTAAAATGTACAATATTAATTCATTTTCAATAAAAGAAAAGATCAGAAAAAGACTGCACTATGTATATTTATGTTTGTAAAGTCTAGAAAAAACTATTAGAAGAGATGCCTGACCTTTTTTTTTAATTGAAATATAGTTGATTTACAATGTTGTGTTAGTTTCAGGTGTGAAACACAGTGATTCAATTATACAGATAACTATATATCTATAGTTATAGCTAGTTATATAGCTATAGTATAGCTAGTGGAGGTGATGGAATTCCAGTGGAGCTATTTCAAATCCTAAAAGATGATGCTGTCAAAGTGCTGCACTCAATATGCCAGCAAATTTGGAAAACTTAGCAGTGGCCACAGGACTAGAACAGGTCAGTTTTCATTCCAATCTCAAAGAAAGGCAATGCCAAAGAATGCTCAAACTACCACACAATTGCACTCATCTCACATGCTAGTAAAGTAATGCTCAAAATTCTCCAACCCAGGTTTCAACAATAAATGAACCATGAACTTTCAGATGTTCAAGCTGGTTTTAGAAAAGGCAGAGGAACCAGAGATCAAATTGCCAACATCCGCTGGATCATTGAAAATGCAAGAGAGTTCCAAAAAAACATTTATTTCTGCTTTATTGACTATGCCAAAGACTTTGTCTGGATCACCATAAAATGTGGAAAATTCTGAAAGAGATGGGAATACCAGACCACCTGACCTGCCTCTTGAGAAATCTGTATGCAGGTCAGGAAGCAACAGTTAGAACTGGACATGGAACAACAAACTGGTTCCAAATAGGAAAAGGAGTACGTCAAGGCTGTACATTGTCACCCTGCTTATTTAACTTATATGCAGAATACATCATGAGAAACGCTGCGCTGGATGAACCACAAGCTGGAATCAAGATTGCCGAGAGAAATATCAATAACATCCGATATGCAAATGACACCACCCTTATGGCAGAAGGTGAAGAACTAAAGAGCCTGTTGATGAAAGTAAAAGAGGAAAGTGAAGAATTTGGCTTAAAGCTCAACATTTAGAAAACTAAGATCATGGCATCCGGTCCCATCACTTCATGGCAAATAGATGGGGAAACAGTGGCAGAGTTTATTTTTGGGGGCTCCAAAATCACTGCAGATGGTGACTGCAGCCATGAAATTTTTAAAAGACACTTACTCCTTGGAAGGAAAGTTATGACCAACCTAGACAGCATATTAAAAAGTAGAGACATTACTTTGCCAAAAGGTCTGTCTAGTCAAGGCTATGGTTTTTCCAATAGTCATGTACAGATGTGAGAGTTGGACTATAAAGAAAGCTGAGCGCCAAAGAATTGATGCTTTTGAACTGTGGTGTTGGAGATGACTCTTGAGAGTCCCTTGGACTGTAAGGAGATCCAACCAGTCCATCCTAAAGGAGATCAGTCCTGAATATTTATTGGAAGGACTGGTGTTGAAGCTGAAACTCCAATACTCTGGCCACCTGATGCGAAGAGCTGACTCATTTGAAAAGACCCTGGTGCTGGGAAAGATTGAAGGCAGGAGAAGGGGACGAGAGAGAATGATATGGTTGGATGGCATCACTGACTCAATGGACATGAGTTTGCATAAACTCCAGGAGCTGGTGATGGACAGGGAGGCCTGGCATGCTGCAGTCCATGCGGTCGCAAAGAGTTGGACATGACTGAGTGACTGAACTATATAGATATAGATATTCTTTTTCAGATTCTTTTCTATTATAGGTTTTTATAAAATACTGAATATAGTTCCCTGTGCTATATAGTAGGTCCTTGTTATTTATCTATTTTATACATAGTAGTATGTCTTTGTTAATCCCCAGACCTAATTTATCCCACCCTCTCCCTTTTCCCCTTTGGTAATCATAAGTTTGTTTTCTATGTCTGTGAGTCTACTTCTGTTTTGTAAATAAGTTCATTTGTATAATTTTTCCTCCATTCCACATATAAGTAATATCAGATATTTGTCTTCCTCTATCTGACTTACTTCACCTAGTATGATAATCTCTAGGTCCATCCCTGTTGTGGCAAATGGCAATATTTCATCCTTTTTATGACTGAGTAATATTCCATCATGTATATAATATTCCATCATGAATATAATATTTCATTGTGTATATAAAGAATATATATCTCCATTCCTCTGTGGATGGACATTTAATTTGCTTCCATGTCTTGCTATATTATAGGTAGTGCTACTGTGAACATTGGGGTGCGTGTATCTTTTCAAATGAGAGTTTTCATCTTTTCCATATACACGCTCAGAAGTGGGATTACTGGGCCGTATGGTTATTGTTAGTTTTTTAAGGGACCTCCGTGCTGTTCTCCAAAGCCGCTGCACCCATTTACAGTCCCAACAGCGCAGTAGGCTTTCCTTCTCTCTACACTCTCTCTAGCGTTTATTATTTATGGACTTTTTGATGATGGTCATTTTTAAAAATTAATTAATTAGTCTATTGATTTTTGGCTGCACTGGGTCTTTGTTGCCGCGCACAGGCCTCTCCTCGTGGCGGCTTCTCTGGTCGCTGAGCACAGGCTCTAGGGCGAGGGCACAGTAGTTGTGTTGCACGGGCTGCATGTGGAATCTTCTCAGACTAGAGATCCAACCCGTGTCCCCTGCATTAGGAGGCTGATTCTTAACCAGCGGACCACCAGGGAAGTCCCTGACGGCCATTCTGACCAGCATGAGGTGATACCTCCTTGCAGTTTGATTTGTGTTTCTCTCATAATTCAGGATGTTGAACATCTTTTCATATGCCTGTTCGCCATCTGTATGTCTTCTTTGGAGAAACGTTTATTTAGATCTGCCCATTTTTTGGTTGATCTGTTGCTTTTTAAAATAATTTTACCTATTTATTTTTGGCTGTACTTTGTTGCTGTGCGGGCTTTTCTCTAGGTACAGAGAGAGGGGGCTGTTCTCTACCTGAGGTACCCAGGCTTCTCACTGCGGCGGCTTCTCTTGCTGCGGAGCATGGACACGCGGGCATCTGGGCTTCGGCAGCTGCAGCACACGGTTCAGCAGTTGCTGTTCCCGGGCTCTAGAGCACAGTCTCAGTAGTTATGGCGCACGGGCTTAGTCGCTCTGCAGCACGTGGGATCTTCCTGGACCAGACATCAAACTTGTGTCTCCTGCACTGGCAGGTGGATTCTTTACCTCTCAGCTACCAGGGAAGCCCTCTGTTTGTTTCTTTTGGAAATTCAGCAAGAGGTACTTCAACCCCTGATACTGATTACCTGAAGGCAAGGGTTCAGGGGAATTAGTTACGGAAATTTTTTAAATGCTTCTTTAGTGAGAATGGAACAGTCTAATCCAGCCCTTGACCTCCCAATAAAGGGACCCTGAGTCGGATCCAGGGCTGGAGCTTGCCCTGGCCTGGGTGAGTGTGTGCACACACAGTTAACTTGCGCCCAGACCCACATGCTCTGCACACACACGCTGGCGCCCACTGCTGTCTGCCCGGGCCATGGTGCCCCCCGCCCGCCGCAAACAGGCTTGTCAGTGTTGCACCCGCTGGGCCCCTCATCACTGTCAGCAGCCCCTCTAGGGGTGTCCTGGGCACTGGAGGAGGTGCGGGATGGCCCTCCTCCTGGTTCCTGCTTCCTCACACAGACAACTCTGTCCCCCAAGGCCCTATCCTTCCCCAACTTCAAGCCCCACTTGCATGCAGCCTCTTCCAGAAGGATCTCCGGTCACCTCCTCCTCATGACATCCTTTTGATTCAACAAACATTTACGGGCGCCTCCTCTAGGCTAGGCACCAAGACACCCAGGAGCAGGGCCCAGCCCCCTGACCTCCAGAAACTCTCAGGTTTGTGGGGAGACAGGCATGGCTATGGTGGAGGCAGGCACCAGGGCCGTAGGGCAGGAGGAGGCATATCAGAGTCAAGCTGGGGAAGGGCCAGGGTGTGCCCAGTGGAGGTGAGTGATGGCTATGATCAGGGAAGGGTGGTAGCAAGGGCCTCCGGGAGCGTGGGAAGACTAGAGGGGTGGGGGTGGGGGACACAGGTCAGGAGGGTGTTCCCTCCCACTTGGGCAGGGCAGCTCACTGGCGCATAGCCAAGGGCCCCCAGGAAGGGAGTGTTCTCCCGCAGGAGGAGGAGTGAGGAGGGGTCTGTTCCCACCTCACCGACTCTGGCCCCTCTGCCCAGGGAGCGGGTGTGGGGGTGGGCACTGATGGCAATCACCCTCCTCCTGGTCCCCTCCAGTCCTCTCATAGTCTCCTTTTCAGTGAGTGCTTGGTGTATTGTTCCGCCTTTGTAAAGAGGGGGATCGGGTGACAAAGCAGGGTGGGTGGGCAGGCGGCCCAAGAGGCCTCTTCTCTCCAAGGCAGCATCTGCATGGGGGAGGGGCTTTTCCACAGCCCCCCACCTCTGACTTCCCAGGAGCAGCTGTTGTCATGGTGACAAGCCTGGCATCCCATGGCTCCTGGGGCGTCCTCCCCACTATGGCTGCCAGAGGAAGGGCCCCCGGCCTCTTCTTCACCCTGGCTGGGGGCAGAGGCACACAAAAAAACCTGGATCCCAGACCAGTCGTAGCAGGGGGAAGCCTCCAGCCTTCTCCGTCTCTCAACCCGGCTGCCCGCAGCGGGGCAGCTCCAAAACCCCAGCTTCCTACAGACCCTGTGAGGTGGGGGCTTAGCCCATGCACCACTCTCATCCGTGCATCTGTGCCTCCTTGGGGCAAGACACAGAGAGAAATAAAATGTCCCTAGGGTCCTTGAGCAGCTGCTGGCATTGGGGCAGAGTGGGGGATGAACGGAAGGCTAACAGCATGTGAGTGTACAAGTGGCAACGGTGAGTGGGCCAGGACTCTGGGCCCACAGAACAGAGCCTCCAGCCCTGTCCCCGAGAGCTGGGGTCCGCCCCTAGGAAGCTGGTGTGCCCAACAGCAGAAAAGGGCCTTTGGGCCAGGGAGATTGAAGGTATGGCGTGGCACAGGTTCCAAGGAGTTAGGCATGGCAGGAAGGGAAGAGGTTGGTGGGGGCTATACCTGGAAGGGCTCTTGCTGCCCATCCCCAGGGGCATGGCCTTCACCCTGGGCCATGGGAAGCTGTCACTGGCATTTTGGGAACCTCCTTGACCAGAGCATCAAAATCAGGTCCTTGTTTCAAAGTTACCTATTTCTGTGCTGCCTCTTTGGGACGATCAAGAGCTTGCCACTTCAGCTGTCACAGCCCAGGTGGGCTGAGGACGTGTCTCATGCTGAGAACAGGGCTGGCTGCATCTCCACAGAGTCCCAACCTCTCGGGTCCTCCTCCTCCCTTCCCTGCTCCAGCGCTGCTCCAGGGGAGGTGAGCACCAATTACAACCACTGCCCCGGCTCCATGCTGCACACCGCCCCCGCTATGTACCAGGCTATCAAGCAGGGCCAGTCGGGCAGGTGCCCTTGCGCTGGTGGCAACAGGCAGCCTTATGCAGTGGAAGAGCCTGAATGCCAACCCTGACCCTTGTGAACTGTGTATTCCCAGGCAAATGTCTTGAGTTTTCTGAACCTCAATTTCTCATCTGTAAAATGGGCACAGAATTCCTTGCCTGGCTGTTGTGAGAGTTTAAAAGTTCACTGTGTAAAGCCCCTGGCCCGGGGCCCACCTGGCTCACTTTAGGTCTTCGACCAGTTTCCTAGGCCCCCTGCAGCGCAGGTCTCTCCCTCAGCCCTTCATCCACTGAGCACCCCTGAGCAGCTGCTGGGGCTGGACCAATGCCAAGAGCTCACGTGGAATCTGAGTCTTCCAGGTACATCTAGGCCAAGCGGGTGAGGGCAGATGGGGTGGGCTGGGGAGGAGGGAGGCAGTTTCTAAGGGAACTCCAGACCAGAACAGGGCCCCTTGGGTGGCCTCCTGGATGGCACTTGGGTTTCACCCACAAAGCTACCTGGGAACCGTGGTGGAACCCTGTCTGGGCAGAGGTGGGAGGGCAGAGGGCCTTTGAGGCCCCAGGAAGCCCCCGGCAATCCCAGCCTCTCAGAAACACCTTCCCGACCTGAGTGGGGATGAGGGGTGTTATGTGGGCAGCTCAGGGGTCACAGTCTCAGACCCCACTCACTGGCTGTCACCTGTTACCAGCAGGCTGAGCCTAGGACTGCCTTGATGGTTCCATCTGTGCAAAGGGAAGAACTGGCCTCTCTCCTCCCCCTATTCAGGTCCCGCCATGGAAGCAGGCTGAGCAATAGTCTGGTGGCATCCTGACAGCTGTCAGGTTTAGGTGAGGCGGGTGTGAGCTGAACTGAAATGTTCCTCGGCTGTCACTGTACTGGCCCCTACTCTGCAGGCGCAGGAGGGAGCAGGGGGCTCAGGGGAGGGGGATGGCGGAAAGCCGCAGGCTTCCTGGGCAGAGAGGAGTTCTTAGGGGAGACCCTGTACCAAGGGAGTGCAGAGGAGGGGAGGGGGCAGAAGGAGACTGGGTTTTCAAGCAGTCCCGAGGTGTCAAGGGGGCAGGTGGATTGCGAAGAGACCATGAGTTCAAGTGCGCAGTGTGACGGGTAAGCAGCCCGCGCGAGCCACAGGTGAATTCATTTTGACGGGATTATCTGCCTGTTTTACAGAAACGAAAACAGGCTCAGAGCGAAGGGCCCAGAGCCACATGCTACTAGTGAAGAGGCGGAGAGGCTGCGCTCGAACTGCCCCAGAGTCCACGGTCGAGGCGTCCCAGGAGTAGAAGCCTTAGAAATGGTCCCGCCTGGGGAAAAACGTAGGTGACGCGGTACGGGGTGGACAGGGAAATCCTCCGGCTGACTGTGCTGTCCCGGAGAGAAGTTGGGCAGCAACTCCTCAGAAAGGGTAGAACAGACTGTGAGCGGGCAGACGAGGTCACTACTCGTACACCCCGCCCCGCCAGACCGCGCCCGGGTTGGTCCTGTAGTACAGCGCAGCTGCGAGGCGCGGCGCCTTTAAAGCCCGGTCGGGGGCGTGTCGGGCGCGCAAAGGCCCCGCCCTTGGGCGTGTCCAGCAGGCGCCCCGCCCCAAGGCTTGTACCCGCGGCCCCGGGAGGCGGCGCCTGCTCCGGCTCGGCGGCGGTTCGAGTAGCGGCGGCGGCGGCGGTGGCTCGGCGTCTCCTTTCCCTCGGGCGGCTTCTCCGCGCGCTGCCCAGGGCGCCCGGCCGCGCAGGGACACACGCGGCCGGCTCCGCTATGGCCCGCACCCGGCGACGTGGCGGGCGGGCACGGGGGCGCCGGACGGCGCGGCCCGAGTGAGGCGGGGCCGCCCTCCCCGCCCTCGGCCGGGACCGCCCGGGATGGCCGTGCCGCCGCTCCGCCGGGCGCTGCTGCTGTGGCAGCTGCTGGCTGCGGGCGGCGCGGCGCTGGAGATCGGCCGCTTCGACCCGGAGCGCGGGCGCGGGCCGGCGCCGTGCCAGGTGGTGGAGATCCCCATGTGCCGCGGCATCGGCTACAACCTGACCCGTATGCCCAACCTGCTGGGCCACACGTCGCAGGGCGAGGCGGCCGCCGAGCTGGCCGAGTTCGCGCCGCTCGTGCAGTACGGCTGTCACAGCCACCTGCGCTTCTTCCTGTGCTCGCTCTACGCGCCCATGTGCACCGACCAGGTCTCGACGCCCATCCCCGCCTGCCGGCCCATGTGCGAGCAGGCGCGCCTGCGCTGCGCGCCCATCATGGAGCAGTTCAACTTCGGCTGGCCGGACTCGCTGGACTGCGCCCGGCTGCCCACGCGCAACGACCCGCACGCGCTCTGCATGGAGGCGCCCGAGAACGCCACGGCTGGCCCCACCGAGCCCCACAAGGGCCTGGGCATGCTGCCCGTGGCGCCGCGGCCCGCGCGGCCCGCCGAGGACGCCCTCCAGGGCGCCGGCGGCACCTGCGAGAACCCAGAGAAGTTCCAGTACGTAGAGAAGAGCCGCTCGTGCGCGCCGCGCTGCGGGCCAGGCGTCGAGGTGTTCTGGTCGCGGCGCGACAAGGACTTCGCGCTCGTCTGGATGGCCGTGTGGTCGGCGCTGTGCTTCTTCTCCACCGCCTTCACCGTGCTCACCTTCCTGCTGGAGCCGCACCGCTTCCAGTACCCGGAGCGTCCCATCATCTTCCTCTCCATGTGCTACAACGTCTACTCGCTGGCCTTCCTCATCCGGGCCGTGGCCGGGGCCCAGAGCGTGGCCTGCGACCAGGAGGCGGGTGCGCTCTACGTGATCCAGGAGGGCCTGGAGAACACGGGCTGCACCCTCGTCTTCCTGCTGCTCTACTACTTCGGTATGGCCAGCTCGCTCTGGTGGGTGGTGCTGACCCTCACCTGGTTCCTGGCCGCCGGCAAGAAATGGGGCCACGAGGCCATCGAGGCCCACGGCAGCTACTTCCACATGGCAGCCTGGGGCCTGCCAGCCCTCAAGACCATTGTTATCCTGACGCTGCGCAAGGTGGCGGGGGATGAGCTGACCGGGCTCTGTTATGTGGCCAATATGGACGCGGCGGCGCTCACCGGTTTCGTGCTGGTGCCCCTCTCCTGCTACCTGGTGCTGGGCACGAGTTTCCTCCTGACTGGCTTCGTGGCCCTCTTCCACATCCGCAAGATCATGAAGACCGGGGGCACCAACACGGAGAAGCTGGAGAAGCTCATGGTCAAGATTGGGGTCTTCTCCATCCTTTACACCGTGCCTGCCACCTGCGTCATTGTGTGCTACGTCTACGAACGCCTCAACATGGACTTCTGGCGCTTGCGGGCCACGGAACAGGCCTGCTCCGCGGCCACCACGCCCGGCGGCCGGAGGGACTGCTCGCTGCAAGGGGGCTCGGTGCCCACCGTGGCTGTTTTTATGCTCAAAATCTTCATGTCGTTGGTGGTGGGCATCACCAGCGGCGTCTGGGTGTGGAGCTCCAAGACTTTCCAGACCTGGCAGAGCCTGTGCCACCGCAAGATGGCAGCTGGCCGGGCCCGGGCAAAGGCCTGCCGGGCCCCTGGGGGCTATGGCCGGGGCACCCACGGCCACTATAAGGCCCCCACTGTGGTCTTGCACATGACTAAGACAGATCCTTCTCTGGAGAACCCTACACACCTCTAGGGACACAGGCCTGCGTGGGGCGGCTGTGGCCCCCTCCTCGGCACTCCCTCCGGAGGAGACAGCTGACTAGCAGCTGCCCAGCTGTCAAGGTCAGGCAAGTGAGTGCGAGGGGCCGAGGAGCAGGGCGGGGACCCACTGAGGCTACTCCCCTGTCGCATAGTGCAAGGGGGTGGGCCTGGCTGCGTCCCCACCGGGACCTGAGGGAGCACGTGGAGAGCAGGAGGGGCAGAAGGGGGTGTGGTCCAGCAGAGTTTATTTAATGATGTAATTTATTGTTGAGTTTCTCTGGAAGCTGTGACTGGAATAAACCCCCGTGTGGCAGCGCTTCGTCTTCTGTGGACTGGAAAGGGGACAGTAGGACGGTGAGGGCTCTGGGGGAGCCTTCCCCTGCGAGCGGAGCTGGGAGTGGGTAGTCTGGCTTTCCGTCAATCAGGAGAACATCCTGCCGGGGAAACAGCTGTGTTTTGCAGGAGCCCCAGATTCTGTGGGTGGGTGTGTTCTCTCGGCTCCTTTCAGTGGCCTGCTTGCCTGTCTGAGCCCTGGGTTCCTGCTTCCCAGAGTGAGACTGGGATGTCTGCTGGGAGAAGTCAGGGAATCCCCTGGGATGACATGCCCCACTCTGGCCCCAGTGAGTCTGGCCTGTTTGGGAGCTGTGGGTAACACTGCTCTCCTCAATTTGCGTAAAAAAATGAGGGCGTCAGCCTTTCTCGAAGGCTCCCTCGGAGGCTTAGTGTCTGCTCCCACTGGGTGGCTGGCCCCTCCTGTTCTTCCTTGCGCCTGAGGGTCGGGGCCCAAGACAGTCCTCACTGCTGTTGATGTGGCCGCTCACTCCTTGGGGCCCCAGTCAGGGCATCCCCTAACCCCCGTCCTTCTGGGTGGAGATGGGGCTGGAGTGTTACACGGGCATCTTGGGAGCAGGCACGGGCAGACAGCCCTGGAGGAGGGTGGGGATTGGGTCCCCAGCTCCTAAAGGGCTGTGGAGAGACTGGAGGTGCTGAGCACAGCAGTGACAAAGGGGGCAGGTGCGTGTGCATGGCTCCCTCCACAAGCAGCTCCCACGACCGCAAAAGGAGAGAGGAAAAGGTGCTGTGCTGACCTACATGCTGGGGTGGCCCTGGGGCTGCCGGGACCTGCGCCACCTCCTAGTGTGGCCATCCCGGAAACCCTGGCACTATCTTAGGCTGGGCTGTGGCCGCTGTGACTCCAGCCAGGGAAGAGCCTTGGTTCCTGTCCCTGGTTCAGCCGCACTGACAGGAGGCCCCGGGGTCCAGCCTGCTGCCAGCCAAGGGGAGCCCAAGGCCAACTGCTTCATACAGTAGGACTGAGCCCCCAAACCCAGGGCCTCTCTGGCCAGAGCCCTTCCTGCCCCAACCACCAATCACAGGAACAAACGGACATCCAGTGGAGATCAAACAGATGGTGTCAGCTCCCTCAAGAGATGATGGAGAGAGGGTGGTACCTCCCCGCAAGAACAGCACTGACCCCCCGAAGGGGATTTGCAACCCTTACACTACGCTTCATGCAGGTGGAATCCTTCCCGCCCCCCTCAGTCCTTCCATTCTCATAGAGCACAGACAGCTAAGTCCTCATGTCCTCATGCCTGCTTTGACCAGCAAAGTCAAGTGACCCAAATGTTGCACCTTTTCCGGGGAAGGTCCATGACTGAGAAACAGAAGGAGCTTATTGCAGGTGAGGGGGCCCAAGCTGGGAGCGAGAGGGGCCGTGGCTGCACTGGGCTGGGCTCACAGGCCTGCAGTCGGGCGGGGGCAGCAGAAGCCACAGGAGGATTCTGAAATGGGAGGAGAAAGGCAAGTGATGTGTATGGGCCAAGGGTGGATGGCAGGGCGAGCATCAGGAGTGGCGCCGGATCACCCAATCCCTTGCCAGTCGGCACAAGGCGGGTGGAGGGCACTTGGCTGTGTCCTGCTCAGTGGAAACAAGACTGACTTCCAGGACAACTGGGACCGGAAGGGGAGGCAGTGTAACCAGAACGGACCCCAAGGGAGCTTTGCTTTGAGGCTAAGATGATTCACAGAGGCCAGGACCCAGGAAGGAGAGGAGGGCAGGCCTTGGCAGCTAGGGCTTCTCAGCCTGGGAGCTTGGGATGACACTAATGAAAACTCCCAGACCCTGAAGGACAGATACAAAGGAAACATTTGACTCAAGACCTTTTACAGAAGCCCTCCATCTCATCCTCCCCTGTCCATTTTCAGACAAGGGCAGTGCCTGAAGGCCTTGGCTGGCTCAGGAGCACACAGCCAGGGAGACTGGCCTCCAGAGGTGCTGTGACCTCACACCACGGATTCCACTGGGGCATTGGGTGAGATGGACACGGTGGGTGTTACAATCTAGGGCAAATTCATCCAGAGGAACCTGCCCCGTGGGGGGACCTCTCCCCATCCCCAAAAAGAGACTCTAGAGCCCGAGAGAAGTTCCTCAGAAGCCGTCACCCTCCAGCCTGCACACTGCGTGTCCCTGCCACTTCCCTCAGGGGCCTGGCAGCCCCACACAGGGCCCCTCAGAGCAGCATATCTGTGCGTGTGTCCACACCAGCCGAGCCTGAGCTTGTTCGTGACGGAACTTGTGAGCTCAGATCGCAGTCAGCAGAAGTTCCTGGGAAACAACGCCAAGTTCCCTGGAGTCAGCAGGGGGAATCTTGACTGAGGTCAGACTGAGCGGTCCTGGGGGTCAGCAGCTGCCCTCACTCCCTGCTCAGCGCCCCGGGAGGAGGATGCTCCCAACAGTCCTGGTGTGAAAAGGCCTGGGCATCCTGGGCAGGGGGAGCAATGAGGAGTGACCTCCTCCTGCCCGGTTTGAGCGTCTGCCTCAGGATCCTGCTGAGGGGACCCTGGCTCTCAGGGAAGTGGGGGCCTGCTTCCCTAGTGAAGCACTGCCTGGAGTAGCTGCACTGGAATCCAGTCACCACCTGACTGCTCCCTGCCCCGGGGACAGGGTGTGAGGAGAAAGACAAGCAGGCAGGACAAGGGAGAGGTCTCCCTTGATCGCCAGTGTAATGGTCAGACCGGTCTTCAGGAACAAAGTTGTCTTGTCTCCATTTGCAGTAGTCAAGCCAAATCAGGCGTCTCCCCCAAGGTCATAGCCTGCTAGGGACGGATGGGCTGGGCTGGTGGACTAGGATCAGGACACAGACCCCAGATGAGGTGACGGGGCCCCAGAGGCGCTGTCCTCGTGTGGCCTAAGAAACCACCCCAGAAACAGGACTTCACAGATGCGGGTGAGCTGGGGCTGCAGGGACCACTCAGAGGTAGCACAGCTCCTCCAGAGCCTGAGGGCTGCTCAAATCCAGCCTGACCTGGGGGCAAACCACTTCCTCCCTGTGGAACTGAGACTCCCACAGCACTCAGGCCTGGCTCACTGCCCACGTTCACCATGGCCACAGAGGCAGGCAGTGGCAGAGCCCACACCCAGCGCTTAGGTCTCTCCTCAGATCTCGTCCTGTTTTTACCTTCTGCCATCCCTGGTGCAGCTGGTCAGGAACTGGTGGTCTCGCTGCTCTGTCACTGGGATCACGCCGTGGCCTTCAAACCCTGGGATTCCACGGGCAGGTTGCCAGCAGTGACCTACTCGAATCAATCAGTCTGACCAAAGACAGACTCCCAGCATAAAATATAAATGAAGGCATGAGTAAAACAAGACTGGCTACACAGTAAAACTGCTGAAGCTGAGTAGGTCGGAATTTGTCATAGTTCCGCTGTGCATGTTTCAAGTTTTCCTTGAAAACTACTGTAAAATACCCAAAGCTTCCCCAAAATTAAGTCCTGAAGGACCACAAATTCCCACAGTGAAGCCTTAAAAAATTAGTTTCTTCTAATTCCTAGAAGTTTCCAATAGAATTGGGTAGGGTGGGGTGTGGGTTTGAGATGGAGACAAAGCCAGGAGAGGCTTGAAGGCCATGGCTTCGATTACCCAGGGCACCAGAACGCTGTCCTGGAAGCAAAGAAATCCAGTAGATGGATCTGACCTGTGGTTAAAAGACCGTAAGCCAGAGGCCCTCTCCTGAAGAACAGCCTCCAAGAGCCCAAGGGAAAGCGCGCTCGGGACGTACTGCTGTCCACTAAGACCTCCAAGAGCACAAAGAAAAATTCACCAGAGTTGTCACTTCTTTATAAACACAAGTACATAATGTTTATTTGAAAGTCCAATTTATTACAAGTTTACCCTTTAATAGGGCCCTTCCTCCTTAAAGACAGTTTAAAAAACAACAAGTAACTGAGGTGTCACTGAAGTGGGAACACAGAATTCTCACTGTTAACAGAAACAGACTGGCTCTAGGGCAGGAGGCAGGGACGCAGGGACGGTGTCGGCGCGGGGCTGTGATGCTGGAACGCCAGCGCTGGCTCCAAGCCCAGGGGAGCCCAGCCGGCAGCCCCCGGGCAAACCCCGAGGCGGCCGGGGCACGGGGCCCACACCCTGACATTTCACTTTAACAGGCTTTAGTTCTGCGAGCTGCAGTCCCCTTGGTGGACTTCTTTTCCCTTCATTTGAATCGGTCCGGAAGCGCTTAGATGCTCACGTTTTCCAAATTCAAAGTTGACAGAAAAGAAAATTAAACCCTGTTCTGCGTTTTTTATCAAAATCTGCCATAAAAGGGAAAGAAGACACAAAGGTTGGCCTAAACGTGACTAGTGCTAGACTTGCTGCGGGAAGGGCCACAGAGCCCCCCCCCGCCCCTGACACTGAGCGCTGTGACTTGGGTTCTTGGGGTCCGAGTCTGAGGCCAGAGGAGCGCGGCAGGGGCGCTGCACACGGAGGTGGCCGAAGCGGCCGCCAGGGCGGCAGAGGGACCGCCCACGAGCAGGTGGTCCCCACCGCCGGCCCCGCCAAGCCCCAGCCCACCTGCTCTAGAGAGAGGACGGGCTGAGGGAAGCGACCGGCAAAGGAAAGCAAACACGTTATCATAGAAATCGTACTGTACATGTGCCAAAGCGAGATGACAGAGATCTTTTTACAAGATGTTCTTTATACAATGTCACTGCTGAAACAAGCAACCTTTAATAACTAGAAAAGTCAATTTAAAAAAAATTAAACATTTAAATTCTTCCTGCTTTTTCTTCTGCTCCCCTAAGAGCTTGTCTGGTGTGTGGGTGGGCTGGGCTCCAACACCCCTCTGCCAGACCCATCAAAGGAAAGGTCATACGCATGGTTACAAGCAGGGCTCCAGGCTCTGAGTGAAGTGCCTTAGGTTTTGTTTGAGGGGCCAGGGGCGGGGAGAGAGCTGTCGCAAAGAAGGGGAGGGGTACTCAGGAATGGCTGTAGGACATGTCCCTTTACTCTGCCAAGATCAACTCAACAGACCACAACTGTCTCCTGATGCTGGTGAACACAGAACTCTGTGGCACTCACTGATACTGCCACCTGAGAGGCAGGGCGGGCGGGCTTAAAGAAACAGGACTGTGTATAAATATAGATTTAAAAAACCGACACTACCTCCCCAGCTGGCCTGATTACCCTTCATCCTTCTACGTAATATAGTAACCCCTCCCCTGGAGACCAGAGGGCTTGGCACTGCTGTGGTGGCCAAAGTGGGAGGGACCTTAGCAAAGAAGAAAGAAAAGGAATTGGGTTCACGAGAAAAACCTTGGACTCCTCCTGGAAACCCTCACGAAGGGGGATTAAGGCCACCTCTCCCCACAGGATTTCTGGGCGAAGACCACCGACCCAGCAAGAGGCTCTCCAAAGTGCGCTGCTTGATTAAGGCCCATGGAGAGTTCTGGAGATGCGTGTGAGCTCGGGTGACAGGCATTCCCGGGCTCCCCCTGACCTCCTCCCGTCCACGTTTTCTCCAGCTTCCTCTCTCGCCTCCCTCCCCCCTCCCTCGCTCTCTCCCTCAAGTCCCCCCGACCTCAGCTCCCTTACCAGGGCCCTGCCTCTCTACTTCTTCTGTCTTCGTCCCCTGGACTGTCCAACGGGCTCTGGCTCACTGTCCCCCTCATCTTCAGCAAGCCGGTCGGGAAACTTCTTGCGTTTCCTACGAACATACGGGTGGCCAGGAAGGTGTTTATGCAACAGAGCCACCAGACACTGTTCCGTCTTCACCATGCAGCTCAGCACGTGGCTGCCCCGGCAGTTGTAAAGCTCAGCATTGGTAAACACTTGCTTCAAGTCAGCAAGAAACTCCTGCACAGAGCGGTAGCCCCCACAGGAACATTTGCTCTGCATTGTCTGGAAGTCCATGGGGTGGGTGATGATGTCATAGTAGTCCTCAGCCTCATCTCTGGTCACGGGCTCCCTGGGAGAAGAACCAAATGGAGAGGTCAGCGCAGCCTTGAACCAGACAGAAACCTGGTTATCAAACCACGGACATCATCAAACGTCTCACCAGAATGCCGAGCCCAGCCCACCAGCAGGCAGGCAGAGCGGGGGTGTTCACTTGTGCTCAGAGTGGACTCTGCCAGTCTGGAAGGTCACTTCCCCGCCTGCCACTAAGATATGTCCCAGGGGCTCAGCTGCAAGGCTGGCCCACTCCCCTGAGCCCAAGCGCACCTGAAGGGCCAGCTGAAGCGGTATTTCACTATCTTGTGGAGGATCTCTTCACACTTCTGCAGTTCCAGGCTTTGCCTCCGGGAGCTCCGTTTGGTCTGAAGTACCTGGAGCCAAAGAAAGAAGACACTTTATTGCAGGTCTGAGAGCAGAGTAGACAGGACAGAAGACACTTTAAAAAGTGTTTTTATATCTGCTTAAAAAAGCAAAGAGCAAAGTTTAGTTGTCTTCTTGGAACAGAGAAGATGGTCAAGATCATCTGACTCCATCCAGAGAGCGCTCTAAGCGGTGGGCATCAGCCCACCCGCCGCCTCCCTGGTGGACAGTGATCAAAACAGAGAACAGGCAGCAGTGGCCAGGTCCCAGCAGCCCTGACGGGGCCAGTTAGAGAGGGTCACTGTCCCCAGGAAGCTAGCCGTCTGACAGCAGGTGGACCTGGGATTACGGTCACGCCGTGGATGAGTTTATACAAGCAACTGCAGAATGCCAGGTGGGTTATGGGGACCACCTGAAGTCAATTTTGTGGGGGTGGGGGTGTCTGAGGGAAGAAAAGTAAGAGTTCTCGTCCTGGCTCTCCTGAGAAGCCGCTAAGAGGCTACAAAGAAAGGGGTAGGCTGCCCCTCCACGTGGCAGGAATAGGTGTGCGCACTCAGCCAGAAGCACAGTTGAAGGGATCAGGGCCGGGCCTACAGGAAGGGCACCCAGGGTGCCCGCTGAGCGTCCTGATGGCTTGCTTTAATGCCCCCAGCCCACCTCCAACTCCAATTTGATCTGTCAAGCTTTTTGTTCTTTAAAACTCAAGTGAAATCCAAAGCAAGACTGCTAAGATCACACTGGCTGGGGAGCAGAGGGGAGGGTGCGTCCCTCCCGTGACAACTGTCGGCAAAAGCCCCGAGTGAGCGAGGCTCCGACATTGCTGACATTCCCACCACAGAGACCCAGCCCCGCTGAGCCCCGGGAGACACATGGATACTATTTTAAAGTCCTTAACGAGTCGCAGGCTGCCCGTTAACTAGAGGAGATGTTTGCAGGCTGCAGTAGCGGAATGCCGGGCATAGCTGCTCCCGGGGGCCTGCTGCCCCGTCTGCCTACAAGCCCATCCATCTGCCTTATCAGTCTCCAAAGTGGGGGGCGGGGGAGGGAGCAAAGGGGCGGCTCCACCTGTTGCCTGGTGAATTCCTGATGCTGGAGTGGGGGTTACGAACCTGAGATGCTAGAGCGCGGAGGAAGAATGATTCTTACCAGCTCATCCACCTCCATGTCATCTGCAGGTGGAGCTTTCGGCCGAGCCCTCCTGGCGGGATGCGGCTTCTTGCCTGGCCGTCGGCCGGGCCGTGCTGTAGGGGGGATGACACCCTGCTTGCCCCGGACAGTTTTGCGCGGTCTCACTGAAATTAAACACATGCATTCAGAGAAGAACTGAAGATGAAGGGAGCATGCCCACGGAAAGGGTGATGTTCTGGATGAGCAGAGCGGTGACACCCTCACGTTGGCGGGGGGTGGGGCTCATGCCATCCGTTTCCTGTTCTCTGACCTCACAGGGCACATCAAGGGCAGCGGCAGCAGATGACGAATGGATGGATATCTTTCATTAACTGCCCAAGACCTTTGAAGAGTCTCTTTAGAAAGCCAGTTCCTTCGGTACATGCACCCTCTATCCCCACCCCATCCACAGGGAATGAGGGCTGGAAGGAGTCAACTGTAAACTGACTCACTCGGGAGACAAGGCCATTTGCTGATGGGTCTGCCTGGAATTTCTTCAGCCCAAGCTCAGCCTGAGAACGCATGTATTTACATGAGAGATGGAATCTGAGTGTGGAACAGATCCTGTTTCCTAATTCCCAGAGTTATCCTATACTCACCACCACAGTCTGCTCAGTGAAAAGCTGATACTTATGTGAAGTCTTCCTCAATGAATCCAACTTAAGGCTTTGGTTTCTAAAAAGCACAGACAGTAGTAGGCCAGGCCACTTCCACCAGAGCCCCGCCCAGGACCCCCCGAGAGAGAAGAGCAACTACAAAGGCACAGGACTGCCCGCTTCTCAGTTTACAACAGGCGCTCACCGTCAGAGCGGCCAGCGCCTCTCAACACGTCCCCGAGAAACAAAGCCCCGGCAGCGTTAGCTCGAGGCTGCTCATCTAAGCAAACACTTCCCTGGAAAATGGGGAGGGGCCCTGGACCAGAATTAAGGGCACACAGAGGCGGCGTTTGATGTTCTACTTCTAGACCAAGAGGACGCTTCACCAATCATCTTAGGTTTTCTAAGTTCTGAGACTAGGTGAGGGAGAGAGGAAGAAGCTAATGCCAAGGATGAAACACAGGATGCACGGAAGAGCCAGCAGCCCAGGGCCTTGAACTGCACTAGGGAACCACATCTTTGTGCCCTAAAAGGCAGAGCAGACAAGAGGCTCTGAACCACCAAAAACTTCCTGGATCCTTTCAGTAGATGAGGTCCTAGAAACCTGGAGAGGGAACAAGTCCTTGGAAAAAGCAGTAACTTCAAAGTGGAAGGAAACCATTACTTGGAAAATAAACAAAATCAGTACATGGTTACATCCAGAATCCATTCACAGACAAGGAAGTATCCAGATCAGGACTTGGGCAGTCCTCGGCCATCTCTGTGTAACGCAGGCTCAGAGACCCCTAGTCTCCTTCCCTCAGATACCTGAAAAGTCATGCCTTGTGAACAAGAGGAGCCCTAGAGGAACGAGAGGAACACAGGTGTCCCAAACCAACCCTCTGCAGTGTTGGGGAGATGGAGATCAGGGGCACAAGCCCAGAGCCCTCGGGTTTCGGCAGCACCGATACAGTAAGGACCGGGCCTGGCACGCAAGCCTTCTCTCCCAGCGCCAAGTATGATCATGGAGGAGCTTTTTCCTCCTTCAAAAGCTCATCAGAATCTTGTAGCTGTATTAACCTACAAAGAAAGGTATATTTTGCAGGAAAGGCTGCCTGTTAAAAGGCTAGACTGTAGGACTTAATGGTTTAACGAATAAAAATGACCAACTCTCAAAGCCTCATGAAAAATGAACATGAGAGAATGAGTCAACAAGGTGAGGGTAAGTGACGAGACCTTTTCCCTGCTGACATCTAGTGAGAAACAGATCTGAACCTCCTAATAACTATGCCCAAACCATGGGGGGACGTCTCCTCTTTTCAGACTAGCAACTCTGCAGCCCTGCACACTACTGGGAGGAGAAAATCACTGTCACCAGAGGACAAATGCCTTCTCTCAAAGGAACACCGCACCAGAGGCCAGAGAAGGCAAGGGACAGCAGCGGCCTGGACTCCCATTGCCGCAGCCCCGCAGGAGGGGCTCAGAGCCAGCAGACCTGTCACAAACACACCTGGGCCCGGAATGCCAAGAAATCGTGGACCAAGTGGCTTGGCCACAGTCTGATGTTCTGAGACCAAGCCACCCAACCTCCTACTAGGCAGGCAGTTAACTGGCATCTTGAAAACCCATTTGAGCTATGGCAGCAGAGCCAGCCCACTGCCACAACATGGAAAATAGCACGCTGGTGGTGTTGGTCATCTCTCGCCAACCCAGGTCAGCTGAGAAGACAATGAGGTTAACTAAGAAAGGAAACCAGATACTCACGTCAGGAAACCAGATACTCACGTCGCAAACCAGCCACCTCATAATCCTCTTCCTCCTCCTCCTCCTCTTCTTCTTCCTCCTCATTGCTCTCGTCATCTTCGCTATCCTCAGAGGCAGACTCTTCAGTGTAATTCCTGTGGGAGAAAATACTTGTAGAGACCATGGATCCAGGCCGAAGGGGTCCAAAGACAGGTAAAGTCCCACATAAATCATGGCAACCTTCCCCCTCTTCACAGACGAGATAGATTTCATAAGGGGAGGGAACCTGAATTGAGGCCAGGACACGAAGCAGAATGAAAACCTAAGCTTTAACCGTGTGTCTCCTCTGCCAGGCCCCAAACATGGTGGCTGAAACATGAATGGCAACAAAAAACCAAGACCCAAATGCAACCCCACCCCTGGACACACAAAACCGTTCCTTCTGTCTCACAAAAACAGCCAGATAATGTAACATTTCAGGTATAAAAGCTGTCCCCAGTGCTGGGGCGGACTGAAAGGATAAACAGCCCAGACAGGTGTTACTCCACCTGGATGCCCCCTTCCAGGAGCTGCAACAGCTTGCAGATGACCGAAACATCAAAGCACTGGTAATCCCAGCTCAGAACAGCTGGTCCAAAGCCCCACCGACTCCAAGCGGCGGCCTCCCCTCTCTAAGTGTAGCTGGAATGGAGTGAGAAATAACCGAGTAATGCTGTTAGGCAGGGCTGGGATCAAACAGCTCTGTCCTTTCAAAGAGACACCAAGCCAGAGTGCCTACATGCTGCTCTTTTACAACTTCAAATTTCAACGTGCAAAACAACGGTATTAACTTTGGCAAGTGTCAGGCGTCTCCTCTATGAGGCCCTGTGGCCGGCCTCACTTGGTGAGGGTGAAGGGCACAGCTCCACCTCTCCTCTCAGGGCAGGAACAATCCCAAGGAAGACAGCGAGCTGGGGAGAAACTGACAAAAAAGGCGAGATGCACCAGTATTCCACTTTATAGACATCAGAAGCCAAGCTGTTACACAGAGGAGAAATAATCCTAAGGATGTAATAAGCATGCTTCCAGAAAGCAGTGCAACTTTAGGTAGGCGGAAGGCAGTTGAGCCAGGCAGGAGTTCTGGGGCCAGGGAATAGGCCCTCTGGGAAGAAAACACCAGAGGCAAGGATGCCCAATAAACAGCCTGTAACAAGCACACAAGAAGGGAACAAGAGTTCATAAAATCGTAAGCTAGTGCTGTGTAAGAACAGTCTCAAAAGTTAGTCCAGGGACTTCATTCTAGAGGCAGTGGGAAGACCACGGTGTTTCAAGAGGATAGTGATGTAAGCAAATCTCTGTCCTTTGTAAACCATTCTGGTATCACCACAAAGCTGGAAAGAGAAGAGGGAGGAAGATATGAGGTCGAGTTGAGAAGCCACTGGAGGAGGCCGGATGAGCGATGCAGGAGGGCCTTATGACAGCAGGAGGCTGACTTGCAGACATCTAGACACTGAATGGATAACATTTGGCAATACAGAGACAGGGGAGGGGAAGATGTCCAAGCTGACACCCAAATTCTAACCACGCCAAGGAAGGAAGAGAGTAGGTACAGGTAAGGAAAGTAATAAGTGTCATGACTTTTAGCAGCAGGTGGCTGCAGAAGTCACCAGAAATTAAGAAGTGGGCAAAGTGGAAATAAAAGACAGAGGGAGATATGTTATTTGAAAAGAAGGGATGACCAAGAAAATATAAAACATGGCTGGTAATGAAAACTAGAAATGTCCACAATGAGAAAATTAAATCAGAGCCCTTTGAGCACCACTCCCCGACCCACTGCAGTTCCTTAAATAAGGGGGTCGGCACACAAAAGATGAACTTAAAGCTCCCCAGCTCATTCGGTTTAAATAACTGAAGCTCAAGCACAACAGCTACTTATCAATTTATTTGTTTTTAAAAGAAAAAGAAATTCTCACCTGCCACGGGAGTTGCGCCTGGCAGTAGCAGGCTGGCAAGCTGGGCACTGCCACTCACCATCTGGTACTTCATAGAGGGCCGGCCTCAGACAGAACAGGTGGAAGGCTTTATTACACTCGTCACATAAGATCAGCTTGTCATCCTCACCTGCAAGGAGATAACATGTACAGCACATCGGGAGCACGGCCACAGTCAGTGACTTGTAAGAAGGAGCTGCCAGCCTCAGTCAACCCGACAGAAGACAAAACGTTCCAGTGCAGTGCGACCCCGTTTTAAAGAGCACAGTCACCTTCTGAAAGCAAATGCAGTATTAACTAGACCACAGGTGATTTAGGGTTTGGGGCTTCTAACTTACATCCCCAAATCGACTCAGGGCTAGAATAGATGGTTAACATTCACTAGGGGGCAGCAGAAACTCAAGCACCAGCAGGAGATTTCACTGCCCCCTCTCCCACTGAAAAATGAACCCCCAACAAAGTACACCTTTCTGCCCTCCTTCCTCTGCCCCGACCAGACAAATGCGTCCCGATTCATATCTATTATGGTTTGGTTCCCTTACATTTGAAAATACACCAAACCAATTTAAATGATCGTTTCCCCCTCCAACCTTCAGTTTTTAGAGCAACTAAATGATTTTAGAGAGGTCTTTTCATCCTTGGAAAGTATATCCTAACCTGTCACACCACAACTTTAGACACTGAGAAGTCAATCACTGAGGGGCTTTTAGAACATAACGGGGCTCCTAAAAGCTCCAGCATTAAACAGTTCCACATGCTTCGCTCTGCAGGATTCCAAAATATAAAGTCCAAACTTCCTTCTTCATAGCGTCCAAATACTGCCCTCTACTGGCAGCACCACAGAAGAGTAAAATTCAGATTTTAAATTTGGGTTAAACTAATTTTGCTCCTTAGAGAAAACTTAAAGCTTGGCAAGATCAACTGTTCTTATTTTATACTCAAAACTGAGGCACAAAGGGGCTGCTCTGATTTGTGGGCATTCGACTTTAAAGACCAGCATTTTATGGACTCTCAGAAGGTGAAATCTGTCTCCCCACATCTAAAAGCTGTGTGCACAGAACTCTCTAGGGAGAAAAGAACTTGGAAATGGAAGCCCAAGTGCCTAATACACTCAGATAAGCCACTCTGACTTAAATATACCTTTCTTTCTGATTTAAATATACCTTTCTTTCGACAAACTTTGCATCGAGCATTTTCAGCTGACATATCCCATTTGATACAGGCATCAAGCATCCCAAGTAGAACATGCATTCTGGAAAAAGTCTGAGCCTCGCGGATAGCTGTCTTCCATTTTTCCAGAGCAGATGCGACCTAAACAGAGACCAAAGCAGGCCAGCATTACTACAGTGACCGCAAAGGCACAGGATATGGGCCTTTCACAGCACACTGACAGAGCACACGCTGAGAGAGGGATCAGGTAAAGATACGGGAGAATCCCGAGTGTACTCACCTTCTAGGGCCCCTCCGGTCTAACCCATTTCTCTTACAGAAGAAACCAAGGCCTTAAAGGGTGCAAAAAAGTTCCAAAGGGCACACAAAGAATTTGGTGGCGGGGGGCGGGTGACTAGAGACGAGTCTCTTCTAGTGAAATCCACTTAAAAGACTCAGTGTCATTTAAAAGCAGAAACACTGTGTAAATAACGCTAGTACGCAGCAATGTCATGGAGCTAACAAAACTGTGGTCAACAAGAGTATCACTTTCTGCACCAGTATGTGCCCCGATCCCAGATACAGGGCCTAGAAATACCAGTGATATGAGTCGTTCTACAGTCCTTAAAAGTATGAAGCACAGATATGTGACATTTCTCTTGACTTGATCACCAACTTCTAACTGAAGTGACAACTGTAAAGCGCTGGAGGTTGGTCTGATTTCATTCTGGGCAGTTACTCAGCATAACCCACTGTCTCCTGACATCATCAAAAAATGGAAATTAATGTAGCATTAGCAAAAGAGTTGTGATGGAGAAAAATACAATTAAGAACTTTCAACCCTCTCAATAAAACACACATTCTGAGGCGGAACAAAAACACCATTTTAGAATAACTCATGTATTTGTACTGCTGTTTTATTAATTGAAAGGCGATTTTTTGCAGACACTTTCAAAGCACTTAGAAAGCCTAAATGATTAAATGGCATGATAGACGGCATCATTCTCAACAGTCAGACAACACAAGAACTGGACAAGGTGACGCTCAGGCAGTCCACCAGGAGCCGAGAGCCTTGTGGAGTTCATTCTGCTGTCAGTCATGACTGAACTGAAGTCAGACATGCTGGCTACTTTCACAGCCTGGCTAGCTCCAGCTGACTGACACCACCCCTGCTGGGTTTTACTGCCCTGTCCTAAGCAAAAAGGCCTATTTCAAGTAATAGTCTCCCTCCTGTAAGAAAGGCCGTATGGCCTTTACACGGAAGGCCACAGGCTTAAAACAAAGCTGCCGAGGGAAAACAACAGTTGAGCTCCACACTGCCCTGGTGTGCAGGAGGAGGGAGGGGAACAAAGGCTGTCTTCTTCTCACAGAAACCAGGAGCCTTGGGTGTAAGTTTATGAACAACAACGGTAAGTAACACAAACACACCACAAACATCTATTTAAGAGGCTGCTCAAGTTCTAGTGAAAACTGACTCATTCCTTACTCCAACTTGCAGTGCAGATATTTCAACATCTGCCTCTGAAATACAACTTCCTTCCTTCCCTTTTCAGAGTGCCTCAGCAGGATGTAAGATACACAATCACGGCTGCCTCGCTGGTCTTCAACCCTAATGTAATGAGAGCTGACGTGTGGTACCAGAGAGTCTCCTACTGTAGTGAAACTGAAATCTTCTTCATTCGATGGAATATACATTTAAGAATTTTAGGTTCAGTTCCTAAGAGTGTTATTGAGAACAGCCAGGGAACAGCTAAAATGGGCTTTGGTGTCCTCTAGTGGTCAGATGGACACAAGTTATCAACATTTAAAAAACATTTCCTATAAATTATAAAATCTGAGCACCTAGCACATGTGGCCTCATTAAAACAAACACACCAAAACACTGGAAGAGACCTTGAGAATAAGCTTATTTAAACCTCATTTTAAAAACGGACTGCTACTGCTAAGTCACTTCAGTCGTGTCCGACTCTGTGCGACCCCATAGACAGCAGCCCATCAGGTTCCCCCATCCCTGGGATTCTCCAGGCAAGAACACTGGAGTGGGTTGCCATTTCCTTCTCCAATGCATGAAAGTGAAAAGTGAAAGTGAAGTCGCTCAGTTGTGTCCGACTCTTCGCAACCCCATGGACTGCAGCCTACCAGGCTCCTCCGCCCATGGGATTTTCCAGGCAAGAGTACTGGAGTGGGGTGCCATTGCCTTCTCCGAAAATAGACTAGAGATATATATTAATAAGTTCTCCCTATTAAACGTATAGTCAATGGCTCTTCACATATCTACAGAGGTTTACAACTATCAACATAATCTTAATTTTAGAACATTTTTACCACCCAAGAAAGACTTGCCATTTCCTATCGCTACCCTAACCCACAATTCCCTACCCTATCCCACCACTTCCTCAGCCCGAGGCAACCACAATCTTCCTCTGCTTTATAGATTTAACTATTCTGACGTTTCACACAGCATGTGGCCTTTTGTGACTGGCTTCTTTAATTGAGCATGTTTTCTAGCTTCATCCATATCCCAGCATGTAACAGTACTTCATTCCACTTAAACTGCGGAGTAATACATCCATGTTGTTTATCCATTCATCAGCTGGCAAACACTTGGATTGCTTCCGCTTTTTGATTATTCTGAGTAAGACTGCTATGAATGTTTGTGCACATCTGTATGAATGTTCATTTTTTATTTTTCGTGAAAAGAAAGTTTGCCCAAGATCTCAGCAATCTGGGCCAGGTCTCCTGATCCCCCATCCGGCGCTGCTGGCATTTAAACATTAGGTCCTGTTTTATCCACTGTGTTATTCATCCAGACCAGCCTTGTCTTGAGTTTAGTTCAGTTCAGCCGCTCAGTCATATCTGACTCTTTGCGACCCCAGGGACTGCAGCATGCCAGGCTTCCATGTCCATCACCAACTCCTGGAGCTTGCTCAAACTCATGTCCAACGAGTCAGTGATGCCATCCAACCATCTCATCCTCTCTTGTCCCCTTTGCCTCCTGCCTTCAATCTTTCCTAGCATCAGGGTCTTTTCCAATGACTCAGTTCTTTGCTTCAGGAGGCCAAAGTATTGGAGTTTCAGCTTCAGCATCAGTCCTTCCAATGAACATTCAGGACTGATCTCCTTTAGGACTGACTGGTTGGATCTCCTTGCAGTCCAAGGGACTCTCAAGAGTCTTCTCCAACACCACAGTTTAAAAGCATCAATTCTTTGGCGCTCAGTTTTCTTTACAGTCCAACTCTCACATCCATTCATGACTACTGGAAAGTGCATAGCTTTGACCTAGACGGACCTTTGCTGGCATCAAAGGCCTTGTCTTCAACCAGCCTCTAATTTCAAAAACAAAAACAACTGGCACTCAACATTTTAAAGAACATCTTAGTCTCCTCCCACTGCACAAAATTCCAGTCTAGAACATTAAATAAAAACAAAAACCACATTATCCAAGACTTAAAAACAGATCAACAGCAGCTAGATAAAGGTTTTACAGTCAACACAGCGCCATCATGTCAATGCTCTGTCTTGCAGTATTGCTGGGAAGCCAGACACATTATTCTGATGAAAAAGTCAAATTCTCCAACATATTTAAGCCAAGTTGGGCCCTAGTTAGAAACAGCAGAAGTGTATATAACAAAATTAAGGGGAAGCCAGCTTATGGGCAAGCCACCATTAATTCCCTTTACCTAACACTAAAAAGACAACATCATAGTTTGACAAGAATATAATGAGGCGTCAGACCATATTCTTCCATAAAAGAATGTTTATAATGGAAAAACAGATAACCAGCTTGTCAAGACAAACGCATCCAAAGTAAACAGAGAGCCTAACAGAACCCAGGATTTCGCCCAACTATAAAACATCTTTCCCACTGAACGCCAGAAAATGAAATAAACATTAAATAACTGAAATAATTGACTACCACATGAAGGGATTTAAGAGATAATCTACTTTCACAAAAAAGGAAACTGAAGCACAGATTAGAAACTGACATTAGCTCAATGCAGCAGCCTAGTGCCAGCTGAAAAACCCTGGCCCGTGCTAAGTGGAAACCTTCAAAGCAAAGGACAGTGGAAAATTTCAGAGCTGTGGCAAGGCTGACCTTCGGTGGGGAACTGCAGGGCATAATGCCATTTTAATGGAGAACATTGTTGAACTACTTAGTCGGCAACCTAATTGATTTTCCAAGAAACTCCTCCATGTTTTCCATTTGTGTGCTATGTGTCTGGGCCCCAAGGTTAAAAAAAGTGCTCATATTTTCCTCCCCAACCAAGCTAAGAATCGTCTCATATGACAAACTGAAAAGATGTTACTTCACTATGGGGTTGAATACTAAAAAGGAACTTAATGAGAACGCTATATAGCTACTAGTTCCCAATGAGAAGAAAATAAATAATATGAGTAAAGGAATGGCAAGGAAAGATCACATCAAGGAGGAGACTGTTCTGAATAGAACTGGGTTAAAAACGAAACCCATGAAGCATTCAGCAAGGCTGAAAGTATGCCTAATGAGAAGAGATTCAGCAAAGGAGAGTATGAGCTGTCTGATGTCTTATTTCACCTAGAGGTTACCTGGATGCTGTATTCCTGTAAGACAATGACATGTGTGTGAAAGCTGAGTCTGTGTCATGAATTAAGTTTAAAGTTTATCTAACTTAGTTCACTTTATCTAATCTTAGTTCTCTGCTCACCTCTCACCTAAAATGTTTCTTGTATCGTATATCACTCTCAGTCTTAGGAAGAAACTTGGGGGCAACATGACAACTGTGTACAACTCCCAGAGGAGCTTCAGAGAGTAAACTCCTTCCATGTCAACTCAGAGGACGAAACAAGGACCAGTGGTCAGTGATGAGCAGCAACTCCAGCTCAGACTAACACTGCGCCCACCCCTCTCCACAGCCTGATTAATTTCTACTTGTTCTTTAAAATCCAGCTAACAGGTTCTCTCCTCTGGCAAGTGTTAAGTGGCCCTTGGATCCCTCACAGGCGAGCCATGGACTGGTCTTCCTCCATATTCGTCACACTACTCTAAGCATCTCTCATACAGGTCTTGAGGGCAAGGACTTCTGGCTTCTACTTATCACCAAAACCCCCAGACTATTCAAAGTGACCAGCAGAGGCAAGCCAGTCCCAGCCATTATGCAGTGGAATACTTTCCCTTGTTTGCACTTTTCTCCCTCCCCTCCTCTCTCCTTGCCACTTGCTTCAAGCTTGGTCAAAGAAGACAACCTTCCCTGACAGAGGAGGGCCTTTCTTTGCCCAACGTGCACAAGTAGTTGTGTTCCCTGAACAGAACCTCCAGACAAGCTCTACAGGCCCACAGCAGCATTAATCACAATAGTCAAAAGGTGGCAGTGACTCAAGTGTTTGTTGATGGACCGATAAGCACAATGTGGTCTATACATACAATGAAATATTACTCAGTCTTACAAAAGAAGGAAATTCTGGCACATGCTACAACGCAGATTAACTTTGAAGAAGTTAAACCAGTCACAAAAGGACAAATGTTGTATGATTCCACTTACATGAGATACCTAGAATACTCAAATCCATAAACACAAAAAGAAAACGATAGCTGCCAGGGACTTGGGGAAGGATGAAGTGGGCAGCTTAGTGTGCAATGGGCAGTTTCAGTTTGGGAAGATAAAAAAAATTCTGGGGACAGATGGTGGTAATAGTTGCAGAACAATGTGAACGTACTTAATGACACAGATTACACGTAAAAATGGCAAAGTTGTTCATTATGTATATTTTACAATTAAAAAAACATTAAAAACCACCACCTTTCAAAAAAGGGCTTCCCAAATGGCTCGGTGGTAAAGAGTCCACTTGCCAATGCAGGAGACACAGAAGATATGAATTTGATCTCTGGGTCAGGAAGGTCCCCTGGAGGAGGAAACTGCTTGGGAAATCCCACGGACAGAGGAGCCTGGAAGGCTGCAGGCAATGAGGTCGCAAAGAGTCAGACATGACTGAACACACACCCAAACCCCTTTTAAAAACGGAATTTGCTTTGGTAAAGGTAAAAGGTGTGTGTGTTGGGGGTTTGGGGGTGTCTAACACAGTATCCAGCACTGTAGGCAGGGCTGTGCTCCACAGACCAGTTTGAAAACAACATTTGGAGAAAGGGATAAAGATCAGACACTGGCTCAGGGAACAGTGTTTATGCAGCTACAAGGCACAGGGTTAGATAATTTTAACAGCAGATTACATACTTCTACAGTCATAAAATGACATCTTCATTAGCTAAAATACCTTTGCTTCCTCTGCCATTTTTTTCTCTTCATCCACCTCTTCAGTCTTGGCTGAATCTTCGCTTTGGAGTTTTCTTCTCTTCTGCTTGGGAGCCATGAAGCCTTGGAGAAACTTCTTTATGACACTGGCTTGAAGGGCAATCACACATTCACCAAAATCCTTCAGTTTCTCTAGTGAAATCACCTACAGAAAACGATTTCAAGACTAGACTGAGTGAAAGGCCAAGAGAAAGATGAAAGCAGACTATCCTCAATTAAATTCAAATCAACCTAAACTGAAACTGGTCACGTAACATTAATTTAACTGGGTGCCTCAGTTAAATGGAAGGCTTATACATTTGAAAGTAGCCAGACTACTTGGATATCCCTGATGAAGGGACCCATGAGATGCTGAAACTTGCTCTACTTAAGGAAGTTACTGAGCTCATTCATTCACTCAGCAACCGAGTGCCTACTAAGTACAAATGAGTCTCAAGGCAAAGAAGAACAGAAGGAAAGTAAAAATTTACCAACCCACTAGCTTACAAACTCTAAGCCATTAATACGTTTTAGATGACGATCTCATCGAAGCCTCACATTGATTTTATGAATGGAGAAGTATAAGCTAGATCACTTTGATCCAAATTATGCTCTACCTTCTCAGTCACACGACACATGCCGATTTAAAAGTACCCTTTTATAACTACGAAGAGAATCAAAATTTGGTCCATTGGAGAAGGGACTGGCAAACCACTCCAGTCTTCTTGCCTTGAGAACCCCATGAACAGTATGAAAAGAGAAGAATGATGATAATCCAATGCTAGCAAGGTATGGGTCTGGGTTTGGCACAAAGTAGGCAACTGATAAATACTTGCTAAATAAAAAAGCAATTACAATATTTGAAACTGGCAGAATCCTTTTGGTTAAATAATTCCTATTAAAAACCAAAACAAATTTGAACAATAAATATGTTTCAATCCTATTCCCAGGGAATGTACCAAGAACTCATAACAGAGCTAATGAAAAAAAAAGTTACATATATAAGATGATATTATGATTTGCTGATTCAAATAGCAAAGAAAAAAACAGAAGCCTGACAATAAAAGATTTACCATATCAACTCCATGGCTTATTATGTACACCAAAGTGATACAAAGACTAGAAGAAATGGAAAGTTCCTATAAAGGAGGGAAAACTGGGGGGGCGGGGGGATCCCCAACTGCTCATAAAAATCATATAACTATTAACACATATAATGCATATTTAAAAATTTGAAAAGACTCACCAATATTGATGTTTGGAATTATGTGGATTTCATTATTTAAAATTAACACAAAATTAGCCTCTCAGGCTCCTCTGTCCACGAAATTCTCCAGGCAAGAATACTGGAGTGGGTAGCCATGCCCTTCTCCTTCTCCAGGAGATCTTCCCAATCCAGGGATGGAACCTGGGTCTCCTGCATTCCAGGCAGATTCTTTACCATCTGAGCCACCAGGGAAGCCCCATAGTAATAACTGATGGACAGTGTTTTCCAATCTTTTCTCCAGCTTTGATACCTAAACTTATCTAATGTGGGACACAGTGTCTCTTGAACTGGGTCACCTGTAACACTTTAGGGTCCTTCTGAGCAGTAAGTATACCTTCACTGAAATTACCTATTTAGCAGCATGAGTGTTGCCCAACACAAGATTTACTCCACTGAGGTGATGAGGTTAGAGAATGGACAAAAGCGGGATACACAAACGTTTCCTACCCTAAAGCACAGGCATCACGTGGGAATGGACAGGTTAAACAATGTTATGACTATGACTTCAGGACTAGTCTTCTTTCAACTTAACAGAAAAGCTCTTTTTTAACAAAGGTTCTGAGCCAACTATTAGATTTTTCTGGAAACCAGCAAATGATGAAAAGGGAAAAAATACTATATGTACACAGAGAACTTAGGATTCCACATGTGTCTTTCAAAATAAACATATGATCCCCAGGGTCATCTAGGGAAGCCAAGAAGAGTATCAGGGAACAATTCCAAATTAACAGACTTCAAGGGTATTTTCCTGATGGTCTTACCCGAGCTTCGAATTCTGAGGTTTCTTCCACATAACCAAGTCCTCCCTTCTGTAACCTTGTTGCAACTTCAATGAGATCACTCCGAAGAAAGTTTAAAAGCTCCTGGTTGCCATCACAGGATTTTAGACCTAAATTTGGCTTCCGGGCCAGATGAATAGAATGAATAATGTCCTGGTACCTAGAAAAGTTGAGAGAAAGGGGAGGAGGAATAAAGGAACTTAAAAAATGATCTACAGATTCCAATGACTTGAATGACATGTTTTATTTCTACAAGACTGATTTAGATCTTTTTAGCTCTGCTTTTTAACAATCTGTTTCTTACACAAATCTCAAATTTATTTTTCTTGACTCTTTAGAAACACACTGATTGTATTCTGCACATGGTAATTCCAGTATCTTGTGTGTTTCTTTACCTCTCATTTATGATACCTTATTTGTGTGGATTTTTTTAAACTTTTTTTTTTTTTACCATGAGTTTCTTAGAATTGTATCTGTGGAAATTCTTTGAGGCCTGGTTTGAAGCTGTGCTCCTCCAGAGAGAATGTTCATTTGTACACTCAATTCCCCCCACCCGTCATCCCCTGGCAACTACTAATCTATTTTCTGACTATAAATTTGCCTACTGTGCATGTCTCACATAAGTGAAATCACACACTACATGCCCTTTTATGTCTGGCTTCTTTGACTAAGCATGATGTTCATCTATGTGGCAGCATATTTCAGCACTTTGCTCCTTTTAATGGTTGAATTTATGCATACACCACATTTTGTTTATTCATCCATCAGTTGATAAAATTGAGGTTGTTTTCATTTTATGGCTATTTTGGATACTGGCAGAATACTTCTGAATACCGACCGATGCGGAACGGTGTTTACAAGGCTACCTAACTCCAGTGAAGCTCTCGGCCTGGTATGTGGCACGTTAGTGAAAAACCCTGCTACCCTGTATCCACATGCTTTAATAGCCTAATTTTCCAAATAATTATGAGGTGTCAAGAAAATACCAAACAACATAAGAGGGTTACAGGCTTTTAAAATTTTACTTAAGCTTTTATGGCTAAACAACGACCCCCCCACCAAAGTATGTATAATATCTAATGCAGAAAAGAAGATGTGAAGAGCAAGATGAAAACCCTTACCTCTTCTCTAGTCTTTCTTTAAGCTGACTTTCTCTTATTCCCTGAGGGTGAAGGCAATTTAGCAACTCATCCAGTTCCTTCTGACTATCACATAAAAACCTGCAGGGGCCAAAAAAAAGCTTGTTAACTCTGTGTGTGTGGGGGGGGGAGGGGGGAGGGTGGAATCAAACACTATGGTGGTGGGAGTGGGAAAGCAGAATTCCAACCTTGCTCAGAAGTAGAAAAATTTACTGTTGCCATAAGACCTAATGTTAACTTTATCCCAGGACACTGGAGCCAATGTTTCTGCTAAAATGTAATGAGACAAGTGTACAAATTCACGAAGTTCACTCTTGTCCCTACCCCTTTAAAGAGTAAACTTATATCCAAAACCAAAGGTGAGCACAACCAAAGCAGCTGATGCGATCACAAAGTAGAAGGGACCCTCTCCAAAACCTAGTTCCCAGCTTAAAGCAGAACAGGCACACACGAAGATTAATGGCTGTATTTATAATGATTTACTCTTTAATAGAGATGAAAATCCTGCTCTATTCCCAAGCAGACTAAAAGGCATTTTCAATGCTATATAAGATCTGTCCTATAATATAGTTACATTACAACAGAAAAATAAATTCTAAACCTTAAAGCAAACAAATATATTCTTATAAAAAAAAAAAATCAAGTCTGCTTTTAAAGCAATGAGCTTACATATCCAAGAAATCAGAGTCACACAAAACGCTCTCAATAGTGAATAACTAACTCACTGCTGTCACTGTATCAAATATTTCCTTAACACTGAAAACGAAGAAGAAAGAGCAGACAGATGAATGCTCACATTACCATAGATTCTGTCCTTGTTTGGGTACAGTGGTCTCGACGGCAATCTCTGCTGCTGGGCCGTGGTGCATGTTCGTGCTTACATTTTTGCCTAGGTTTGCTTTCTTACCTAAAAAAAATGTACACGTTAGGCTGAACACAGCAAGTAACTCCACTCCTAGTTTTAAATCTAAGCGGTACACAGACACTGCCTATTGAATATATCCACATGTACAACAGATGCTAATTTCTCTTAAACATCTTACAGACAGCACAGTATCTGAGATAGTTGCTCTCTAGACAGCTGAACAGTTGTACAGGTCAAGGTTTAAGAGTATCACAAGTTAGAAGGGAGAGAGACGACTAAATATCTCAGAGCACATACATAATCTGCTCCTGGTACATGACGCTGTTTGGCACAAAGGTATCTGTGGTGAAGTAGACACAATTGAAATATATCAACTACTACTAGTTTAGCCCTGGAAGTGGCTGCAAATGTCAAACAGGATGAACTTTTTTGTAATCCAGCTTCTGTATCCGAATATATGACATTACTAGACAGACCTAAAGCCAGTACTTGAGGCTTTACCTAATCCTACAATTGGTTCTCCTACAATTGGTTCTCCCCGCTGCTCCCCTTCTCCCACTTTAACCTGCACATCTTCCCTGCAACATTAACACGTAACCTTGTTGTGTCTTTTCCATCAGGGAGTTCTGAAGAAACCCTGCCATGCTGGAACTAGACAACAGGAAGGAACAACATCCACCAGGATGCTCTAGAAGTGAAGAAATACGGATGACAACCTCCTCTCGGGAGAAACTGTAACTGTGGGACTGAATTTCTAAAAATAGCCATTAATTTTCTGAGACACATAATAAAACCACAGTCCTTCATCCCCCTGGAATCACTCTCAAGTCTGAAGATTCTCACTTCACAGTTGCTGCTCTCACCTGGATATTTACAAAGTCTGCCCAAACTAGATTTTTCTACTAAGAGCCACATTTGGACACACAACGTAATTCAACATGAAAAATGCCTTGAATTCGAAGTTTAGGGATATACATTAATTTCATTATTTAACAATTTTGTGAGTTTAAAATCTGGATTATGAGTTTCTCTAAAATGAAAGAACACTTTTTAAGGAGCAATTTTCATTAGGTTATTATAAAGTACAACTGGAAAGAAGCTTATGGATCATCTAATGCAATGGTTCTCAACAGAAAGCCAGGCTGCCTCTTAGGGGACATCTGGCAGTATCTTGTGGCATGTGGTTGTCACTAACAGCATCCCATGGGCAGAAGTCAGGGATGCGGCTAAACAACCTACAACGCATAAGACAACCTCCTGCTACCAAGAATTATCTGGCCCCAAACGTTAGCAACAGTGACGCTGAGAAAATCTGATCTAACCATCTGGTATTTTTAAATTAAAAAAATTTTTTCTTTTAATTTATTTCTTAGGGAAAAAAAAAGAATTACCTTAATTCCAGCCTTTGACGTACCTACAAAGAGACTCCCAAGGAACAAAGTTTGAAAACTACTTGTATAAATATAATACCCAAATATCCTAATACTCAAGTTTTACAAAGCTGGTAATCAAGTTTTCTTCCTTTTTCTAGGCATTTCACATCTTCCCACCTCACTCAAATAATTCTACCTAAGAAGATGATAAAAGAAATTTACCAAGTGAAAAAAAGTGACAAAGGAAAGACGGTCTTGAGCAGGATAAATAACTAATAGATATACATACTCCGGGGACAGTAGTCCTCATCAGGAGAGTCTGCGTGGTCTTTCCGGTGATGGCTGAATCGGTAGTCAATGCTGTCATGGACCCAGCCTTTCTCAATGAACAAACCTGGAACTTCATCTGAGAAGAGCCAGTATCTATAAATCACAACCAAATGTTAATATAATAATAAAACACCGTGAGCACAGGATAACTTCCTTGTTGAACAAGATGATTACAGAATGTCATTGAACACTGAGCAGATACAAACTCTAAAGCACAGCATACGAAAATTTGAGGAATTTGAGATTCACTTCCTATCTATAATTTTTATAACTACTAATATTTCTCTGCTTTAGGTTCCACACAATGTACACAGTTAAAATATCTTACTATTTTTAAAGGATTATTAGGATTACATTTCTCCTACCACAATTTAAGCTTCCTATCTGTTGAGTCTTCAAGGATAAGGTCATGTCTTATCTAGATTCATAACCCTAGCAGTTGGCCGAGTAATATACAAATAAATGAGCGATGAGCAAATCTGTGTCCAATATCCACAAAAGGGGAAGCCTGTCTAATCTCAATACTAACTAGCAACACTATAACAGCCCTAAGAGATGATAAAAATTGAATCGAATAACTTACCTGTTATGGTTTCGATCTGTGCCAATTGGAGTCCTCCGCATGACTAGCTTTGCCTTGGCAATCCCTTCCTGGAACGCCTTCTCGGCAGCTGCTTTGTGCTTTCGTATTCGTTCTTCTTCAGCTTCGCGCTCTAGTTTCACTGTTGAAGGTAAAAAGAAGCAATGATTAAATTTTTTTTCTAGCGAATCTTACAAATTTAAACAAGGAGTGAAAAGTGCCTGGTATAAAGCAGATATTCATCAAACCTTCATTTCCTTCTCTTTATTCTGACCTGTTGTTAAGAAATAACATGTAAGGCAGCAATTTCTATCTGGTCCTTCTATGGTCTTTGAATTTTGGTGACGTCTCAGCCATCAACTCAGTGCAAAATCTGTTTTCTCCAAAACTTAATGTCTTATTAATTTTATAATAAATTCATTTTACTTTATTGACAACTTTAAATGTAACCTTAAAACAGTCCTCAAGTGGAATTAATTGAAACATTTTCTGACAAGACTAGCCACAGGATCCTCAAAATGATGAGGATGAATAAGACCAGAATAGTTATTTCAAAACACAAAACAGCACAGTATATCAGTGCTGAGGAATTTAGAAAAAAAGAACTGAGAAAGCAAGAGCAGGGAAGCATTGGCAGATAATAGCAATTACTGCCTACTTAATACAATTTATCAAGTTATTCATCAAGTTAACACTGTCAATGATGAAAAAATTTTTTAATCCATTTACTTGTGGTCATTCCTAAGTTTATTCTATCTAGATAGAAATCTCCCTCAACAAAGAAAGAAGCCCAGGAATTTTGCCTTTTAAGTTTTTCCACAACTGTCACAAACTTTGATACTATAAATAAGGTATTGCTATTTACAATGCCAGAAACCTTACTGCTCTACTGACTATAACACCTACAATGTAGCAAGAAACTGGAAAATGCATCAGTCTAGAGATGTTACTTTAAAAAATTAAGACAAATTTCATCTATTTAAAACCAATACAGGGAAATTCCTAGGAGGTGCAGCAGTTAGGACTTGGCACTTTCACTGCCGTGGGCCCTAGGTATATACACCCATGAAAAATGAAAACATATGTTCCCACAAAAACTTGTACAGCAATGCCTATAGCCAGAAGAGTAAAACGAAACAAATGTCCATCAACTGATAAACGGAGAAACAAAATGTGGCATATCCGAATAGTGGAACAATATTTAACCATAAAAAGGAATTAAGCGTTGAAACACGCTACAACCTGAACCTTGAAACCACAGTTACGTGAAAGAAGCCAGTCACAAGAGACCACATATCAACTCCACTGGTATGATGTAACAGAGCAGGCAAATACAGAGACACAGCCATGCGAGCGGACTGCTTAGGACTGGGCGGGATGGGATCACGGGAACTAAAGGGCATGAGGTATTTTTTTGAGGTGATGAAAGTCTTCTAAAATTGACTGTGATAAAGACTACACATATCTGTGAATATATTAAAACAATGAACTGTACAATAAACATGGATGAGATGTATAGTGTGTGAATTATTTTTTAATAAAGCTGTTTTTTTTTTAAGTTCAGACTTAACGGTGCTAGGAAGCCCCCGGGTTTTATTTCCTTACATCTTAATAAAGGAAAGATTAATATCTGAGGTGCCGACCAAACTGAGGGCTTCAAATACCTTGTCATTCAATTGGTAGAGCAATCTTGAGCATATGAGGATAAGCAACTTGCTCAAAGAACCATATAGCTAAGTCAGAGGTGGGGTGTAAACCCAGGATGGCCCATTCCCAAGTCGTACGTTGTTTCCAGCACGTCTCCTTGTGGATCTGGTCCTTCACTAGAGCCGGAAAAGATGCCACCATCACACCAATCCAAGTCAAGCTGTGCCTGTCAACCAGAATGCCTGGTTGAACACTCCAGCAAGACTCTTACTCACGGAGGAGGATCTGGGTTATCACACACAAAAATAACTGAACAGTTGTGACACATGAAGACACTACCATGACACCTTAGTGACTTCCGTCTTTCCACAAGATTTTACCTTTCATTTCTCTCTCCTGAATCTCCCGCTCCTTCTTAGCCTGAATGGCAAGCAGTCGTCTGCTCTTCACAGCACTAATCATGTCTTCAGCTTCCGTATCTACTTGGGGCTCAAACTTGACGACTTCTTTTTTCCTGTCAGCCTTGCCCAGCCCATTCTCCTCTTTTCCATTTTCTTTGTTCCGGGCTTCCATTTCTTTCCGCTTCTGCTTCTCTGCTCTCTTCTTATCATTCTCTTCCTTCAGCACAGCGAGCCTCTCCTTCCATAGCTCTGCAGACATCTGCTGCCTGGTCTCCATGTGGTCCTGCACGGAATACGTCATGAGAATCCGGTGGCAGAGGGCTGTCAAGATCTGCAGTTTCTCTTCTGATGTGAGTTCAAAAAATTCAGAGGTCTCCAGCTTTTCTAGGAACTCATCTTGGACCTCATTGTCCTCGAATGACGCAGAGTCTTTATTGTCGTCCGCGTCTGAGCCCTCGCTCTCTTCCTGAACGTCAGATTTGCGCAAGCAGAGCCGAACCAGCTCTGACACAGAATGCAGGGTCAGAGGGATTTCCGACAGCTTCATTCCCAACTCACCATAGTCTTCTGCTATTTCGTCTTGTAACAAGGTCTGCAGGAGGATGACCAACACTCTATTCAAGTATAAAAAGCCACCCTTCTCTGCGCTCAAGGCTTCCATGAGGGACACGGCAGTGATGGGATACTGGGCATCTGGTAGGAGTAACCCGGAGTAACAGCTCAAGAACTCCACCACCATGGCCACGTCTCCAAAGAGTGTGTTGGGCAGCCCCTCGGGGGTATCTACCAATTTAAATGTTGGAAGGGTTTTGCCAGTTAACTCTTGGTCCTCGTACCGCTTCTGTTTCTCTAGTCTCTCGAGCATTTCTTTCTCCCTCCGCTCCTTGGCTTTCTCCTTCAACTTCTCTTTCAGCTCCTCTCGTTTCTTTTTCAGATATTCTTTGCGCTGCTCTTCAGACATAGAAGCCCACCTCTTTTTGTGCTCTAGAAGCTCGAAGCGTTTTTGAACAATACTCCGCAGTTCTTCCGGGAGACGCGCTCTGTCTTCGCTGGAGAGGAGACGAGCTGTCTTGGAGATCACGCACGACAGAGCACTCTTCTTGTCCTCCCTGTCTTTGTTTTCTTTGTAGTACGCAATGAGGTGCAGGGCGGCGGGAGGCAGGTGTTTATGAGGCTTGCTAGAGGACCTGGGGGTGCCCCCGGAATTCCGCGGGGCTCGAGTCACCTTCTGAGTGCCTTTGGCCATGTCCAACAAAGTCATCTGCTTCATTTTGGTTTTAGGGGTCTTCAGGCCCTTCTTGGGAGATTTCGAATTCCCTGTGGATTTCTGTCCGTTCAAGATGCCTTTGCCTCTGCCCTTGGCTTTCAAAGGTTTGTCACTATGCTTCCCAGACTTCTTGCCAGGTGGGCCTTTCTTAGGAATGTGAAAGTTAGCATGTAGCTTGTTGGGCGACATCATCTTCATCACTTCCTCCAGATGCTCCTCTGGAGATTTGGAATTCTTTGAGTTCTTCACTTTGAGTGGCGAGCCGTTCAAGGATTTCTTCAGGTGTACGTGACACCATAACTTAGGATTTAGTGGTGAACTGAGAGAAGAGTTGTCTGTCTTGGATTTCTTTGAGGGCTTCCTGTCTGGAGATCCAGTATTCTTCCTCTTAGTAGATGGGTTGAGAGTCATATACTAGAATTTAAGAACAGAAGCAAAATTAATTGTAAAACCTATTTTAAAGAAATACTATTTAAGCATACTAAAGGCCCTCTTCCCATCCACTCAGGTAAAGCTACACATTCATTCTCTTAATGGACACTCCATCCCTGAGAAAACAAAGCCATCAATGTCAGCTAATATTTTATTTAGCCTTCTCCACACAAAATTCTCCACACCGAGACTTAAGAATCTATACTCCAGGATGTCCCTGGAGGTCCAGTGGTTAAGACTCCATGCTTCCACGGCAGGGACACAGGTGGGATCCCTGGTCAGGGAACTAAGATCCCACATGCCATGCCGCATGGCCAAAAAAAAAACCCTATAATATTAGGCATTTCTGGTATGAGACTACTTTCTTACATACAGATTTTGAGCCTTTCAATACTTTAAAGAAATCTGTGAACTCTTTTCCTGGAAACATAGAAAAATTATGTACACAATTTCAGAGTCCATGGGACCTAGATTAAGGACATCTGATCTGGATAATGGCAACATCTGAGAAATTTTAATATTTACTGCTCGAGACAGATTTGGATTTTTATCCTTTAAACTTCTGTTACAACTGGTGGTATTCTGTGCTTAGGATGAGAGAAAGTATACCATTTAAGTATTTTTGTTTAAATTCAGAAGCATATTTCCTTATTAAGAGTATCAGTAAGTATATTAACAACAAAACACTGTTCATAAATAGGAATCCCTCCCGATCCCTGGCTTTCGGGCTCCCCACACCTCAAGAACCCACTCCCATGAATACATTATTAACTACAAGTCTGATAAATTTTCAACCTCATACAATTCTCTCCTTGATTATCCTCTCACATCTTTCAAATTCACTCCCTTTAGCACCCAACGCCACAATCCTTCAATCCCAGCAGAACCATTAATTCATTAATCCATTAATTCTATAACATTTTTACCAATCTCACTTCTTCATCCTTTACCTAGATTAAATTCCAGTCAGCCATTCCAATCAACCCTGCATAAATCTACAGTTCCCTTGCTCTATCGTATCTAGTTGGTCCTAGCCTGCATATGTTGAGCTTAAACGTAACTAGAATAAAAGACACAAGGACAGTGTGTGGACCTACTTTAGATCTCCAACTTATTCCAATCGTAGAGAATGACTTAACAGGTTAGAACCCAGTCAACCTGTCATGATACCACTGTTTCTACTTAAGTGTTTATTAAAACAAAAACACTGTTGATTTTGATGCTTTGAAAGGATAAAATTACAAAGAGAAAAGCCTGGCAGTTAAAATAAACTACATGAAATAATAACCAAGCAATGAAAAAGTACCATCAATTCAAAAAAATTTTACTGTTTTAAGTGATTAGGAGAAAGACTAGATAACCCCTAGAATCCTTGATTTCTATTACCAAAAGCAGTTAAGCACACAGAAGGCACTGAGACACAGAAGAGTGTAACTTCAAGTTTCTGCCTTTAACAGACTAACTTGTAAAGAACCAGGCTGGAGGCAGGGGAGCAGACAGACTCGGGGGAGATGAGACCACAGGCAAGGAAGCCACTGGAGCCCATCAAGTATGAAATCAGGACCCTTGAAAAGCCAACAGCGAAACGGCTATGGTGAAGCAAGTCTCAGTGATCATACAGAACACTTATGCTCTTGTTAGAAGTAAACAAAACAGGTACAGTAAAATTTAATAAGCTGTACTATAATGCCAAATAAGATTTAAACATCAAGGATTTACGATCATCAGAGAAACAAACTCACAGACCCTAAGTCACAGAAGAGGTAGAGATACAGTCTGTAATGAACGAGTGGGCTATACTTAAGCAATCCTTCTGGCTAAGTTCTCTAACTTTAAAGGCCAATCTGCCCTTTAAGAACTATAAGCAATTACAGGTTACCATCCCCCAGCAGGCTGTTTTCATTCCTTGACCAAAACTAGATGTTCTGTTCCCCAATTATCCTCAGTATGGGCTGATAAAAAGGTTTCATAGTTTATAGAATATATACATTATCTGTGACTCAGGGCACATTTTCCCCAGAGGCAAGAATTTCCCACTTCTAGTTCCCCATAACTCTTATTTCAAAATGTTAAAAACAATAAGCAAAGGTAACATGTAAGTTGTGGGCGGAATAGCAACAAAACTTCAAAAAAAAACAATATTTCAGAGACCACCCTACAAATCACAGACTAAGGCCCAAAATTACCCTGGCAGGGATTAAAGATAAATACGTGCTTTCCAAAAGCACATATCCTACTTCAGCTAGACTTGGAAAATCTTTAGAGTATAGACATAACAAACTGATGCTTTGTCTAATGTGCAGGATAATAGATTATCTCTAAAGTCATTCCAAAAATTTATCACTAAAAAGGAGATGAGTACGAGACTTCATTTTTACTGTTTTTAATAGATATCTTTTAATAGGATCTATGATAATTGGGCCACTTTTTAATTTACTGCTTACATGTTTATTCAAAAAGCCACTCAAGCATAAATTTCTTCTACTTAGAAGCACTGTATTCCGCAGAAATGATTATGCAAGAAAGAGCTGGGAGGATGGCTTAGCCATGAGATGGTCCAGCAGCCCATTTTTATTTATAAGGTGTGTTTCTTTGCCAAGCCACACCATGTGTGTGTGTGTGTGTGTGTGTGTGTGTGTGTGTATATATATATATATATATATATATATATATGTTGGTTTTTTTTTTTCTTAAAAACGAAAGAAATTAACTCACCCAACCCCCTCCCAAAAGGCCGGCTCCCCGCGTGAGCAGTCCTTCAGTAACTGGATCATCTCAGCATAGGGCATGCTGGGCAGCCACAGCCAGTGGGAGCCGGCATGGCTGGGCTCAGGGGGAATCTGAAAAAGTATAAAACCACGTATGTGCTAAGGGTCTACCCTGTCCCCCATTCAGCAAAAGTAATCTACTAGAACAGTGCAAAGAGAGGGAGAAAAGAATGGGCACCTGGATTGGCAGTATTATAGCTTTTCTGGCAAAGGCCCTTCTTAACTGATAAACAGGAAAAAATTATTTATGTCTCAGGAACATAAGAGGCTATACAATTCCATAATTGTGTCTATAATTCCACACTTGTTCCCTGTCACCTGGAACAAACCACCACCATAAATAAGGAAATCTAATAAGATAAAAATGAATAAACATATTTATAGCAGCTCATTCAGATTCTAAATTTAACTTAATAGTTAGCAGTAAGAACCCTGAATTAGAACACTTTGGCAATCTACATTCTGATTCTTATTTCACTCTTCTCATTTGCCCAAGGAACCTGTTCGGAGCTTCAAGATAACATTCACAGAGTGGGTTCCTCTTGATTTCCAGATGCTTTTACTGGCAAACGTTGAAATGTGTTACTATAAAATAGTTTTAAGTGCTCTGAAAATCACTTCATTTTTTTAAAGTACTTCAGCTCTAGTCTCTAATTCATAACCAAACTTTATACACCAAAATTTATTCAAAGAAAAATTTTAGGACTATAAACACTTGAAATTTCAGTTATTAGAGATAAGAAATATCTTCTAAAACGTACAATAATTAAGTTTCACTAGTAATGAGACAAAATTACACCACATGCCTTCTGATATGATTCACTGAGAAGAATACAACAACAATTCTGTGGTATTTCTAAGCATGAGGATATAAACTCAAACTGAGGAGCATTATGCAAAATAATTGACTTGAATTCTTTAGAATGTCAAGGTTTTTAAAAGACAAAGGAACTGAGATTAGGGAAGACTACAGAGACAGTTAGCAAAATCGGAGTTAAAGCTGTGGCTCACTTCTTCCCACACTGACAGCACTCTCGCAGACATGGTGACCATTCCTAAAACCAGTTGGACTTTCTGTGGTCAGTGCCAGAAGCACCAGCCCACAAAGAGACACAGTCCAAGAAGCGCAAGGAGTCTCTCTATTCTCCAGGGAAAGAAGAGTTACAACAGGAAGCAGAGTGGCTATGGTGGACAGACTAAGCCGGTTTTCCAGAGAAAGGCTAAAACCGTAAAGAAGATTTTGCAGAGGCTTGAATGCACTGAGCCCAACTGCAGATCTAAGAGAATGCTGGCTATTAAGATACATGCATGTTGAGCTGGGAGGACGTAAGAAGAGAAAGATCCAAAGTGATTCAGTTCTAAGCTTCTTATTTTGTTTTATTATGAAGATAATAAAATCTTGAGATTATGGCCATTTAAAAGAAAAAACTCTAGATCAGATAACAGTATTGCTTTGATGCTAATTTCTTGATTTTGGTAATTGTACTATAGTTATTAATAGAAAATATACTTGTCTTTAAGGAAACACATATCCAAGTATTTTGCAAAATGGCGTCCCATCTTATAACCTACTACAAACGGCTCAGAAAAAAATGTGTGTGAAGACAAAAAAAAAAATGTGGTAAATATTAACATTCAAGGAATCTACTTGAGGAATACACAGAAATTCTTTGTAGTATATGTCAGTTTTTCTTCATGAAATTATTTCAAAATAAAATACTTTGTAAATGTATTAAGAATCATATTAAACCAGGCTTCCCTGTCCATCACCAACTCCCGGAATTCACTCATACACACGTCCATCGAATTGGTGATGCCATCCAGCCATCTCATCCTCTGTCTCCCTTCTCCTCCTGCCCCCAATCCCTCCCAGCATCACAGTCTTTTCCAATGAGTCAACTCTTCGCATGAGGTGGCCAAAGTACTGGAGTTTCAGCTTCAGCATCATTCCTTCCAAAGAACACCCAGGGCTGATCTCCTTCAGAATGGACTGGTTGGATCTCCTTGCAGTCCAAGGGACTCTCAAGAGTCTTCTCCAACACCACAGTTCAAAAGCATCAATTCTTCAGCGCTCAGCTTTCTTCACAGTCCAACTCTCACATCCATACATGACCACTGGAAAAACCACAGCCTTGACTAGACGGACCTTTGTTGGCAAAGTAATGTCTCTGCTTTTCAATATGCTATCTAGGTTGGTCATAACTTTCCTTCCAAGGAGTAAGTGTCTTTTAATTTCATGGCTGCAGTCACCATTTGCAGTGATTTTGGAGCCCAAAAAAATAAAGTCTGACACTGTTTCCACTGTTTCCCCATCTATTTCCCATGAAGTGATGGGACCGGATGCCATGGTCTTCATTTTCTGAATGTTGAGCTTTAAGCCAACTTTTTCACTCTCCTCTTTCACTTTCATCAAGAGGCTTTTTAGTTCCTCTTCACTTTCTGCTATAAGGGTGGTGTCATCTGCATATCTGAGGTTATTGACATTTCTCCCGGCAATCTTGATTCCAGCTTGTGCTTCTTCCAGCCCAGCGTTTCTCATGATGTACTCTGCATTGAAGTTAAACAAGCAGGGTAACAATATACAGCCTTGACGTACTCCTTTTCCTATTTGGAACCAGTCTGTTGTTCCACGTCCAGTTCTAACTGTTGCTTCCTGACCTGCATACAAACTTCTCAAGAGGCAAGTCAGGTGGTCTCATATTCCCATCTCTTTCAGAATTTTCCACAGTTAATTGTGATCCACACAGTCAAAGGCTTTGGCATAGTCAACAAAGCAGAAATAGATGTTTTTCTGGAACTCTCTTGCTTTTTCCATGATCCAGCGGATGTTGGCAATTTGATCTCTGGTTCTTCTGCCTTTTCTAAACCAGCTTGAACATCAGGAAGTTCACGGTTCACATATTGCTAAAGCCTGGCTTGGAGAATTTTGAGCATTACTTTACTAGCGTGCGAGATGAGTGCAATTGTGCGGTAGTTTGAGCATTCTTTGGCATTGCCTTTCTTTGGGATTGGAATGAAAACTGACCTTTTGCAGTCCTGTGGCCACTGCTGAGTGTTCCAAATTTGCTGGCATATTGAGTGCAGCACTTTCACAGCTTCATCTTTCAGGATTTGAAATAGCTCAACTGGAATTCCATCACCTCCACTAGCTTTGTTCGTAGTGATGCTTTCTAAGGCCCACTTGACTGCACATTCCAGGATGTCTGGCTCTAGGTGAGTGATCACACCATCGTGATTATCTTGGTCGTGAAGACCTTTTTTGTACAGTTCTAAGGTTTACAAGACCACAAACACACGCCTATCACCATATCAGGCTCTGCTCAGATAACACTAAAAAATTCTACTTTTCTAAATAATTTTTCTCTCTCCCACTTAAGCTCTCCCCGCCAGTCCTTTCCTAACACTATTACGCACAACTTGCTTCCTCTCTCCAGACCTCATCTCTCTCTACAGTAGTTGTATTCAGCAGCCTCCCAAAACACTAAATTCTACTAAACCAAAGACAAAAAAATTTTTAACCTATTGCTTTTGGTTCTGATTTTAATGTGTTACTGAAGCAAGCACAAACCCATTGCCTTTGGGACAGGCAGATCACAAGTGATCAACTTTAATTCTCCATGAATTATTTTAAATTTCCTTTGTATCAGGAAAGAATCCAAAGTACTCTTTCATGGTCTACTTATCTGTGCCTTAAGTATATTCTGTCTTGGCTGTGATGCCAAAAAGTTTTTTAAGACAGCTGATTTTATAAAAAGGAAAAAGAAACATACATAAACTCAAAAAAGAAGGATCAGTGAAATATCAAATAATATTGGGGAATAAGAAATTACTCTTTAGAGATGCAAAATACATAATAAGATAAGTATACGCTCTTAATTTGTAGACTGGTTATCTTACATGACTCCCCATTTCTCTAAGTAGAATCACTGTCTTCTTACGGCAGTTGTCTAAACAAGCTTGTACTCCCTAGTCTCCATCTGAATTACAGCCAAATTTCATTAAGTTAATATTTTAAGCCCTCATTAGAAAATTTCAGAATAGCCAGTTTCTTCAGAAATTGCTTTTCAACAGATAAATTCCTGGAATTCTAAGTCTCTGGCTCCTACAATAAGTGTGGATCAGTTTTTTTGTTCTAATAAAACCCAGAGACCTTTTATGTTATTCATATTATTTGAATCACTAAGCTAAAATACATAAAATACAACTGTAAAATTTTAAAAGGAAAATATTTAAGGACTTAAAAGATTCAAGAATCTTAAAACTCATTTACAGATGATTTTATATAGAATTCTTTATCTTTGCTTGATCATGCTGGCCTAGAATAAGAAAACATGGTAATGCTAAACCATGGTTGGAGGTCTTTTCCAAGGTTTGAAAAAATATATATATTTCTCAATATACTTTTGCTAGCGATATCAACATAAGATGATTGACATAATTTAGTTCATGACTCACTTGTAAGATATCCTTAGTTTTTCATAATTGTAAGGAAGATATAAAAAGAGAAATCCTGAATTCTGACTTAGTTTTAATGCACCAGCAGCCCTCTCCTGATCACTTTCTGGCCCAGAGATCAAGATGAAATATCAGTATGTAAATAAGTAATTTTTATCAACAAAAAGGAAATAAATACCCTCAAAACCCACATTTAAAAAATATTACTGAAGAAACCCTGAGATGGAAAAGGCAATAAGAAATCCAAGGCCAATGTCTTAGCTTCTGTCGTTTACTTTCTGCTGGTTCTAATTAGACTAGTCTCAGTTTTCCCATCTGGAAAGTAAGATTAATACAGATATACCATATAACTTCATCAGAATATTGTGAAAACCCAGTGAGATAAATAAAGGGAAAAAAAAAAACAGAGGGGAATGTTAGATTTTCTACTAATTCTTTTCAAAGATGTTAGTATATTTGACCTTATCTGACAATACAAATATCAGCTTTCATTTTTAGCAATCAATTTTCAAAATATTTTCAACACCATACCTCATTCCAAGAAAGATCTGAGACAAAAAAGCACATGCATGTAATGTTTCTTTGTTTTAATTATGCAATCACAGTAAAAATAAGTCACATTAGAAGAGGAGATATTCAATGCAACCTCTCTCCTACCAACCCCATTATCACCACCTATATGAAAGATACATGTGAAAAAATTTTGAATTCATTATTTAAAATTAGAGTTTAAAATCTACTGTAAATCTAATCCTATTGGAGCCATCAGAAAAAATAAATTCATTTAATAGTGTCCTATCCTTCTGTCCAAAATTAAGGTGCCTTACCTTGTATGGATCAAGCAGAAAGTCACTGAATTTGCTAGGCAGGGAGTATTTCTTCACTAATTCATCTTCTACCACCCAAGGCGCATTTTCACCAGTACCAGCCCGTAACGCATTGTGCCGTATAAAGTATCGAAGTATCTCCTTATTTGGTGGGCGTTCTGTACGAATCAAGCTGTCTGCTGGCACATTACTGATGATCTAGATTAACAAAGAAAAATAACTCATTACTGGGGTCAAAAGCAATTTACCAATGAGAACAAAGATCTATACTTTCTCCAGAGAACTCCTAATTCCACCTATACAATAGGGTTATCACCTTTTTCAGAGACAGAAGGTTAATATATCTCAATTTGTCAACATGTATCAAAGTCTGAAAAATGCGTCTATCCATTGCCCACAGTTCCTCTTATTAAGAACTTAGAAATAAATGGAGAGTCATCATCAACTGCTTACAAAAGGCAGGGGGTGGGGAGGAAGGGAAAATACATAAAGGTATATCCATAAAGGACTCATGTTTCAAATTAAAATATCCACATAGACACTATGCAGACAACGGGGCAAAGAGTTTCTCAACCAGGACAGTTATAGAATCATCCAGGGTGCTATTACAATGCAAATGCTTGGGCCTCATCCCAAAGCTACTGAATCAGAAGAATTTGTGGTGGTGAAGTCTGGAAATCTGCATTTTTAATAAACTCCCTTGGTGACTATCATACGTACTTAACAACCTGAGAATACTGTTTTGGAAGAAAATTTAATGATACTCATACAGTAAATGAAAAAAGCAAGTTACAAAATAATATATACAGAATAGTCCCATTTTTGAGAGTCATTTAAAGACTAACCACCCATTAACCACATCTATATTCACCAATGATCATCTCTAAGTATGGGATCAGAGATATCTTTTTTCTTATTTGTATTTTCTATTTTTCTATAAAACCATATTTCACAGTAAACCATACTTACTACATGTAAACCAAACTATTTACAATCATTAATCAGAAAACAAACGTTAATTAGGGAAGTGATTGAGACTTGCTAGCAATGTTTTAACAACCCACCTTGCTGAATGGGACATAAAACATTTAGTAAAATAAATTGTATTTAACACCCAATTTTAAAATATAAAGAAATCCTGATAATGCAATTAAGTCTTCAGATCACTATCTATAAAACAAACGATTCAAAATGAAATAAGACTTGTCAACTTTTTGACGTGGGGAAAAGAAACAACACTCTAAAAGAGGCTTTCTCAGGCCTCAGCTCCTTCTTCTATTAAAAAAACCAGTGTACAGCTGCCTTCCACACCTAGCTGCCCCAAAACTTTCTAATAAGATTTTATATGTACAGAAATACCAGTACCTGAAAGCCACATGCCATGTTTCATGAAATCTAAGATGTTATTAATGAAAGAAAGACACATTATGCACCACAAAGAAAAAAATTATTGCCAACTGATATTAAGATACATCCTGATTCCAAAAGATACAAACGGCTATATATAAAATAGGTAAAGTCCTAATGTATAGCACAGGAAATTGTATTAAGTATCTTTTAATAAACTACAATGAAAAAGAATATACATATATATATATGTAACTGAATCACTCTGCTGTACACCAGAAACTAACACAACACTGTAAATCAACTATACTTCCATTAAAAAAAAAAAGGATACATCCTGAATCTGGGCATGTAAAAATATGGAAATTGAACATCTCAGCATCAGTACTACATAGTACTAAGTTACTTAAACGGTATTTACCATTTTAGATGATTAGCTCCACAGATTCCTTGTAAAAGCACTGGTTAGAGTTAACTCAGTTTTTGAGCTTATTTTATTACAAATAGCTCTACTTTTAATTGGGAAGAGCTATTTCCTCAGGAAGTCCAAAACCACTGGAAACAGATTATTATTTTTTTCAGACAACTGACTTTGAAGCTCAAACGCAAATTACTCTTACACTCTAATAATTCCTATTAGAAAGGAAAAAGCATGTGCTCTCCTAGGAAAGAAAATTCAATTTAACTTAAAGTCATAATTACGAAGACCAGAAAACCACTCAGAATTTGTTGTAGAAACAAATTCATTCACACAGCACATCTATGAGCAAACTAGCTCTTGGGCCCTTCCTCACACAGCATTCATTCTGTGTAAGAGGCTCAATACAAAGCGCCACTAACCTTGTCCTCATCCTGCAGCTTCACATCGTACTTGTGGGGCAGAAACTTTGGAGGAGCCCATTTCCTCTCTCCTTTTTTTAATGAAGTAGGAAGTTTTCGTGGAGATCTGCGTGCTCTGTCATCTAGTCAAATAAACAGAAAATTAGTGGAAAAAAAAAGTAATTCTTTTAATTCTGCCCATTCATTCATTAACAATAACTTTACCAAACACGTACTCTGCAACCAGGCACCGAGTGATGGGACCCAAACATAAACTGTAAAGCCTTTACCTCAAGTAGCTAAAGTCTATGGGAGAAGTCAGTAATAACTACAAGGAGGAAAATACTATAACAGAGGTTGGTATAGGAAATTACTACAGGGAGAAAAATACTCAAAAAGAGAGAAGTATGAATTTAGCCTGGAAGATAGGCAGAGAAGACCTAGAAAGAACATGACCTGTTCAGAGACTACAAATAATGAGATACGAGTGAATATGATCTACATTATAATTTTTTTTAAACAAATCAGATTACAGGACTTCCCTGGTGGTCCAGTGGTTAAGATTCCAGGGGGCACAGGTTCAATCCCTGGTCAGGAAGCTAAGATCCCACATGCCACCTAGTATGGCCAAAAAAAAAGAAATTAGCCTAAAGAGGTAAGTAGAGGTTTATAAATTATAATGAACCTTGCACAACACTTAAATAGATTGGAATTTGTCTTACGGGCATAGGGAAACAAAGGATTTTTGATCTAACTAACCAGATGTACATTTTGGAAAGAGAACTAATGTGAAAAATTAAGAAGAGGAAAAAGACACTTTCAGCAGTCAGAAAATGAATAAAATGGGAAGGTGAGACTGAAGACAGGAAATCAGAAGATATAATCGTAAACATCTGAATTTATGTATCAGGAATGGTGAAGCGATCAGCTGAGACGACAGACCTGGAAACCAACTAGATGTGGGAGATGCTAAAGGCTTCCCAGTGTTCTGCCTTAGAAACCAAGCAGATGTGTTGAAAAATGAAAAGGAGACAGAACAAAATCATATGACAACAAACAAAATCTAAAGGACAGCAGTGGGGAGAGGAAGCAAACAGAAAAATAGTGGGAGAAAAAGGAGACCCTGATATTAAATAAACTAAAAATGAGAGTGACCAGCAGTGTAAAATATGAAAGTAAATAAAGCACACTAAGAAGCAAGCAGTGGATCTGGCCGTCAGGGGTCACCTAAAACCCGACTAGGGACAGTTTCAGGAGTAAAGAAGCACGAGTTAACACGTGAGGACAAACTCATGGTCCAAAAGCGGCGACAACACTCGCAAGAACTTTGGCTTGAGTGAGTCAGTCAGAAAGAGAACAGGGTCCAGGAAAAGGACGTTTTGCTTTTGGGAAATGGGACTTCATTTATAAGTTGAGAATAACCATTCAAGAGCACTGCAGTGCAGAATAATAAAGTTAACCCAATCCTGAGAAAGCAGGAAGGAATGGAATTCAGAGCAGGTATTGTGACCAAGAGGAAGGACAGTTCTTTTCTGATAGAGGAACAACGAAATTCATAACAGTGAGGTTAAGAATACAAAGCTGAAAAGTTCCTGCCTAATACATTTCCCCCCATAAAGTAGAAGGAAGACTACCTTGTAAGAAAACATTTTGAATACTGGAATTTGTCTATCATATTTCTGTGGAAATGCAAAACATTCAGAGTACATTGTAACATTCTTTGGCCCGCCTACTTCGGCCACCTGATGTGAAGAACTGACTCATCTGAAAAGACCCTGATGCTGCGAAAGATTGAGGGCAGGAGGAGAAGGGGACGACAGGATGAGATGGCTGGATGGCATCACCAACTCAATGGACATGAGTTTGGGTAAACTCCGGGAGTTGGCGATGGACAGGGAGGCCTGGCATGCTGCAGTCCATGGGGTCGCAAAGAGTTAGACACGACCAAGCGACTGAACTGAACTGAGCCCGCCTACCATTCTTTCCAAAGACTAGCAATAACATTATATCCCAAAACTGAAACCTAAACTAAGGCATGTAACATCCTAAAAAAGAAGCCAAAGTCTAAAACTAGGGGTTCCTAAGTACACAATGCTTAAGGAATAAAGCTAACAGCTGTAACACATTAGTGGTATTCTGATGATCTGATTCTGTGATCTTTTATTTTTGGCCTAGCTTGGAGGGATCTCAGTTCCCCCGATCAGGGATCAAACCACTGCCTCCTGTGGTGAAAGCACAGAGTCCTAACCATTGGACCATCAGGGAAGTCCCTTTCAATGATCTGATTCTAGTAGTGTTAGAGGACGTATCATCAGTCAACACTTAACCAAAACACTTTTCAACCTCAAGTCTTGGGTATGTAAGTAAAACTTCAGTATCAAAAAGAAGGAAAAGAGAAACTGAAAAACACTGATATCAGCATTAATAATACAGAGTGAAAAAATTGAAGCATCAACAACTGAGGTGGACGCATTACAACAGTCTCAGAAGTTTCCTTGGGACAAGAAAAGGACATCCCTTTAAAACCATCTGCACACGCCCAAAACATAAGGAGACACAAAACAGAATGGAAGCATACAGCATATGCTCTAATAAAATGCTCTAATTCAAACTTCATAAGTTACATAATGAGGTAAAATGTGATCCTCTGACAGTCAAGAGGAAGAAGCTCAACATACTCAAACCCTGTCAGTACTCATATCTTCAGAGATAGAAGAAATCTATTCCAGTTAAATTCCTAACTGACACAGATTTTTTTAAAAGGGGGGAGGAAAACCTCAGAGGATAAATAATTTTCCCAATGTGTAATGTCTCAATTCTTCAACTTTCAAAACATTATGTTAGGTCTCCAGGTCCCTACTTTTAGACACCATAGTGCTTCAGAATTCTGGCAGTTCCCATCTGAGAAGGAATGTGAGTTACAGATAACAGACAAAAGGAAGTACCTCAAAACCATTGCACTGGCTTGCAATGTGAAGAAGAAACAGGGATTAGAATTTATCCCTCCTACTCAGATCACCCCACTTCCAAGCCTATACAGATAATTCCAACTTAAAGAGAAAAAGAAGGCAAACCTTCTTTCCCATCTTGAGTAGCTTGATATGTGCACACAGATTTCTAAGCAACTAGAGGAAATGACTTCCAAATCCCTTAATTGTGAAAGGAGATTTAAATCCTGAGTGACAGTATAGGTATGTTTTCCAAAGCATAAACAAACAAAAGCACGTCTATCTAACAACAAAATTCAATTACAAACTGAGTTGCTAGAGAACTCAAAAAAGATTTGTGCATAATAAAATAAAGAGTAGCATAGCTCAATGAGGAAAGACAGTATCATACATACTAATACTCTCTCTCCTTCCTTCTTCTTCTTTCCCAACTGCCTCCTTCTTCTGATGGTCCTGAGCGATTTGGCTAGAATTCTCTTTGTCGCTTGAGGGAGAGTCACAGGAGCCATCAGATTTCTTCTCAGTGGCTTCTTCATCTACTTTCTCCAAAGGATGAATCTTAACAATCCTCACTTTGAGCATTTTTTCCTTCCCAACCTATAAGAAAAGATAGGAGAGAGTCAAAGATAATAATTAAGAACTATAAACCTAAAGGTAATGGTGATACGCATTCCACATCACCTGACCAAAAAAGTACACAAAAACTCTAAAGGAGCCAAGTACAGTGATTTTTTTTCCAACCTTATTTCCCAGACCTCTAGTTTGAAATAGGACATCTTAAAAAAATAAAATGATCACCATCTAGTTCATAATTCATGTACCAACGTATTAAGGCCAAACCGTAACTACTATACAAACCTGATATGTGTAAAGTTCAAGAATTTCCATTTTCTAAAAAAATAAATTACATACGGATATCCAATTATTCCAGAACCATTTACTGAAGACTATCTTTTCTTCACTTTAATTACCTTTCCACCTCTATCAAAACTCAGCAGACTGTATGTGTGTGTGCCCACGCATGCATGCGTGTGCATATGTGTCTATTTCTGGATGCTGTTCTGTCCCACTGATATATCTGCCTATAATTATACCAAATTATACCATCTTAATAAGGTTCAAAACCAGAGAGCATCAGGATTCTACTTTTGCTGTTCTTTTTCAAAGTTGTTCTGGCTAGATTCTTTGCATTACAATCACTCTGAAATTTTTTACCCAATCTGACAATCTCTATCTTTTAATTGAAGCTTTAAAATATTTATCTCTGGAGAAGGAAATGGCCACCCACTTCAGTATTCCTGCCTGGAAAATCCCACGGATGGAGGAGCCTGGTGGTCTACAGCCCACTGGGTTGCAAAGAGTTGGACACGACTCAGCAACTTTCACCTTAGAACATTTATGTTACATACAATTATAGATATGGTTGGAGAAGGCAATGGCAACCCACTCCAGTACTCTTGCCTGGAAAATCCCATGGACGGAGGAACCTGGTAGGCTGCAGTCCATGGGGTCGCGAAGAGTCGGACATGACTGAGCGACTTCACTTTCACTTTTCACTTTCATGCATTGGAGAAGGAAATGGCAACCCACTCCAGTGTTCTTGCCTGGAAAATCCCAGGGACAGCAGAGCCTGGTGGGCTGCTGTCTATGGGTTCGCACAGAGTCGGACACAACTGAAGCGATTTAGCAGCAGTAGCAGCAGCATAGATATGGTTACATATTTTCTATTTAGTTTCATCAAAACTAAAAATGTCTGCTCTTCTAAAGACACTGTTAAGTAAATCAAAATACAAGTCCTAGATTGGAGCAAAAAAAGCATATATATAGCAAAGGATTTGTATCCAGAAAATACAAATAAGTCTCACAACTTAAAAACAAGAAAATAATCCAATTTAAATTAAATTTTAATTTTAAAATGGAGGAAGATTTGAACAGACATTTCACCAAAGGAAACACAAATAAAAGGTAGCAACAAGCAGAAAAGGTGCTCAACATTATCAGTTATTAAAAGAGAAAATACTCAAGAATAAAAACCCTAGTCAAAGGGCATATTGTATTCAATAATGCCAAAGCAGTTACCGAAATAGTTAGCAATGGATGAGCAGCTCCACAGTCTTGTCAAAACTTGGCATTATTTTAACTTTTCTTTATTCACTAATCAGATGTGTATAAAATGATCTCACTGTGGTTTCCATTTGACTTTCTGGATTCCTGATGAATATAAACGTCTTCTCATACGTTCACAGACACACCTCTCTCCCTCTTCTGGAACTCCTCCTCCTCCACCTTGCAGTATTTTCCTTTCACCACTCCAAGTCCATCTCAGTCTTCTCGACCTTGCTCTGTGCTTAAACAGGCTGATCTTAATGAACTATATCAAAGGGCTCCTTTCTCCCTAGGTTTTGAGGAGTTCAACCCATGGGGAGCATAAGCAGAAAATCACAGGGTGAAAGAAAGCTGACACCAGGGTGACACTGGCATCTCCTGACTATCAGCCTCAGCAGGCTGACTGCTTCTCGCTATACCAAAGCACTTTTCTACAATTACATCATTCTCTCCTAGTTCCAGTAACCTTCCCTTCCCCTCATTTACTTGGAGTTTAGAAGCAGTAAAGCCTCTCCACTATTGACTGCCATGAGGTACTTAACCTTTCCTTGTTGGTTTTCCTTGACTTAGATCAGACTGTGATCTGAAGTTTCTTTTTCAAACTCAATTCAATTACACCATTTGAATAATACCATCTGTTTCCTGCCAGAACACTGAATGATATAAAGTGTGTCATTAAAACCCAATGATGATTCCACAGACATTACAAATATAAAAAGCAGCTGGGAGATACAGGGAGTCAAAGTAAACTGAGGAAAGAACAAGAACTTTGGAACCAGACAAGGACTTACTGGCTACTGCTGGGTTAACCTAAGCCATCACCCTCCTCCTTTTCTCCCTCCTTCTGAGGCTTCAAAAAAAGGGAGAAAAAAAAAAGGGAGTATTCACTTTCTTAGCCCCCTTGTGGCTGAAGATGGTTATGTAAGCCATGGTATAGTCAATAACATGTAAAGATAAAAGGGAATGGGGAAGAATATGCTTCTGATAAAGATTTTCTTACTATGCTTAGACAAGCATTTGCTTGCTCTGAGTAGTCACAATTTTACAATCAAGAGGCAACGAAAATAAGGACAAAACCAAACACACCAAGAACAGAACAGAAAGGCACAAGGACAGCCTCTACACCAAACTTGGAATTGCCCGCTTCTAAGACTTATTATGTGAGATAATCAACTGTCTTCACTGGTTAAGCTGATGCTGCCCAAAACGGATGTCCCCCAGGTGTTCATATCATCACATCCTGGAGGTGTTAGAACTGCCAACTCTCAGGTCCTACCCTAGATCCTCCATGTAAAGTCTCAGGGGACAGGGCCCAAGAATGCATATTCATAAACCCTCAAAGTAATTTTATTTAGGCTAAACTTTGAGAAGTCCTGGCCACTGTCAGTCAGCTATTTCATTACATACTAGTACACTGTATCAACCTGAACAAGCTATTTAAACATCTAAGCCTGTTTACCGCCTCAGCCTTTCTGTGCAGATTCTATAAGATATTATATAAAGCAACCAGCCCAGTATCCAGTACATACAGAACTTCAACAAATGAATCTTATTTTAAACTTTCAAAGGACTATGTAGGGATTGCTTTAGTGTTATGTAAATAGTTTACCTATGACTTTAGTAAACCCTTTAGTAATAGTAATAGTCACCCTACCTATTTACTTCAGTGATAGTTATCCTCTAGTAATGGGCTGGAAAATTAAACAAACTTATACAGAAAGAAGTCAACTCAACCACTGTTGTAGGGAAATGGAAATCTTTTGCCTTAGATTCCATAGATTTGGACTAAAAATAGCTGAGTCTTTTACATAGTTCTAAAACTTAGTGATTAAAATACTTAAATGTTTAAAAATATATTTGATACTATTACGTAAAGGGGACTTCAATATTACTCACAAAGAAATAATGTTGTCATCTGGTTAGTGAATCAAATCACATTAAAAAAATAAGTAAAAACAGGCGCTCACCTCAAAGTCACACTCTTCTCCCACTGCGTATTTGGTCATGATCTCCAACCAAGCAGTATCCACTAGCTTCTCTAAGGAGGCTGTGTTATGGTGAACCATTTCCAGGACAAGTTTCTCATACCAGGCAGGGAACTCCTCCTTCAAACTAAACAAACAAGTCATCAGTTTCCAAGAAAATGCGGAAAAGACTATCCAGAGAGTTATTCGGGTCAACTGAAAAAGTCCTTTAGCACATACAGGCAAGGCACTGGAAAATACAAAGATTATTCATAGAAGTAAATATAAACACCTCACCCTGTCCTCTGCAGCCAGGCACAGACTATCCTTCAAGTGTCACCTTCTTCACTAAATCTCGTGGAGTTTTCCCCAGCAACTCTAAGTTAGTCTTGCTAACCTCTGAATTCCCACTGTACTTTATTTCTTTGTGTGAAGGAGAGCAATTTATTTTCATCAATTCTCTGATCTGTTCCTAACAGCTGTCCACCTGATTGTCTTTGGGTTATCCAGGTACATCATCATATTACAAGCAACAATAACTGATCTCCCCCTTACTACTCTTTATTTTCTTTATTTGCTATAGGTTAATGGTTATCATCTGTCATTCGAAGAGAACTTTTATACACCCAAAAACACATCCAGAAGGTAGCATTATCTTTATTTTGTAAACAGCAAATTGTACATGTTTTTACAGTACAAACGATTGTGCCTAGGCACTGTGATGAATTTTAGCATAAATCAAACATGACACCTGCCCTCTAGTTTACAGGCTACTATAGGTGTCAGCAACAGCCTATGAGCCAACTCCACCCTGCTACCAGTACTTTTTTTGGTAAATAAAATTTTATTGGCACCTAGTCACTCCCATTCATTTATGGTATTATCAATAGCTCTTTTCACTGTACAACATCAAAGTTGAATAGTTGAGACAGAGACCATATGGCCCACAAACCCTAAAATATATTAACTGGCACTTTACAGAAAAGGCAGGCCAACCCGGAGTCTAGTACACTAAAAAGGTATAAACATAAATAACGCTAATTCAAAACGGAACAACGTCAGTGACCCAAGCAAAGAAACAGGCACCAGGTTAACAGACTTGACTAATTATTAATCAGTGATGGAGCCACTACTAGAGCCCAGGTCTCAAGTGAAGATAGTGCTCTGTTACACAGGCACAAGAGCAGAATGGTATTCATTACTAAACTGTATGCTCTCTGTTTATATACTATTAAGGGAAGTCAATGAGAAGTCCACAGAAAACGTTTTTACTCTGAATTTCCAAAAGGGTATTGTTTCTCTATAATAACTATAAATAGTTGTCTCACTGTATCTCACTGTTCGCTGAACCCGTGGTAGGCAAGGTGTGATGAGGGAAGCTGGAAGAAAACTTACGGAACCATAGGAACCACAGACATGTTTATTTTCTCCGGGTTGGCACAGCAGCCGTGAGGCAGCCGTTCTGACCTAGTGGACGTGGCCATAATGAAGCTGCAAGGGCTTTTCACGTGGAGCTTATATACGTTTACAGAACAAAGTGGCCTGTGCCCAAGCAGGGACCCATCGTGATGCGCATGCGCAGTGCTGTAAGTATTACTCTCAGCTGTTACAGAACCATGTATTTACAAACCGTGGGGTGAGAGCGAGAGAGCCTGACTACCACCACCTTGGCTACTTTGCGCTTTCTCTACACAGAGCATAATCTTTAAAAATTATGAATCAGGGACTTCCCTGGTGGTCCAGTGGCTAAGACTCTGAGCTCCCAGTGCAGGGGGCCCAGGTTCGATCCCTGGTCAGGGAGCTAGATCCCACATGCTACAACTAAGACCCAGAGCAGCCAAATAATAAAATTAAAAAAATAAAAAATTATGAATCCCCATACTGTACACCTGAAACATATAAAACTGCATATCAACTATATTTCATTTTCAAAAAAAAAGTAGTGTTTTATCATCCCTAGTTCCTACTTATTTTTGCAAGCATCTGTTGTCTAAATTCTGAGTATTTTCTTTGAAAGGATACCCAAATACACCCTTTGAACACACACAGAATTTTTTAAGATACCTCATTTAACCATCCCACTCAGGTAAACTATCTTCAAACTGTGTATTTATTTTCAATAGCTGCTATAAATACTGTCTTAAATTTCAAATGACCACAAAATACAGAAAATCCTTTGCTAATTCGCTGCCTCTGTATTACTTCTAGATTATATCAGCTTCCTTTGCTTAGAACCACATTCCCAGAGTATTTATAAGGGAAAAGTATACAGCAAGAATATTCAAAAGCCTGGTACATACCTAAGTTAAGTGTACGCACAACTGTATATCCCACATACTGTGTTACTCACAAAATGACAAGAGGCAAGACACCAGTACATCAATACAATGCATTCCAATTTACGCCCCATGAACTTAAATACAAATACGGTTTTGTGGTTAACAGTCCCCTTTTCCTCATCATGTGAAGACAGCGTTAGAAGGGCAGTGCTTCTCCTACTTACAGTTCAGCAACCTCCTGCTCCTCCTCCCAGGCCTCCTTGTGCGTGAGCTGACTGCTCCCGGTACTCTTACACGTCCAGATGCGCTCACTGTATCTTTCCAAGCGGGCTTCATACTCTCTGTGAGCAGTGGCTCAGGAAAACGATACTCAAGCAACAGACAGACTAATCCACAAACTACTTATCATACATGGAAAAAACCACAGTATCCTCTCTGTAATGCATAGCATAAACTGAAGTCAAGAGTTTTCAGCTGGCAAATCCAAGCAAGATGATTAACACTATTCACCCAAATTTCACTTCACAAGACTCCCACAGAACTAAGAATTATAAGAAAAGAATTAAGGCAAAATAAAACCCAAGAGATAAGGAATAAGAATCTAAGGTATGTGAAATTCACAACTCAAATGAAAGAATCAGTTCCACAGTAAGATAAAATGGGTACACCAGTTTCCCAGGCAGTTGGGAATAATAACCCTGTACACACGGTCATGATCCATTTACTAATAATCTTCCAGTCTACCTTGGAAACACTTCTTGATTCTCTTGGGTTTAAAAAATAAATACCATAAAATCCTAAAAATAATTCTGGCATAGTAGCACCCCACTCCAGTACTCTTGCCTGGAGAATCCCACGGATGGAGGAGCCTGGTGGGCTGCCATCTATGGGGTCGCACAGAGTCGGACACAACTGAAGAGACTTAGCAGCAGCAGCAGTATGTATCCAGAGTTATGTTATCTCCAGTAACACCACGTTCACAAGTCATTTACCAGTACTTAGTCCATCTTTGTGAGGGAGAGGGAGGAAGAGATCATCCAACTAGTGCCTGTACATGGGAACCTTCCACACCACCCCAACTGGAGTTCATTATCAGCCAGCCACATTCCAATTCAAATGACAGGCAACTAATTTACTTTTATGCACAGGAGAAGATGCTATGCAGGAAAACTGACACCACAACTAGAGAATTAACTGCCAATCTCTGTACTTTCCAAGTGACAGTTTCTATAATGGTTGAAATAAAAAGTATTTAAACAGCTCCTCTTGTAATATTACTGAACAACTAAACAAATAATTCATTTTTAATATAAAGGAGATTCTTGGTCTTCTAGGGCTATTATGAGTTAAAAGAAAAATGACAGGGATAAATCCACAAATAATCCAAAACTGTAGTTTTAGTCAATAAATAAGTACCTTCTCTCACTGTATCATTCTCTGGATCTGCCAAAAACAAAACGTCTCTTTTTCCTCAGGGGGGTGATGATAATATTTAAATGATTAAACTATTAAAACAGAGTACCAGTGAAAACCAGGAGTCAGACTTCCATAGAGCCCTATGCAAATCCAATCACTGAAAATTTATAAAATCCTATGGTGAAAATGGACTAGCATGGCTTCCATAGGGACAGTAAATCACCAACAAAATGGGTTTGTTTTCTGTTTCTCTATTTGCACCTGGGGAGGGGAGGTAAAATAAAAAACAATCAGTAAGTGGATTTATTTAAACATTCAAAAAGCTTAATAACATTCTAATACATCATTCGTCTACACTGAAGAAATGTACTGCACCATCAGAGAGAATATGAGATTAACAAATATATCCTAAAGAGAAAGCATTACGTTTTTATTAGTTACTTTCAATAGTTGGAATAACGTGCCAAGTCCATTCTCCTCAGACTAAAACCCATATGGCCAATAGGACTGCTACCACCCAGATGCCTCAGTGATTCCTCAAATCCAACTTTTTCTAAACTCTCACTACCCCTCCACTCCTGCTCAAACGTGCTCTTTAACAGATACTCCCAATCTCACTGAATGGTCCAAGTCAGAACTCAGGGACTCATCCTAACCTCTTGAGCCCCCTTACTGTAACCACTTACATACTTTTCAGTTCAGTTCTTTCTCTCCCATAACAGAGCCATTCTCCAAATCCAGCTTCTGATCCTCATTTCTCAAGCAGTCATAATATTTTAAAACATTTAACTGGCCTCACTGGTAATCTTCTTCTCAGGTCCTTTGTGCTTCTCACGCTCACATCCTTTTTCTCCCCAGTCTCATTTGCTTTTAAACCCATTTCTTCTGATTTAAAAATCTCACTTGCCCTCAGGCCCCTTGAAATGCAAACATGTTACAACGGGAAAAATACTCTGACCCCCCCACAGAACTGAAAACCTCTTATCAAGATTTTACTGGGTTTTATTTTCTAAGATTTTTATTTTCAGAAGGAAAAAAAAAAGGAAACTAGTTTCAAACAATATATATTCAAATAGCAAATACTGATTGATTATGGTTTTTCAAATACAGTAATGACAGTCCCTTCTACCCTGATACAAGTCTTTCCCACCCGCCTTTGAAAATCTTTATCAGTACAGCATTCTCCTTCTGGGTGGCCTCATCCACTCCCATTAACTTCAATTACTATCTACAAATGCTAATAACTTCTATCAGCAGCTCAGTCCCCTCTCTCTGAACTCCAGGCCCATATATAGATATATACTAGCAACACATACATCTCCATTTGGAGAGCCTCAGCAATTCAACATAAGAATGTCCAAACTAAACACTTCATGACTCCACAGTCAAAATAAACAACTGATCCTCTTCTAGGTGAAACCCCACATCTCAGACTGTGACTCAAACCCAATTACATTGCAGATGGGACTTGAACCCAGTTTCCCTGCTGAAGTCGCACACCTGGTCTCAAGACTTAATGAAGCTCAGGTTCTTTAGTATCAGCACAGAAGGAATTCAGCAAGAAGCAAAGCTATAGGCAAGAAGTAGATTTATTAACACAGAACACTTGTGAAGGATGCAAGCAGTCAGGCTCTGCCCTAAGACCTAAATGGGAAAGCAGGTTTATTTAGGGAGACACACACTCCACAGAGTGGGGCCATCTCAGAAGCTGAGAGGCCCTGAAATACGGGATGGTTAGTTTTTAATGGTTTGGGTAAATTCATAGGCAGTAGTAGGAAGATTATTCCAATTATTTTGGGGAGAGATCAGAGAGAGAGAGATCAGTCACTCAGTTGTGTCCGACTCTTTGCAACCCCACGAAACGCAGCACGCCAGGCCTCCCTGTCCATCACCAACTCCTGGAGTTCACTCAGACTCAAGTCCATCGAGTCAGTGATGCCATCCAGCCATCTCATCCTCTGTCATCCCCTTCTCCTCCTGCCCCCAATCCCTCCCAGCATCACAGTCTTTTCCAATGAGTCAACTCTTCGCATGAGGTGGCCAAAGTACTGGAGTTTCAGCTTTAGCATCATTCCTTCCAAAGAAATCCCAAGGCTGATCTCCTTTAGAATGGACTGGTTGGATCTCCTTGCAGTCCAAGGGACTCTCAAGAGTCTTCTCCAACACCACAGTTCAAAAGCATCAATTCTTCGGCGCTCAGCCTTCTTCACAGTCCAACTCTCACATCCACACATGACCACAGGAAAAACCATAGCCTTGACTAGATGGACCTTTGTTGGCAAAGTAATGTCTCTGCTTTTGAATATGCTATCTAGGTTGGTCTTAACTTTCCTTCCAAGGAGTAAGTGTCTTTTAATTTCATGGCTGCAGTCACCATCTGCAGTGATTTTGGAGCCCAGAAAAATAAAGTCTGACACTGTTTCCACTATTATATATTAATTATATATTCCACTATTATATATTAATATATTCCCCATCTATTTCGCATGAAGTGATGGGACCGGATGCCATGATCTTCGTTTTCTGAATATTGAGCTTTAAGCCAACTTTTTCACTCTCCACTTTCACCTTTATCAAGAGGCTTCTTAGTTCCTCTTTACTTTCTGCCATAAGGGTGGTGTCATCTGCATATCTGAGGTTATTGACATTTCTCCTGGCAATCTGGATTCCAGCTTGTGCTTCTTCCAGCCCAGCGTTTCTCATGATGTACTCTGCATTGAAGTTAAATAAACAGGGTGACAATATACAGCCTTGACGAACTCCTTTTCCTATTTGGAACCAGTCTGTTGTTCCATGTCCAGTTCTAACTGTTGCTTCCTGACCTGCATACAGATTTCTCAAGAGGCAGGTCAGGTGGTCTGATATTCCCATCTCTTTCAGAATTTTCCACAGTTTATTGTGATCCACACAGTCAAAGGCTTTGGCATAGTCAACAAAGCAGAAATAGATGTTTTTCTGGAACTCTCTTGCTTTTTCCATGATCCAGCGGATATTGGCAATTTGATCTCTGGTTCCTCTGCCTTTTCTAAAACCAGCTTGAACATCAGTAAGTTCACGGTTCACATATTGCTGAAGCCTGGCTTGGAGAATTTTGAGCATTACTTTACTAGCGTGCGAGATGAGTGCAATTGTGCGGTAGTTTGAGCATTCTTTGGCATTGCCTTTCTTTGGGATTGGAATGAAAACTGACCTTTTCCAGTCCTGTGGCCACTGCTGAGTTTTCCAAATTTGCTGGCATATTGCGTACAGCACTTTCACAGTTAGTCCATTCTATTTTGGGGAAGGGGCAGGCATTTCCAAGAACTGGGCCACCACCCACTTTCTGGCCTTTTATGGCTCAGCCTCCAAAAGGTCTTGGTGCCTGTGGGAGTCATTTACCATATGCTAAAGTATTACAAAGAGTATATATAATGAGATTCAAGGTTACTGGAAGTCCAGGCTTCTGCCACCTTGGGCCTATTTGGTTCTAACCACTTTATGTCCTCAGGGGATATGTCTTTTAAGGGTTGGCCAGGGCCACCCTCTTCCTTCCAGTCTCATAGGGTCCTCTATGTCACAGTCAAAGCTAGGGTTATTCCAGTAGTCATGTATGGATGTGAGAGTTGGACTATAAAGAAAGCTGAGCGCCAAAGAATTGATGTTTTTGAACTGTGGTGTTGGAGAAGACTCTTCAGAGTCTTGGACTGCAAGGAGAGCAAACCAGTCCATTCTAAAGGAAATCAGTCCTGAATATTCATTGGAAGGACTGATGCTGAAGCAAAACTCCAATACTTTGGCCACCTGATGCGAAGAACTGACTCAATGGAAAAGACCCTGATGCTAGGAAAGACTGAAGGCAGGAGGAGAAGGGGACGAGGGAGGATGAGATGGTTGGATGACATCACCGACTCGATGGACATGAGTTTGAGCAACCTCCAGCAGTTGGTGATGGACAGGGAAGCCTGTGCTGCAGTCCACGGGGTCGCAAAGAGAGAGACACGACTGAGTGATTGAACTGAACTGATGTCACAGGACACCACTAACCAAATGATAACCAAAACATAACCTGACTCCTCCTCAATCAATCACCAAATCCTGACAAATCTACTTATTTCAGAAATTCACAAACTGTACTTCTCTCCACTTCAAGGGCTAGTGAATGTATTCAGACAGCTGTTGTCTATCTAGTGCTGAGATGACTTAATCACCGGTCTAGTTGCCACTGGTCTCGAGGCTACAGACCCATTCTTAACCATTCTCAACGCTGCACCCACAGTAATCTTCCTAATCTAAAAGCCTGCTTCTTTGCTTTTCAAATTCTTTTAACAGCCTCCACTAAATTTAAGGCAAAGTCCAAATTCCTGTCTACCGCACAGCCCCATTTGTGTACCTCATCACTGCCTCTCGCTCCTACTTTCTCACTCCAGCCATATGAAGCTGATTTCTATTTCTCAAAAGCGGGAATTCCCTGGTGTCCAGCGGTCAGGACTCAGTGAGTTTCATGCCATTTGCCCAGGTTCCACAAGTGCAACGGCACAAAAAAATAAAAGGTTTTAACATTTTTTTAGTAATTATTTTTTTTTCAAAATCAAGAACCATCAAACTCACAAGCTCTTCAAAAGATGTAGACCTCTTCTTCATCTAACTGTTTTTTTGTTTGTTTTTTTTTTGCTGCGCCATCCGTCCTGTGTAGGATCTTAGTTCCCTGACCAGGGATTGAACCCATGTCCCCTTAAGTGGAAGCACAGAATCTCAACCACTGGATCTCCAGGGAAGTCCCCATCTAACTCCTAGCCATCCTTTAGATCTCAACTTAAAAATAACTTTCCCCAGGAAACATTTCCTTAACCCTAAAATGTGGCAGACAGTACTATTCTTTCCAAATATCCACTCCAATCCATAAGAGGATTTTATCAATACATCTCCACCCACTACCACGTGGCTTGAAACGCCTCCTGGGAAGAGGAAAGTACATCACCCCGCCATCACCACCTTGGGTCTGACCACATGACTTGCTTTGACAAATAGATGGAACAGAGGCCACCTCCAGGAAGAAGCTTAAAAACCCATCAGTTTCCTGTTGTTTTTTCTGCCACCAGAAAAAGATGCTGCAGATAAGGGACCGCTCCTTCAGCCTGAATCTTGGAAAATAAGAAAAACGTCTCTTTCCTTTTTTTCACCCATTTTCCTTTTTTTCAAATGTGGCCACTAGAAAAAATTTAATTACATGTGGCTCACATCACATTGGGGCTTCCCCTGTAGGTCAGTTGGTAAAGAACGTGCCTATAATGCAGGAGACCCAGGTTCAATTCCCGGGTCAGGGATCCCCTGGAGAAGGAAATGGCAACCCACACCAGTATTCTTGCCTGGAGAATCCTGTGGACAGAGGAGTCTGGCCGGCTACAGTCCATGGGGTCAGAAGAGTCAGACACGACTTAGCGACCAAACACCACCACCACCACATCACACTGGACAGCTGCCAAGTCGCTTCAGTTGTGTCTGACTCTGTGTGATACCATAGACTGCAGCCCACCAGGCTCCACCGTCCCTGGATTCTCCAGGCAAGAACACTGGAGTCGGCTGCCATTGCCTTCTCCCCATAGAACAGCAGTACAATCCTAATGCTTATTATTTAGGAATGAAGTTCCTCTGACAACACAATTTTTAATTGACTAGTTATTCAAATTAGATTAATTTTAAAAGTTTAAAACTGAAATTTCTACAACAACCCCTATCATGAGGTACTTTTAAGTTTATATAATTCTTTTCTAGTTATTCATTTGACTTATGTTTTGTTTTTTTTTTTTTTAAAAAGGAGGGGAAAAAAAAAAAGCCTATCAGAAGGATATTGAGTCAGCTGCCTCTGAATCCTATTTCAGATTTTAGGTTACCAAAATAAGTCACTCACTCTCAAATAACCCCTCAGGGCAAATGCCAATTGAAGTTTTTATGTTCCAGCCACTGCTGTACTTATAATTGCAGACAAAATGTCAAAGCAATTCTCCAAAGGTTGTGTACGCTATAAATGATAAGATATTTTCAAATCCTAGACTAACTCATTATGTATCTCTCTTTTCAAGAGTTTAAGAGGTACCTCCTTACCACCATATGCTGCTTCTTTGTTCTCTTTAGCCTTTTAAGTATGGTTTCTTTCAACAAAGTACTTGATAGCCTGAAAGGAAGCGGCCCAGAAAAGTATGGAGGTTAAATAAGTATAACTATAACCCTAGGAGTTCTAAGTGAGAAGACAAAGCAGCAACACAAGGTTCGCTTTTTAGCCTGTTTTCTCTCTTTGGACCAGCCTGTCATTAAGTTAAAAATAACTCTAATCTGGTAATAACTTGTTAAAGAAATTAAATTATGAAAATCAACATACGAGTTCAGTATTCCAACTGTCCAATAAAATCCTGTCTTGCAACTACTATTTAACCCCAGCTCTTAAAATGCTTGTCATGTTTTTCTTGGCAAATTAAGTTATTCTTACCTAGAGCCAGAATAACTGTATATTCTAACAGCTTCTCCTAATTATACCATCTAAAATTTCTCATACTGATGCTACTAAGGTTATGAATTAGTTTCTAGGCTTTAGAAACTAGAGTAGTCAAAGCAATACAAAATAATAATAATAATAATAATAATCTACAGCAGGCTGCCTCCAGGTTCAGTTCCTCCCTAAAATCCATCTTGACTTAAATATAGTCAATGCAGACTTCTACTGTCAAACAATCAGATCAAGAAGCGATTCTGATAAAGTTAACTTTTCCAGGTAAGATCTAGGCGCTTGCCTGTAGTAGTACTCTCCTGGGAAGCAATGTGCCATAGATTTAAAGGTACAGTACAATAATCATCAATATACAACCCAGTCATTAAATGTGTGTGCATCATTCACAATTATCCCTGTAAGTTTAATGAAGACATACAACAATGCCTTCAAGAACACAATGCTCACAGCTTTAAGTCAGTAAAATACCATACAAATTTGCTACAGAACATACATGCAATCCAAAGGGAGGAATTAGGAGAAAATTAAAGTATGAAATCCTATTAAAAACATAATTGTAACTATAAACTTAAAACTGAAAAAACCAACACTTCAAATGCAGCAGTTACCCAACCACATCCTCATTCTCCTCTATGAAATCACTAATAGCCTAATAAAAAAATATGCCAACCAGCCAACCACACAGTACAATAGTTTAAAAACCATCCTCAAAGTACTTCCACTCGTAGACATTCCCAAGGGAGCAAGTTCTCCCCAATAGGTTAACACAATTTATGAACTCCTTTGTTAAAAGAGTTCTAAAAACTGGTAGGGGAGATTTTAAAGATGAAGAATTTTTATTAAATACACAACATTTTAAAAGTTACACGTATCAACGTATCAGTGTTCAACTGTCATCATTAAAAGAAACACTTCATATATACCATTATATTTCAACAATTTCAGTAAATGATACGAAGAAACCTAGGCTGCCAGTTCTAAGTTAGCTATCTACAGCCATTTTTTTTCTTAAACAGAGCTCAGGTCCTATTAGACTCAGAATGTGTCTCCTCCCTATTGCAGTTTCTTATACTTCACTAGAACCAGACGTGAAAATCAACATCCAGTAATATTCGTGTGAATAACCATCAACTGCTCAAAAGACATGTGAAAAGGATATAGTATATTTCCACAAGTAGTTTTTTACTTCACTGATGTTTTGGAATGTTATTAAAAAAAAAAAAAAATTCCGGCACTTTTAGAATAATGCTGTGTTTGGGAGAGCTGGAGCACTTCTCCAAAACAATCCTCCCAAAGCCCTAATAGGACAAGAAAAACCAGATTACCACTTCAACCTCTCCCTTAAACACACTGTAACTTATACCACAGGCTTCCCCGGTGGCTCAGTGGTAAAGAGCACACTCACCAATGCAGAAGACACCAAGAGACGGGAGTTCGAACCCTGGGTGGGGAAGATCCCCTAACGAAGGAAATGGCAAACCATGCCAGTATTCTGGCTCGGGAAATCCCATGGACAGAGGAGTCAGGCGGGCTACAGTCCTTGGGGTCGCAAAGAGTCGGACACGACTGAGCCACTGAGGGCACACACACACACACACACACATCTTGTGCTACCAGCTGGAACAAACAGTGGATTAACATTATTAAAAGCGAAGGAATAGCATTCCATGTTCCTTTTGTGATCTACTTTCAGGCATGAGGTACCAAGAGCACTGGATTCTCCTCCTGACTCTTACCATTTACAAGCGTGTGATCTCAACTATCTGGGCCTACCAGGCATACCCATGCAGGGGAACCCCACCATCTCCAGGATCTAGTTCCGCTCTGAGGTACTCTGGTTGCATTTCTTCGAGAGTCTTCCTACAGCACGGACTCATTTTCCAAGTCCCTTCCTGCACCTAATATCCTCAAACTGCACTGAAAACAATCCCATAAAGCACTACATTAAAGGGAGGATCAAAGACAAATATAATCAAATGATATGGCTCACACTCGCACTTCCTTCTACACGGAAGCAAACAGACACTGCTGAGAAATCAAGTCCTTTCAAAGGGAAAGCGGTGATAAAGCTAACAGAAGCCTTCACTCTTTAAGCTTTCTGTACACTAAAGGATGCTAGATTCAAAAACCTTTTTTACGGTTAAGATTCAAAAAGGATGCATCTGGCATCCATAAAAAAAAGAGTGGTACAAGTTTAACTAAGAGAGTTGACAATAAGCTTGACAGCAAGAAACCTTAAGCAATGATTAGGATGCCTCTCATTTAAAACATGAGCCTCGTGTTCCTACAATACAACATTAAAACTGCAAGCGTGTCTTTGAAAAACGCTGTTTAAAGATAAATACCGATATTGTACACCGTCAGAATTCCAAATCTGTGCAAGTCCGGGGATAGAAGGCATCGGCTCCTCCAAGATAACTTTTTTACTGTCTTTCCTCTAAGTCTGGAAATTCATTCTTGATTTTGATCCCGTCAGTTCATCAGCCTCCAGTCCACTCGGAAGGAGCAAAACACAAATGTCCCCGCAGAGATTGGGGCAGGGGGAGAACCCAATCGCTCCTTCTACAACCCGGATCACGAGGCCGCCCAAGTACGATTTCCAAAACTTAAGTGGAAGGTTTAATTTTAAAAGAAAAAAGCAGCAGCAAAGGAAACCCCATTCATCGCCGGTACTTAGGGCCTAACGCCAACCCCCGCTGGGAGTGGGATGGAGGGTCGCTCCTCCATAACGAGGCCCGGGGACAAAGTGCGGAGCCGGGGGAAGGATGGAGGGCGCAAGGCTCGGAGGCGGCCCGAGCCCGGCCGGCCGGCCGGCCGGCCCGCCCGCGCACCCCCCCACCCCCACCCCCCACTCCAGGATCGGCGGGCCCGGGGCTCCGGCTCCGGGTGCAGGCCCGCCGGCGCCGCGCTGGCTGACAGCTGCCACCAGCGCGGGGCTACGCGGCCCACCTCGCCCCACCCCATCCCGCGGGCGGCCTGGCCGGCGCTGCTGGAAAAGGATACTCCCGGGTGCGGAAGGCCTCCTGAGTGTGCGCGATCGTGAAGAGCGGCTCTTCGCCGGGAAGCGGCTTCACCAGGGGGAAGGGCTTGCGGCCCAGGAGCGGCGCCATCGCGGCGAAGGCAGCGGGGAAGGCGGCGGCTCCTCAGTGGACCCGCGGCGCAACACTAGGCCGAGCGGCCCGGAGCGAGCGCCTGGCTCCCGGGGGTGGGGTGGGGGAGGGGAGGGGTGAGAGGGCGGCGCGAACTCGGTTCCCTCACTGCTGGCGCCGCCGCGCTAGAGCCATGGAACGGGACCCACGGGCACAGAACTCCCTCACACACTTCCGCGCCGTCCCGAAGCCTCCGGCCAACCTTCTCTACGGGTCCCCGCGTTCGGCAGTCACGACTCGTCCTCAGCTGCACCGGAGGAAATTATTGAAAAATGGCGGGAGATTCCCCTCCACCCCCCGCCCGGCCAGCGCGCACACTAACTTGCTCCCCTGTGGCGCCGGTGGCGAATGCTCCAATAGGCGGAGAACTGGTCAGCACCCAAAATCTATTGGCTCAGAGGAGCTGCCGCTCTGCGGTTGGGTCCCGCCCCCTTCCCGGGCCGCCTAGTTGGGTTGCAGCTCACTAGAGGGCAGTATGAAGAGGTGAAAGGTCACGTTATGTAAGCGCCAGTGACAGACGCGCGGGCCTCCGGCGGCGGAGTTGAAAGTGGGGAAAAACGGGGAACCGAAAGGCCGGGAATTCAGAGAGGTCAGGCCAGAAAAGCCCTCTAACATGTACTGACTCTGCGCCATCTGTCACCGAAGGCGACACCGACATCCGGGCACCACTGTCCGTGTGGTGCGCCGGAGGGGGGAGGGGGAGCGCGCGGCCAGGGGCTTTGTCTTTCCACTCGGGCTCCGCCCCCTTCTTAAAGGCACCGCGTTCGGCCACGCCCGGAGATGCGCGGGTGGGGCTCACGGAAGAACGGGTTGGCGGGAAGTAACCCGGAGACTTTATCGGCATCGGTTCTGTTGAGATTACTTGCGGTTCAGGTTGGGTCCCCGTAAAGTTAACTTCTAGACGAGAGTGGGGTATTTAGTATAATGCTTGCTTCTAGGAGTTTGCTGGAAAGGATAATATAGAAGCTTTGTTGGAAAAATATATTAAAGGACATGTCTATTAAAGATAAATTCATTCACTCATATAGTCTTTTGGGGCAACAGGGGAAGAAAATAAGACAGATACTACTGCTCTGAAAAAAATAAGAGATAATCACCGTTCTATGTGATGAATGCTTTCATAGGGTGCAGTAGGAAAACAAATAACCGTGCCTGGAGAGTGAGAACGTTTGAGCTACTCTAAGTAGACCACAGTCACTCAAAATTTGTTTGCCCATCAAGTACAGTCAGAAACACACTTTTTAATCATTCATGCCTATTAAATTGTTTGTTGTTCAATCGCTAAGTTGTATCAGACTCTTTGTGACCCCCTGGATTGCAGCACACCAGGCTCCCCTGTCCTTCACTATCTTCCAGAGTTTGCTCAGATTCATGTCTATTGAGTCGGTGATGCTACCTAATCATCTCATCCTCTGTCACCCCCTTCTCCTCCTGCCCTTAATCTTTCCCAGCATTAGGGTCTTTTCCAGTGAGTTAGCTCTTCCCATCAGAGGGCCAAAGTATTGGAGCTTCAGCATCAGTCCTTCCAATGAATATTCAAATCTGGTTTGATCTTGAAGTCCAAGGGACTCTCAAGAATCTTCTTGTTTACTACCTTGGTTCAAAAATCTGCAGTGGCCCAAGAACATGTCTTTCCAGCCTAGACAGGAATAAACTGCTAGGTGTCCCTGAATGGCAACAGGCCAATGCCAGACCTTTTTCTCTTTTCTTCTCACCTTAAAGTGAGAAGGATCATTGCCAGTAAAAGGTAAATTCTCATTTTTCTACTGAAAAATGCACAACCTAAAAGTTGTGAATTATGTTTTATTTGGCAGACAAAACCAAGGACTTAAGCCCGGGCAACAGTATCTCAGACAGTCTGAGAGACTGCTCACAAGAGGTAAGGGAGGAGCCAGGATACATAGGAGTTTTTGCAACCAAAGCCAGGTAGTCAGAACACGGAAAGATTACTGGGATTTTTGTTTGTTTTTTTAAAATATTTATTTGGCTGTGCTAGGTCTTAGATGCCACATGCAGGCTCTTTAGTTGTGGCCTGCAAATTCTTAGTTGAAACATGTGGAACCTAGTTCCCTGATCAGGGATCAAACCCAGGCCCCCTGCTTTGGGAGCGAAGAGTCTTAGCCACTGGACCACCAGGGAAGTCAAGAAAGATTACTGTTAATTAAAAGAAAACCAAGTATCTCAAGTTGAGGAATTTAGTGCTTTCCTATGGATGGGAAGATGCAAAAGTTCCAGCTCATTGAAATCTTTCCTTTGATATGCACCTCCACTATCTGGGGTCAGTATCCAGTGCTTTTTCATCCTGAGTTTCTGGGGAGGGGTGTTGAGAGTGGACCTAGATGGCAGGCATCCTGTTTCTATCCTAAGTTCCCTTCCTTCAGCCGCTGTAAGGTGATGGCTTGATGCCTGCAACATCTTTGTTTACTGATGTGGCAGGCAACATTTTCCCCCCCATTGATCTAAGTCAGATGTCAGCTCTTTGAAGCCCCTTCAGGCCGTCTAGCAGTGAAGAGAGCTTATCTCCCTTCAGTAGCCATTTCTTCTAAGAGGATTAGGAGAAACCTCAGAGGCCATGGCATTTGAGCTGATTGTGACGAGAAGTTGCAGCTCACTAGGCAGAAAAGAGGGATGGACATCCTAGGCAGGAGCAGCAGAGCAGACGTGGTAAATTCAGGGCCTAAACACAGGGATCTCCAGCCAGATAGTATCAAGAGAGAATGGCAAAGGCAAGTTCTCGTTCTGCCACAGCATGTGAGGGTTGAATGGGAGTGACCACGTGGAAGGGAATGGCAGGAGCGGTGATGGGGCAAATGGTCAGCAAGGTCGGTGAAGACAAGTGGCCGGACTTCAGAGGCACAGACAAGGTGACTAACGGGATGGATGCTTGCAGGACTAGACACCTAATGGCAGACTACACGCAGAGTGAAAACTCCAAAAACATTGGGGGGAAAAAAACGGGGGGCCATTTTTGGTATTTCCAAAACGCACCCAGTTGCACATCAGAATGGGCACCAAAGTCATTCCAGTGCTTGTGGCTGCTGTGGACCGAACCCAGCCCTGGTGTTGGTAAAGCAGAGATGTAGTGGGAGACTCAGGGATGGGCTCGGGCTCAGCCCCAAGAACTGGAGGTACCCTGGAGAGCCATCAAGAACAGCTGGAAATCCTGCCGGAAGTGGAAACTAGAGGTGGGGCTTTAAGAATAGAGAACGTCAGCTGTAGCTACACGAAAAGGAGAGCTGAGAAGTGGCTCTCCAAATAAAGAACAGTGCTTACCTTGCAGAGATGGGAGTTATGGGTGGTGGTTTTTTTTTTTCTTTCATTATGTTTTCATGTATTTTTGCAGTATGTTTTTCTATAGTGATATTTTCATTTTAAAACAGAAAATAATAAGCTTTAATGTGACTGTTGCTTGGCAGTTGTCCTCCATTTCTGACTCCAGTTTAACACTCGTCTTTCACTGATACAGACCTAAACCCTTATTAGACAGTTTCAGCTTCTGTCACTTTTTTTCATTGTGTGATGCAACTTAAGAGGATATAGTTCCCTGACCTGGGATCAAACCTAAGTCCCCTGTAGCGGAAGTCTGGAATCCTAACAACTGGATGGCAAGGGAAGTCCCTACAGTTTCAGCTTCTGGCTGGTCTTTTCCGGCCTGTCCTGTTGGTTCCTAAACCTCGGAACTTCCCAAATCCACTGTCTTTTATTATTTCCCTTCCCTCCATCACCTTGGGGGAGGGGCAAGTGGGAAGTGAGGGCTTAATGGGTACGGGTTTCTGCTTGAGGCAATGAAAACATTTGGAGCTGTATAGTGGTAATGCTTGTGCATTGCTGTGAATGCACTTGGTGCCACTGAACTGTTCTTTAAAATGGTTAAAATGGTAAATTTTATGGTTGTGTATTTTACCATAATAAAAAATTAAAAGAAAAACTTAAAGAGTCAGCCACCTAAGGACCTGGAGCTGTGGGAAACACATCCCATGTACATAGGGTTGTATTCTGTGTACACCGGGGCAGAAGTATAACTCCAAGGACATGACAACCTCAAACAGAGTCTCCAAATCATTTTCACTGAAGTCACTCTGTGGGAGTCAAGACAACTGGCAGGGCCCAGCCCACAGTGACTTCACAAGCACTCAGCCACCATCACCACCAGCCCCTGCCCCCACAACCCTCAAGAATGACACACTCAGCTGCCAACAAGACATATTTCAAATAGTTTAATTTTAAAAATATTCTATTCAGTGCTAAAATATGTCTTCACTCACCGTTGTCCATTTCCATTTTCTTAAACTTTTTTGAAACAAAAAATAAAATCACAAGGTTCGATGAAACATGCAGATTTCGAAGAAAAGGGAACTTTCTAGAAAGTCTGGGCTGAAGGAGTACTGTGGGGATGAGTACTGTCAGAACCTCAAATTCTCGCTGGGGCAGAGTCTGCGGCAGGAGAGCTGGGGACCATGGCAGGAGGCAGGGGGATACTGGAATGAAATGTCCAGGTGGAAACAGCTGCGAGTATGTGCGTGTTTGTGTGTGTTGGGGGAAGAGGGTGGCTACAGTGGGGGGACAAAGGACTGTCAGCAGCCAGAGAGCCCACGAGAGGCAGGACGGCCTCAGGAATGGGTCCAAGTGCCAGGATAGCATGAAGTCTAGGTGGGACTTTTCTGCCGTCGTGTGGAGTTAAGCCCTTCCCTTCCCTCCAGAGTCCACTCAGGCATTCTCCAACAGCAGCCTACAGAGTCCCTAGCCCTATGGGCAAGTCCATGAATCTACAGTCTCCGTTCAAGTTCAAGTAAGCCCTCGGCACGCTCTTCTCTGGAGGGTGCCTTCCCCCTCTCTTTCCTCTTGCAGAAGCACCAGCAGCTCAGTCCAGAGGCTGTGGAGTAGAGACTGCTACTGGAGGTGACAGATGATCCTGAAGCGGCTGAGGCGCCAGCCTCCTTGGGGTGCAAAGAGGACAGGAGTGCTCCTCTTCTCAGGACCAGGCAGACACAGGTGCCAGGGACAGGAAGATGATGCTACGACCCCAGGTCCCGCGTCCGCCTTCCAGCCCAGAAGGCTCTGAGGTGCAGGCTCTGGACCCTGGTGCTCGCCCTTACCCCAGCAACACAGCACAGCCAGAACCAGAATGCAATAAATAGAGGCATGGGGCTTGGAGGTGAAGGGCGCCAGGGTGGTGCTAGCTTTCCGACGCTGTCTGCGGCACTGCAGGCTGGTCCATACAGAAGCGTTTCAGGGGAGGGGCACTTGAGTCTTCCTCTTCCTCAGCAATCTAGACGCAGCCAGAGCATGGAATGACAAGGCATCCCTCTGAAGCAGACCTCCCCTTCCACCCTAATCACAACCCCGACTGTCTCACAGGTCACAGGACCTCTTCTCTACCTCCTAACCTTCTAACCAGCATCCCTCGCTGCCTCCCAACCCCCACTACATCCCTCCCATGCTAGAGAGCCAGTGAACATCAACAGAGCCCTGATATTTTCCTTAGAAACTATGAAAACCAAAGCACCTCCTTACCTGTGTCTCTAGAGGAACTGGTTCTTCCTTCGTGAGGGTCGGAGGTTCATCAGCAACTTCTGAGGCAGGCAGGGAGGGCTCTGAAAAAGCAAGTTCAGTGTAACGCAGGGCCTGCTGGGACAGGAGACCCCCCCAGGTTGGGGGAGTGTTCCTGAGAGGCGCCTTGGTGAAGGGGTATCCACTGGTTATAGAATCAACATACGTTCTAAGAAGAAATTTGCAGAATCCAGTACAAAGGGCACTAACTCCGAAGTTAGAAGGAATGAAACAAATCAGGCAGTTCCACCAGCTGTGGGATCGTGGCCAAGCAACTGAACTTTTTAAGACAACTTCCTCATGGATAAACGAAGACAACAGTTGCTATTCCATGAGGTTTTTGAAAGGAGAATCATGTTTGCTGTTTTAGTCACTAAGTTGTGTCCAAATCTTTTGTGACCCCATGGACTGTAGCCCACCAGGCTCCTCTATGGGATTTCCCAGCAAGAATACTGGAGTGGGTTGCCATTTCCTTCTCTAGGGGATCTTCCCAACCTAGGGATCGAACCCGGATCTCTTGCACTGCAGGCAGATTCTTTATTGCTGAGCCACCAGGGAAACCCAAGACTCATACCAGGCCTCAAATATGAAAAGTGCCTTCCTTGAGGAGAGCCTGGCACTCAATCGTGTTGCTGTTTCTTTCCATCATTCTGTGAAAGGGGGAAATACAACCATTTCCCAAAAGAGCCTCAAACAACGGACAAACAGCTTGAAGCTGCCAGCTCTGAGGCACCGTCTCTAACCAGTGACTCTTAAGAAGATCAAAAGCAAGAGCATGGCCCCTCCAAGACACACATCCTGGGCCAGGGAAGACTCACCTTCAAGGATCTCTTGGCCCAGCGTGGGGGGCTGGGAGTCGTCTGTGCGGAAGTCAGAGGTGTGCGCAGGGCTCAGGGACTCGCTCTGCTGGGGGCTGGGGCTCGAGTTGGTGCTGCTGTCCACCTTGAGCTGATAGACATCAGACACAGAACTCTGGTTGCTGTTTTCATCTGAAAATCAAACATGACAAAGGCAATGGCTGAGGCCGGTCACGCTCGAGGGGGACTCAGTACAGAGCGAAGGGCCTGGGGTCTCTGCAGACAGCGTGGACACAGCTGGGCACATACCGATCACAGCTGCAAACAGCCCCTGAACCAAGGGCAGACATTCCCAGGGCTTCTGCACATCGCAAATTACCAACAGAATCTAAACTGACCAATTTAAGTACATGTTATTTTATGACATATATTCTAAGCACCACCGGATGAAGCCAGAATCTTTAAGTTTATGCAACATTTATATGTCAGGGAGGTTAATATACGCATATGAGTCCCTTCTTTAGTATCCACTAATTATAGCTGGGACCTGGTATTTTCTCACAATCCAGTGAATGGAGGGACGTGGCTCTGCCTCTGAACCTTTCTCACAAGAGGTGTAGAAAATGACAGTCTGTCTGCCATTCTCAACTATCTGAAGGAGGGTGACAGGGTCTGGAGGTGGTCAGCTCAGGCCTTGCACCTGCCCAGGCTCTGCCTCACTGCCTCATGGACCACTGGATCCCACCTGGGAAGCGCTGTTGAAGGCTTAAAGTCACCACCTAACTTAAAAACTGACTCAACAATTCCTTCCTCTCCCCCACCTCCAGCAGCCAGTCACCAAATCGGACCTGTCCTACTGCTCTGATGCCACGTGTGTCCACTCGTTCCTCCCCACTGCCTCAGCTCAGGCCTGGCCTCTGGCAACAGCCATCCAGCTGCCCTCCCTTGGGTCTCAGCCTCCCCGCCGCAGACCTCACACCACTGCCAGGGTGAACTTTCTAAACCCTTCTGTGGTTCCTGCTGCCCACTAGAGGGCCCTATCACATCCTAAACACTGCTCTCGAATCTCCAGGCTCATTGCCTGCTGTTCTCCCTACGTATCCTTGGCTCCAGCCAGGTCGGACCCAAACCTAAGAGCAGCTACCAGCACTGTGTCTGGTATGACGTGCTCCTTCCCATCTTCCTGAAAAGCCCCGATGCCTGCCAACCGGCAGCTCAGGCATCCTCTCCTCTGCAGAGCCCTGGGTCCCAGGCTCCCTTGGGTGGGCACGACCACCCCCTCTCAGGCTCCCGCCACTTGCTGTGCACACCTGCGTTTACTATGTTACACAGTGGTCTCCCTCCGTTACACCCGGTGCAGGCAGGCTCTGTGGCTCACGGGTCCTTGAGTCTCCAGCACAGTACACAGGACCTGGCACCCGGCAGGAGCGCACTAAAGGTTCAGGGCATGAAAAGGGTGAGACGGTGGCCAAGCTGAAGAAGTGGAGCCTCCCATGTCTCCCAGAGCTTTATGCTGTGGAGACAGCTCACGCGGCTGGAGGACTGTCCCCCTGTAGTCTCTTCTGTACCATGCCAACCGCGGGGTAGGGGCGGTTAGGGCAGAGGGAAGGAGGGGATACCTGGCTGTTCCCAGTCTAGCTCCAAAGAGAAAACTGTAAGCCTTTTCTAGTCTTCATCCTGCAATGACCACTATCTTCTACACTAAAATGGAAGTAGCATTTTATTACACAAAATAATAGAGTTCTGTCACTTCTCAGCTTAGGTAGATACTTTTCTCCTCCAAGTATCAGTTGCCTTAAATCGGGATGATGGTAACTGCCTGGTTTATAACCCAGGCTGATGCAAATGTAAAAAGGAGACACTGCAGTGATAGTGTTCCTAAGCAGGAACTGCCACACAGGTAGAAAAGGTCGCACTCTCAGTGCAGTGCTGACTCAGGCCGGACGTCTACCGAAGACTGGCTTAGGAGGCGGAGCTTGGCCTAACTGTAGACAGACAGACAGACGCCCCAGCCTGGGGGTGGAAGGGGGAGGCGCCCCTCTGAAGTGCTCTCATCAAATGCACAGTCTAAAGAACAGAGCTTCTGATCCAGAAAACCAGGACCTACCACCGGTCCTCACTTACGAGTGACTAACTTTAGACGTGGCGCCTCGCCTCCCTGAGCCTCAGGTTCCTTAACTGGAAAGTGAGGAGACTCGTCTGTCCTGCAGGGTTACTGTGAAGTCGAAATGCAAAGACTTCTGTCAGGTGCCCAGCAAGACACCAGCAAAACCGTGGGCACTGAAATGACACACAGGCTAGTCTTCGGATTACTGATGGGTCATCTAAATATTCATTTTCCTGCAAGAAAGACATGAGGATGCAACTCACCCTGGAATTCAAGAAGGAGAGAGGAATTGGCTGAGGCATCAGAGGGAAAGCCATTAGGTTCCCGGGCTGCGGAACTGTTCGATTTTGACTTTTCTTTCTAGAAAAGGAAAAAAAGAGGAATATGACAGAGCCAAGCAGAAGACTCACAGAAAGAGAGAAAGAAGGTGCTGAGACACCACAGAGGTCTGGATTAGGAACATGAGGAACAACGGGGGTTTTAAGACCCAAGGAATAACAGGATCTGGACAAGGTGTCCCCGGGCCTCAGTGGCTCTATCAGTAAAATGGACCCTTCCAGCGCTAATCTCATGACTCACAAGAAAAAGGCAGCTATATACATCTGCTTCCACTGGAGTTCTCTGTGGGACCCTCCTGCTTTCTGCCCTGATCAGAATGCTCTGCTCGATCCTTCCCTACATGGGTGAGAATTACAAAATACTCATTTGAGCAAAGATCCGTTTCAGGAGCACAGCTAGGGGTAAAAAGTGAAAGAAGAAAGGCCCTTTGACTGGACAAAGGAAGGAGTCACTTTATATGTGATGTGAGCAGGGACAGGACAAGGGGCCCCTCCAAGCTCTACTCCTGACCAACCCACCCCATCCACTTGGAGTGACCTCCCATGTCCACCTCTGCCTTCAGGCGGGATGCAAGTCACATGGGTGGGGGAACCACAGTGGAAGGTAAGCACTAGCTTGCAACACACCAGCCCACAGGAAAGGCAATCACCAACCCAAGCATTTGCAAATGAGAGCATCCTCACAGCTGGAATTTCAAATCTGGACAATCCCAAACTTACTAACCCATACTCCACATACTTGTCACTTTATCGTACACGCATTGTACTAGTAACACAGCTTAGTTTTTGTGAATACTCTCAATCGTAACTCGGCAATAAGTCAACTGTACATATATATGTATGTAGTCCTTCCCTTCTGTTTTATATGCAGACATAATTTTAGCGCAATTACACTTTACCATTTAACTACAGAGGCTACCTAAACATGATTTTTACTGGCTGCATAATATTCCCGGTATCATACTCACTCAATCACTACTCAACTAGTTGACATTTAGCTTTACCTTATTTAGGACTGTGTTTGTTTAGTACTAGTAGAAATAAATCTACAATGCTTAACTTTTATTTTTCCTGGATTATTGGCGAAATTCACACCAAAAAAAAAAATTCTTCTAGATCAGAAAGTATATACATATTTCTCTTAAAATACCCTGTGCCTCCCTACTCTCTACTAGAAGGCTGGCAATATATTTGGAGTATGAGCGTCACAGCACCCATGCCAACTTTTGGTCTTACTGTTATTTTTCCCTGATCTCTCCTTAGTTCAACGACTCTGTGCTCAGATTCTGTGCTCACGTAAAATATGCATTCACTGTAAGAAATTCTGAAAATACAGGAAAAGAGATGAAAATCACCTGCACAACCAGAGATGCCCGAACATAATTGTATCGAAATGGACCATGATTCAATCTTATAACTTGCTCCCCACCCCAACTCATCATATTAAAAACATTTTTCTATGCCACTGAGTAGTCTTTCAGACCATCTTTTAAAAGGGTAACAAAGCTGTACAATATACAGGTGCACAATAACTTAATTCTTTACAGCTAAGATCTTCATTTTGCTTGCAATTTTTAAATACCACGAACAATACTGGAATACTCAACACTGCAGATGTACCTTGTACACATCACGATTACGTCCTGAGGATAAATGTCTAGAGGTAAAACTTCTAGATCAAAGGCGTAAACATTCTGAAGGCTCCCACACACACACACTCTCAGCTTTACTGAGGTATAACTGACAAATAAAACTGTACAATATTTAAAGTATATCCTGGGGTAATTTGATATGTGTATATATTGTGAAAGGATTCCCAACATCTGGTTAATTAAGCTTTTTAAGTATACACATATGATCAACCTGTAGAAAGTTTGTCCCAGTTAATTCTCCCATCAGCAGTGTCCCACTCCCTTACATCCTTCACGTATTCTTCTCTACCAATTTGATCATTTTCGATTTTTCCTAACCTAACAGGTCTATGCTAGTACCTTTGAAGCTGGCACACTACCACAAACCAGTGGAAGGTAGATAAACCAATGGACCTCAGGGTCCAGCTCAGAAACCAATACAAACACTGTGAGAAGTCCTTCGGAGAGACAAAGGGAGCTAGGTCCTGGACAAGCAGAACCTGAAATAGCAAAGGGGGATGTCCCCCAGGTCCAGTGGTTAAGATTCTGCACTTCCTATGCAGGAGGAGCAAATCTGATCCCTGGTTGAGGAAGTGAGATCCCATATGGCACAAGTGGAAAAAAAAAGAAATAGGAAAGGGCCAGGGGCTTCCGTCTGAGCAATGGGGAAGGGGGCGTCGGCACAAGAGATCGAGCAGCCTGACCTGTGGCCTGTATGGTACTGGCATCACCAGAGCCAAGGGTAGATGAAAAACAAAGGGTGGCCCCAGAGCCCCTCTAACTTTCACCCACCGGCTTCCATGGACTTGGCAAGGATGGCTGCTCGCAGATAAAGGCAGCATGTGGAGACTGGTACTAGAGAGCTCCCTGGGAGACAGCGGAAGATGAGAGAGGGGCAAAGGGAAAGGCTGAACCCCGAGGCTAATCCCATCCCCTCAGCTATTTAGAGGAGAAAGCATGGAGCTTAGGCTCACATTTTCCCCTCGGTTACATGCTTCTAGCCAACACAGCTCAAAGTCGAAAGGAAAAGATGAGTGCACAGAGAAAACTAACCAGACACTGGAGGAAAACAGACCCATGAAAGAATTAACAGAGCAAGCTATGCCAGGGAAAGTGCACTAACAGGACAGAAGAACTTAAATAGAATATGGCAACTCTCCTCAGAAAGACAAGGATGACACGGGAAAGTCGTTCTGAACCACTGCCAAGGATATTTGGTATGAGCAATGAAATTGTTCAAAGTAAAAATTAGGTGAATGAGTTTATAAGCAGAAATAGATAAGAGCTGAAGAAAAGATTAGTGAGCAAAAACTAGATGAAGAAGTCAGAATATACAAAGAAAGGATAAAGAGATGAAACAAACTAAAAGTTAAGAAATAAAGCTAGATGTCAACATTACAGGATATTCCATTTAGGGAGTCCCCCGGTGGCCCAGTGGTTAGTCTTTCAGGGGCCCAGTGCTTTGACCAGGGTTCAGTCCCTGGCCAGGGAACTGAGATCCCACAAGCCACACGGTGTGGCCAAAAAAAGATGAAATTCCATTCAAAACAAAGGACAGGGTAGGGACGAAAGGGTGGGGGGAAGGGGGCGATGGAGACCAGAGGCTCAGAGGAAAAATACAGAATTTTATAAGCTTTATACATTGATATGGAAAATTAGTGTAAGTCTTATTAGGTTGGAAGTTGCCAATAAAAAGATTAAAAATAGAACGCAGAACTTCCAGATCAGCAGAAGAAAATCTGTCTAGTCATCATGAGGTGAAGAGAAAAAAAGAAAAGCAAAGTGTATTATGACTGAAATCCTTGTCCATAAAAATAGAATTTTTAGGTGGTCACACTTTCCCAGCCTTTCTGGTGCCTAGACATGCCACAGTTATTATGAACACTTAGTATATACATCTTAAGGAGACTTCTGGAAAACTCCTTAAATTCATGAAAACACTATATGCCAACCCTTCCACTCTCTTACTGCCCTGAACTTGAATATGCTGAATGATGACTAGAGCTCGAACTTGGAATATAAGGTCAAACACGAACAGAGGAATGGGGAATTATTTAATGGGTACAGAGTTTTTTACCTCTGCAAGACGAAGAGTTTCAGAGATGGGTTATACAAGGTGAATGCACTCAACACTGCTGAACTGTCCACGCTGCAGAGGTTAAGACGGTAAACTTCACGACATGTAATCTTACCCCAGCAGAAACAACGTAAAATGAGTGAGGCCACTACTCCCTTAGAAGTAAACTAAAAAGAAAAGGAGAGAGGGTGCCGGAAACCTGGGTCCCTGGGGACTCTTAGAACAAAATTACCACACCAGTCCGGGACTGCATACTTCTGTTTCTCTAAGAACAAAATAACGGCTTTAAACCACTGCTATTTTGAGTTTTCCCTCACGCACGGCTAAACCTAATCCTAATATGCCCAATAAGCAGAAAAATGTAAAACGGGGAAAAACAGTATTACAAGACATACCAGGCAAATACAAATCAAAAGAAGATAGGATATAAAGTGTAGTATCAGATAAAACAGAATGTGAGGTGAGAAAGGGACAAAGAAGGATATTACATACTGGTAAAAAGAGGAACAGGTCAAGATGACGTAAGAATCATAAACATACATGGATCAAAAATAGCGCTTCAAAGTACAAAGGATAACTGACTCATAGACCATGAAAGATACGAAGAGCTGACTCATTTGAAAAGACCCTGATGCTGGGAGAAATTGAGGGCAGCAAAAGGGGACGACAGATGAGATGGTTGGACGGCATCACTGACTCAATGGACATGTGTTTGGGTGGACTCTGCGAGTTGGTGATGGACAGGGAGGCCTGGCGTGCTGTGGTTCACAGGGTCGCAGAGTCGGACATGACTGAGCGACTGAACTGCACTGAGATCATGAAGAAGCAAACAAACCAACAATTTCACACACTCTTTTCAGAAACATACAGAGCAAACCATACAAAGATGAGCAAAGATACAGAAGATTTGGATAACATAACAAATCCTTCAATTGTTTAATTTCATATCGAGAGTATATATCTGTTTTAATTATAAGTGAACTGTCCACAATTCAATTACAGATCAGATCACAAAAAAAGTCCCAGTAATGCCAAAGAACAAATACCCTACCAATTCCATACAATCAGAGCACCAATTTTAAAAGGACAGCTTTCAAAAACCTCACACATCTGAAAACTAAATATCATTCTATTAAATAACCTTTGAGTTAAAGAGGAAACCAAAGAGAAACCTATGAAAATCTTACAGCTAAATGACACCATCATGATATCCTGACACTCATGTATGTCCAAATCTGTGGGAGATAACTACAGAAGTGAAATGGACTGCAAAAAAAAAAGCAAAGAAAAACAAGAAAAAGAGTGCTAAGTGTTCAACCCAAGAAGTGGAAAAAACAGAATAAAACAAAAAAAAGAAAATAACAAGGGCAAAAATTAATCAAATAGAAAACAAAGCAAAATGAAAGAAAGATGAACAAAAATTACACGATGATTCTTTTAATAAAGGTTTTAGGACCATGTTACATGGGAAAAACAAACAACAAATGTGAACAAGACAAAATAACTACCAAGAGGCTTTAAAGTACAAAAGGACATTATAAATGACTACACAGCAGCACAACTGAAAACCGATCAGTGCTCGGCAGCAGGGCACTGCTGGCCTTCTGGACAGGCTGACTAATTCTTCACTGCATAGGACTGACTCGTGTGTTGCCAAAAGCTTAGCATGGCTGGCCAACCAAACAGTGCCTTGCCTCATTTCTAAACACTCCTGGGGAAGTGGGTAAGGGTGAAGACTCAGCACTGTCCCCCATTAAAGAAACAATCCCCTACTTGAAATGGAAACATTTTTTGCAAAGACACAAAACAGCAAAATAAGTACAGAAAAAAGGAAAACCTAAATACATCAATCACCACGAGAGCCACTGTAATGATAATCAACACCTATCCCGCCACCAAAGACCCAGAAAGTACTAAGGTAGGGCCTTCATTTTATGCAAGTTGTTCTAGAAATCAAAAGAGGGGAAACTAACCTAATTTGTTTCAGGATGCTGGTGTAAACAAGGTAAAGATAGCATAAGAAAAGAAAATTACAGACCAATTTACAAACCAGATGCAAATACCTCAATTATTTGTGAACTGAATGTAATATTATGAGAAAAAAAAGAAGAAAGGCATGTCCAAGTAGAATTTGTCTTAAGAATGCAATGGTTCAAACATCAGAAATTCATCATTTTAATAGATTAAAGGACGAAAGTCCCATGAACACTTAAGTAAACACAGGAAAAGCAGCTGGATTAAGTCCAAATTATCTATTCATAATTTTTAATAAGCCTCAGAAAACTAAAAAGAGGAGGGAATTTTTCATTCTGGTAAAGACTATCTTTCCAAAAACCTACAAGAGAGAAAACTCACCCTACATGAAGACCACACTAAAAGCATAGTAAATAAATCTAGCATACAAACATAACAACAAAAAAATGGAAAGCTCAAAAACAAAAGCATGTGAATACAGCACACAGGGATGACGTCACATACCAGTGGAGAAGGACAGATTATGGAGTGACCAGTATTAGGGGCAGTGGCTCATCACATGAAGGAAAATTAAAATTAGATTCTTATCTTCACCATTTAAAAAAAAAAAAAAAAACCTACACGGATTAAAGGTCTAAAAATGAAAGTTAAAATTAAAAAGCTAGCAGAAGATGCAGAAGTCCTCTATAACCAGGAAATGGAGAATAATTTTGAAACATCACCCTGGAAGTAAAAATCAGAAGGAAAAAGTTAACTTGACAGAAAAAAATTAAAGGCTATTACTGACAAAGTTATCATATGCGACATGTTAGACAAAGACAACTGCCATGTACAAAACTAATACGAGTTTCCTGTATCTATAACATGAAAGAATCAATGCAAATCAGAAAAGTAAAGACAGGAAGTCCAATATAAGAATAAGGAAAATTTAAGAAATCAGAGGGGAATTCCCTGGTGGTCCAGTGGTTAGTAGGACTCCAGGCTTTCACTGCTGAGGGCCTGAGTTTAATCCCTGGTTGGGGAACTAAGATCCCACAAAGCCACACAGCCATAAAAAAAAGAAAGAAAGAAGAAATCAGAGAAGAGGAAATCTAAATGTATAAAAAGGAAATCTGAAGAGATAAAATTATCAATCTCCCTAGTGTTCAGAGAAATATAGAGTAAACAAAGAGATACTACTTTACATCCACCAGACTAACAGGATTTAGGAATTAGGTGCTCAGTTCAGTTCAGTCGCTCAGTTGTGTCCGACTCTTTGCGACCACATGAATCGCAGCACGCCAGGCTTCCCCGTCCATCACCAACTCCCAGAGTTCACTCAAACTCCCGTCCATCGAGTCGGTGATGCCATCCAGCCATCTCATCCTCTGTCGTCCCCTTCTCCTCTTGTCCCCAATCCCTCCCAGCATCAGAGTCTTTTCCAATGAGTCAACTCTTCGAATGAGGTGGCCAAAGTACTGGAGTTTCAGCTTCAGCATCATTCCTTCCAAAGAACACCCAGGACTGATCTCCTTTAGAATGGACTCGTTGGATCTCCTTGTAGTCCAAGGGACTCTCAAGAGTCTTCTCCAACACCACAGTTCAAAAGCATCAGTTCTTTGGCGCTCAGCTTTCTTCACAGTCCAACTCTCACATCCATACATGACCACTGGAAAAATCATAGCCTTGACTAGATGGACTTTTGTTGGTAAAGTAATGTCTCTGCTTTTCAATATGCTATCTAGGTTGGTCATAACTTTCCTTCCAAGGAGTAAGCGTCTTTTAATTTCATGGCTGCAATCACCATCTGCAGTGATTTTGGAACCCAAAAATTTAGGTGTTAGATGATACCAAATGTTGGTGAGGATGTGGGAAACAGGAGGTAACTATCCAGGGCAGCCATTCAGGAGAGAGATCTGGCCACATCGAGTAAAAACAATCAGGTATGGGACTTCCCTGGTGCTCCTGTGGCTTAGAATCCACACTCCTAATGCAGGGGGCCCTGGTTTCAATCCCTGATCCAGGAACTAGATCCTGCATGCTGCAATTAAGACCCAGCACAACCAAATAACTAACTAAATAAATATTTTTAAAAATCAATCATATATGGACAGCCAACAACAGAGCAATCTCACTCCTGGGCATCTAATCCAGAGAAAACCTCTCACAAGTCCTCAAGGAGAATGGATGAAGGCTGTTCACCACAGTCAACCAGGCTACCCAAGAAAGCTGGCAGCAAAACACACAGACCCGTATCTATACTTGAAACGCAACAAAGGTGGTTCTACAGAGCAAGAAGAAACGAACAGTCTCTTCAAGTGGGAGCACAAATGCATACCCACATGGAAAAATATGAAATTGGGCCCTGACTTCAAAATACACAAAAATCAACTCCAGGTATATTATAAATGGGAACAGAATAACAAGCTTGTACATTATATGGGAAAATATCTTTGTAACCTCAAAAAAGGAAAAGATTTAAGACATTTAAAAGCACTATCCAGAAAAGTACTTTATCTACATTAAAATTAAAAAAAACTTCTGCTAATTAAGCCTGCATAAACAGAGGGTGAAGACAAGCCATGGAATGGAACAAGGTACAGACAGTATTCAATCAATAAAGAATATGTGTCCACAACACAGAGAATCCCTACAAGTTGCAAGAAAGAGACCATAACCAAACAGACTTAAACTGGCACTGCCTAAAAGAGGAAATCCCCAAGGATGCTGAAAAAGTTCTCCATCTCATCAGTAATTACATCCTTAATCACCATATCAAAACCAAAATGAGCTATCTTAATACATCAAGTCCAACAATACCAACTGTTGATGAGGGTTAGGAGCCGTGAGAACTCTGGTATGTCTGCTGGGAATATACAATGGCACAATCACTTTGGCATTCCTGGTATACGTCAAAATACACATATCCTAAGACTTGGCAATTCTACTCCTAGGAATATATTCTAGGAAAACTCGCACACATGTTGACCCGTATACAAAATAAGAATGTTCACAGGAGCTTTGTTCCTGTTATCCCAAACTGGAGACAATCCAAATATCCATCTACAGGAAAATGGATATTAATAAATTATGGTACAGTACTCTAACAGAACTCCATACATCAAGGAAAAGGAACAAACAGCTCCAAAGACAACATGGATGATTCTACAAACATAACACTAGGCAAAAAAGTCAGACCCACAAAAACAGATACTTTGTGATGCTGTTTATATCAAGAAATGTGTAAACACACATGACTAAAGAAGTAGTAAGAAAAGCAAAAGGAGACTGATCTCCCCTGGAGGGGAGAAACAGGGATGATGGCAAGTTTCAGAGGCTGCTGGGGGAGTTAACAACATCTATCTTTTGACATGTGGTTTTTACAAGGGTATTAGCTTCATATTTTTTTCCCTGCATAGTACATTATGTTTTAGATACCTTTGTATGCATTTTATAGTTCAGATCTTTTAAAAACAATTAGAATAAAAAGAGGGGGAGAAATCTGGGAGTTTATCACTCAGGGAATGTATTGATAGATAAATGTGGTTACTGCACATAAGAGAATATAATGCAAGAGTAAAGATAATAATTTTATTTACAATTACAGAAACATGTTTGAGTTTTCACACAAAAAGACAAAAGAGGTTTACAGCACAATGCTATATATAGATGCAAAGTTTTGAAAATACAAATATGAAACAAAGCTGTGTATTTTTCAAGAATATACAGATGTACAAATAAAATCATGGAAGGGGAATTAGAAAGGCATATATACATACAAAACACATCTAATATGCTACAGTGGGCAGCAAGAGTCCATAAACTTTTTCTTATGAGGCCAATAATAAATATCTTGGGCTCTGCAGGCCATTAGATGTTATGGCCTACTCAATGCTACCATTACAAGTCAAAAGCCACCACAAATAAGGAAACCAGCGGGCACAGGCGTGTTCAAATTAAACTATATGGACACCCAGGGAACAGGCCTGGGGTGTAGTTGGTCAAGCCCTGGAAAAGAGGAATGGGTTAAGAAAAGGGAATAACGGGGAGAAGGGGGAATCTAATAAAATGAGAGGCTTTGCATGGACCAATGACAGACGGGTCCCTGAAGTATTTTCAACTCAATTCTGGGGAAATATATCCCATAACAGCTAAGAGGCAATCAAAGAAAGAAAGAAAGAAAGAAGACGTTACCTTTTTGTTGTTTTGATTTTCTTCCACACTTACCTCCTTGCTGTCTGTCACAGGAACCCACTTAAATATCCTAAGGGACGTGTCACCCACAGTAACCCACTTCTTCTCCCTAAAACAAAGACACTTCTCAGAACCGATAAAATAAAACAGATTTTCTGATCAGAACTTGTGCTTTTCTACTTCTCACCAGATCATGTGGTCAACCTTAAATGCTTCATAAACTGTCAAATCCTACTTTACTTTTCAAGGCAAAATCACCCTTTCCAGAAACACTTCACTATCGAATTCCTTTAGCCCCGAACCTTCCACCTGTCACCTCTGCTCACATGGTGTACCAAAACCATTTTTTTCCTCACAGACTACAGTAGTATGGAGTATGAGCACATTTTCAAACTCAGGTATCCATCTTGCATAACTTCTTCATCTCCCCAAAATTAATTCAATCCCACTGCTTTTATAAAGTCCTATTATAAAATAGGATATGTAAGGATAAAGGATATATAAGATAGTGTCCCTATCTTGGGAACTCATAGCAATGAAAGATAAGTAAAGAAATCATTGTAATATGTGAAGGCGGCAAGAAAGAAGGCTGAAAGACCAGGATATCCCATGGAAGGCAAAACTCCGTGAAACTCTGGGTGCGTCAGTTGCTCAGTGTGTCCGACTCTTTGTGACCCCCATGGACTGTAGCCCACTAGGCTCCTCCACCCATGGGATTCTCCAAGCAAGAATACTGGAATGGGTTGCCATTTCCTTCTCCAGGGGAATCTTCCCAACCCAGGGATCAAACCTCTGTCTCCCACATTGCAGGCAGACTCTTTTATCATCTGAGCCACCAGGGAAACTGGGTTGAAACACAATTCCAATAACCAAGGAACAGGACACGATGCTTTCAGCTAACAGAACTGAGCCTTACACTGGCTTTTGGAAGAGGTGAAGGCCAAGCGCCATGGAAAGATGGCTTTAAGATTTCATTTTACAGAAGAGGGTACTTTTGAGATAGGCCTTAAAAAAAATGAGTAGCTGTTCTCCCCTCCCCACACATACCTGGGGAGGGGAAGGCAAGTAACATTCTTGAATAAGGGTGCAGATTACGGATGGCCAGAGTTGGGGAGCCTGAAGTGTGACTTCTGAATGTTTCAAGTCCCAATGTGAGAACAGAAAAGCCAAAAAATAACTGCTGTTATTGATGATGCTATTCAGCAAATGACATCACAAAAATATAGAGACTGTGATGTAACAGAAAGAAGAATGAACTAAAGACTTAGAAACTGGAATTAATTCCTGGACAAGCCACTCATTTACTCCTCATTTATTCAACAAGTATTGAATCTACAAGACCCTCTGCTAGGTCCTGAGCACACAGGGAACAAGATACACAGTCCTGACTCTCCCGAGCCTGAATTCCAACTGTAAACAGACACCACACAACTCATTTCAGTTAGAAACCTGATTATTAGATTTAACCACATCAAACTGCCATTTCTGCAGATAAAAAAGGCAAATATAGAGGTCTTATGGTTCAACCTAATGCCACTGTGGAAAGCTCCAAATAGGACAGGACCTGATTTAGACTGGGGCTCTTGAAAGGTTTCAGTGAGGAAGCAACTGCAGAGCAGAGCCAGGCACTAACTAGGCAAGTGGAAGGAGTGGGTAAAGGAAGGTTGCTGGGCGGAAGGAAAGGTAGTGTGGCTCCAACTGAAAGATGGCCAGCATCTTGCGAAAGAGGGCAGTTTGAGCCAGTCTAGTGAGGTATGAAGGATCATTTTTGGTCTTTATCCTAAGGACAAGAAGAGATCAATGAAGCATTATTTCCTAAGCAAAAGAGTGCTAAAAAATTCACACTTGAGAAAAATACAAAGTAACGAATGGATCAAGGAACTGGGCCAGTCCTGAAGCAGGCAGGCAGATCACAGGGAGCCGGGTACAGAGTTCTAGGTGAGACAGAGTTCCAGGTGACAGAAGATGCTTAACTGCCCTTGGCTGCAGGTGAGGAGAGAGATGGACAGAAAAGGAAGGGATGCCCAGTCCTAGGTTTCACAAAACCTAAAGCATTAGATTCGGAGGAGGAAGATCGTTAACTATTTAACTAGTATTTGTGAGTCCTTAGAGATGAGGAACTTGGTCCTGTAGCAAAATGGACAAATAAACATGCAAATAAATAAAGTTCAAGGTAATGATGACCCTGTTTTCCAGGTGGCTCAGTGGTAAAGAACCCACCTGCCAAAGCAGGAGACACGGGTTCGATCCCTGGGTTGAGAAGATACCCTGGATAAGGAAATGGCAACCCACTCCAGTATTCTTGCCTGGAAAAACCCACGGACAGAGCAGCCTGGCGGGCTATATGGGGTCGCAAAGAATAGGACATTACTTAGCGACTAAAGAGTAACAACAATGACTCTAAAGGGAGCGGAGGGTGAAGGGCAAGGAGGTCTTGGAGAAGGCTTCCTGGAGGGAGCTAACACCTACCCGGCTTTAAAGTTATTAGTAAAGTAAAAGTTATCGGTAGCAATCAGCTAGAGAAAAGTACTCAAGAAGTTGGCGCAAACACTGGAACTCCTGGTACAAAACAGGCGGTCAACCTGCGCCTGCAATGAACATGACAGGAGCCGTTTCCAAACAAGGGGGAGATCCTGACTCTTCTAACAGCTCCCAGGTCACCAAGAGAAAATGCCTATCCAGCTCGCGCGCGTGAGCCCATATTAGGAGAAAGACAGGAATTTTTATTCTAATGACTCCCTAGCCCCGTGGCAGGTGGCTTGCCTTAAAGTTCTCATCTAACCCAGACGCCTTAATACGCAGAGTGCTCAGTCTGGCCAACGGGAACCCCTCAGAGATTGTTGGTTAGTATACAGGACAGTTCAGAACGCAAAAGGTTCCTCAGGCATGCCCGCGCGGACCCGCAGCTAAACAAACCCCTCAGACCCGGCGTCGCCGGAAGCCGGCAGATCCCCGCCCGCGCCGCGCTGCCGGGGGAGCAGGTGGGCGGGCCCGCGGGCCGGGAAGCCCTCTGATTGGTCGTGGCCGGCGCGCCCTCTGACCTCACGCCGAAGCGAGCGGCTCCCTCCTCCCGTCTTCTCCGCTCCCCCCTCCCCCAAGCGCCTGCCGGTCGGCTCCCACCCCGCCCGCCACTTCGCCGCTGCTCTGGACCTGGGCCGGCGGCCTCCCCCACCAGCACCCTTGGGCCTGGCCCCTCACCATTTCCGCACTTTCTCGATGGCTGCCATCACCTTCTTGATGTCATCCTTGGCCCGGCTGCGGGTCTCGGCCCGGACCGACCGGCCCGACATGGCGGCGGCGGGAACGGCGGGGGCCGGGGCACTGCTCCCAAGACACCGAGAATCGCGCGCCTCACGCGCCGCCGCCCGCCCGGCGCAGCAGCGTCACCGCAGCCGTCGCCCCCTCCGTGCGCGCGTGCGCGAGAAGTGCGCGCACCCGCCCTCCCTTTGGGGCTCGAGGCATCAGCGCGCCTGCGCGCTCCGCCCCAGGTGCCCCACCCTGGGCGTCCCACCCAACAGGCCCCACCCTGGGAATCTCCGAGTCCACTGGGCTCCCAAGCGGGCCAGGGTCTGCGGGCCAGCTGGCAGCACGTGTTATGTGCAGGGTGAGGTGCGAGGCGCTGCCAGTGGGGTCTCTGGCTCTTTCCCAGGACAACATCTTAATTTTCTGGCCAGGCTGCAACCATAATCTATATTTTATGGACTGACACCAATGTTACCGAGGTTCTACACTATCCTGTACTGCTATCCTGTTTGGGGCCCTCGCTCCCCAGATACACCAATGTGCTCCAACTATAGAGAATTTCACACCTTCAGTATGCCTTCCAACGTTTGCGCACCTCTGTTCTCACCTGGAATTCTCTTATCTCTTCTTGATGACCACTTACTCTTCCAACATTCAGTTAGAATTCCAACAAGACTTCCCCCTGAGATCCTGAGGTGCCACTTTGTCCATACTTGACACTCTACATCAATGTCTCATTTGATTCAGCAATCGTTGATTAAATGATGCCTGCACTGTGCAAGTTGGCATGCAAAGTGCTGAGGACAAAATTGGGTTTTGCTTTCAAAGAGCTTCCAGTTGAGCAGACCATGCAGACCAGAAAACAAGCATTTCAAATGCCATTTTATAAATGCTAGGTTAAAGGGAAGTACTGTACAAGGTGCTATGACAACCCTGATCTAGATGAAGAGTGTCCAGAGGCATCTGGGAAAAAAATGACCTTGAAGTTTAATTTTGAGAATACGGTAGATGCAATTGCTCTAAGTCCTCACTGTGTCCACAGACGCTGTAGATGCTCAATAGATGTTTGGGTGAATATTCAGTCTTCATTGCAGCTCCCTGTCTTCCCCTGTCATCCCAGGCATTCATGCTTTCAGTATGCAGAGAGGGCCCTGAAGCAACCACTTCAAGAAACAGAAAGGAAGCAGCTGACAGTTTGCAGTGCTTGGTAGTGGCCACTTCTTTCACCTCTAGAGAAACTTCCTTCTGTGTACCCAGAGAACTGTCTCACTAACCCCGAACTTGACATAGTGTCTATGACTGTTCCCCCTCTGTCATCCACCAATATCATGGCTCAATAAGCACATATCATCTTGCTGATGAGGAGCCCAGGAATAGTGTCTGCCCATCTGAGGAATGAAAGAGCTGAACTAGTATGTGGAGGGAAGGATGGGTCTGCTAATAGTGGGATCAAAGGTGGCACGTTTCTCAAAGCCATTGATTAAAAAAACCGAACCAAAGAGCTATCTTGAGTATCTGCTACATGCCCTACAGCGGTGGACACTGTGGGTGACGCAAGGATGAGAAAAACACACTCCCTGCCTTTTAGGTGAGGATAAGGAAAGCAACAGGAAAAGAAAACTCAAGGCAGAGCATGCTAAGTGTTGTGACAGAGGCCAGCTCTCTAGAATTCTCTGGTTCTCTTCTTAGGGCCCCCTGGTCTAGGCACACAGCCCCAGGAAGTTCTCTCTCACCCTGTCCAAGTCCTGACCAGCTCCCCCTCTGAGGTTTCTTGTCTATAGCTTCTCTGCTCCACAGCCCACTGCTCCTCCCAGCAGCATTGGCCTCCTGCGCCCCTCTCTCCTCCAGCCCATCCTGTCAGTCACCACCTTCCTCGGGCCTTCCCCGCTGTGAAGACCCAGCGAGTCTCCTGATTCCCGCTCACATTTGTCCACCTAGCCCTACATTCCCCACCTACGTCCCATCGAAGCTCTGTATAAGAGAGTGGTCAAAATGAGCAACTGCCAACTATTCCCCGAAGCCTGCACAAATGCCCTCTGTTGACATACTTCTCTTTAAAAAAGTCTCCCCTTAGGACTTCCCTGGCAGTCCAGTGGTTAAGACTGAGTTTCCAATGCAGGGGATGTGGGTCCGATCACTGGTTGGGGAACTAAGATCCCTCATGCCATGTGGAGTGGCCATTAAAAAAAGAAAGAAAAATTCTGATACATACCTGGCTGAATGTTCAGGAACTCACAATAAAATACTGTTTTTCATTTCTGATGTGTTAAGAAGAGTTTAGCTTAGTGAACTTGAAACTGCAGGGAAAAGATGAAGTGTGGTCAACAGAATGATTAACAGTGTCAGATGTGGGCAAGACGACTCCTCCAGAGGGACCCATCCTGGCCCTGCCCTGCCATGCCCCTTCCCACGAGGCACAGTTGCAAGACCAGGGAGATGTGACCACCTGGTGCAAACGGCTGCCATCCCATCCACCAGACCCTGGACTCCTTGTCCAAACAGATGCAAGCCTGATTCAAGGGCTTGTACGAGCCTTTCCCCTGGGTCCATCCTCACAGAGGTGGCACTGCCACGGCGCACAACCTGAGGCCTGAGTGGTTGTTGGCCAAGGGGCGGGTGTTTGTCTCGCAGGGATATGATGGCATATGAGGTGTGGGCTGGGGTGTCCCTCGAAATGTGGAAAAGAACCCGGTGGGAAAAGGAGAGCAGCCTTGATCATGGGACGGCCACCTCTGCCAACACACCGCAGCACAGACCTGAGTCTGAGAGTTCTAAATTTGAGCGTGGCCTTTCAGGATGCTGCATCAAGGTAGGAGGGCAGCACATACTGGAGCTCACCTTACTTTATAACAGGTAGTAACACTTGGACAGCATGTGGCTCTCCATCTGTATTCTTGTCTCTGGCTGTACACACATTGGTTAAAGGAATGTATTTTATTGTGTGAATGTATTTATTGTGAGTTCCTGCTAAAGCGCTTCAGTCGTGTCCGACTCTGTGCGACCCCATAGACGGCAGCCCACCAGGCTCCCCCGTCCCTGGGATCCTCCAGGCAAGAACACTGGAGTGGGTTGCCATTTCCTTCTCCAATGCATGAAAGTGAAAAGCGAAAGTGAAGTTGCTCAGTCGCGTCCGACTCTTCGAGACCCCATGGACTGCAGCCTACCAGGCTCCTCCGTCCATGGGATTTTCCAGGCAACAGTACTGGAGTGGGGTACCATCGCCTTCTCTGTGTGAGTTCCTAGATAGGCCTAAACGCAAAGATCTGGGCAAGCCTTTTATTGGTTATGTGTGTTGGGCAATTAGACTCCCTAATAATGCTGATGTCAAGGTTCTCTCCGTTGCAAGAGTATCCCAATTCAAATTGACAATCATACACAGGACTTTCTGGGCTCTTAGTAACTTGGTGTCCAGTGGTGGCAACCTCAGGTGTGTCTGGATCCAGCAGCTGAAACAAGCATCCTCAGCCTGCAGTCTCTTTGGCTGCTTTCCTGTTGGCTTCATTCTTGGGCAGGACTACACAGTTAACAACTTTACATTCTACTTACTAAGCAATTCTAGCAGAAAACTAAACATATTTTCACTTTTTTCTAAACTCCAGCAAAGTCCAGGAGTTTGCTGATTGGTTATATGCCTACCATTCTTACCTGGAGAATTTCATGGAGAGGAGCCTGGCGTGCTGCAGTCCATGGGGTCGCAAAGAGTTGGACATGACTGAGCGACTAACATTCACCTTTCATGGAGGGTCAAGGCCTATCCTCTAAAAATTGTAAAGATTCGGGGAGGTGGTGGTTCACCAGATAAACATTAAGATAGGGTTGTTTCCTGAGGCAGAAACAATAGTGAGATGGTAGGGATTGAAGGCTCAGCACTCAATGTGGGCCACTATTAACGTGAACAAGAAAATGCAAACACACTCAGACTGTGTCTGCTGAACAGAGAGCAGCTGGAGAGCACACTCATTTTCCTACTGCCCTGAACTCTGGGATCAGAATTGGAAGCTTGAAGAAAGCAAGCTTCACACAGTCACAGTCTCACAAGGCGTCCCCAGGTTTGTGTTTATGAATCATGCTTTCAGTGTCTACGGCTAATTCTGCAGTGCCAACCTGTGTCATCAGTGGGTCTCAGTCTCAAGAGCTGTGTGCTGAAACCAAGTCATGCTCACCTGGAAGACTCCCATTTCTGGAATTTTGTAGAGAACATGAATCCCAAATCACTAAGTTTCTAGACACATGGCCAATTGGGGGCACTGCTGGGTCTATAGCATACCATCACTGATAACTCAACACAACAGTGTGTGTTTCCTACTTACCTGCTGTAATCTCCAATTATAAAACATCTTTTAAAGACAAGTCTTATTACCTTAATTGAAATTGATGAAGACTATCAACAGACCTTCAGATGTGCACTTTTGCGCTTTAAGTATTTTTATTTTTAATGACTGATAAAAATAATCTGTATACCATTTTTTTTAATTTCCCCAAATTTTTATTCTGAAAACTTTCAAACCCACATAAATTGAAATAGTAATATTAAAGTATTAACACTGCCTTCACACACAAGGATTTTTTATCAAAAAAACATAGTGGCCTCTGGGCTACATGAATATCCAGGTAACTTTCGCCATGCTGACAGGGAAGCAGCCTCATCTTTACTGAGAGGAGCTGTTTTCTGTCCCCGGGACATCTCTGTAATGACTCTTCTATAGTGTTTTCATTCATTTTATTAGAAATTCATAGCCCTGGCAAGGCATGAAGGGCCAGATTTATTTCCATTTTACAGATGAGGAAACAAACTCAGAGAGGTGAAGTGATGTGTCTGTTCAACAAGTGCCCCGGCTGAAACTGGAACCAAAGACTTCTGACTTCAGTAACTCAACATCCTGCGATCACTGCCCCTCCTGGATATGCAATCAGAGCAAAGCCAGAGCCAAGCAGGAATGCAAAGTGTCTTAGTCTCATTCTTCTGACAACCAGAAAGCGAAGCTTCACCAGGACCCAGGTGCACAGTATTATCAGTCAGAAGTCTATTCTTAGGAACGTCAAACCACAGTGCAGAGAGGGTACTGACATTTCTGTTAGCTGCCTGGTTCGAATTCAACACTTATTGAGCGCTTACTCTATTCCAGGCAGTGTGTGTGGGACATGGAGCAAATCTGACAAGGATTCCTGTCACATTCCAGTGGCTTAATGAGCAACCCAAAAGCTGCCAATGAGAGACTGCTGGGCTGCATCCTGCCATTAGTGTTTTGTTTGGTTCCTACAGTGCTTAACATTTTTCTTTTTATAATAAATTGCCAACTTCTGGCTTCTCTGAAATGGGCAACTTCTACTGGATTCCAGAATATTAAGTCACAGCCACACCTGCCCCTGACCCAGGACAAAGGTCCTCTAGAGATGACTTCAGTTCCCACCTTTTCCTACTGTCTTTCACCCAGACAACTGTGGCCCAACTCACCTACTTCTATTACCCACCTGACACCCCTGAAGCCAACAAATATCCAAACAAAATAATTTCAGATAGCATTAAGTAATGCAAACTAAAATATAATGAGCTAATGTGATATGACTGGTGGAAAGGGCTACTTCAGATTGAGTGGTCAGGGAGGGTCTCTAAAGTGTAACTGAAACTGAGAACTGAATTATGACAAGCATGGCAAGTCTGCCAAGAGAAGGGAAAAAATGCTTCTAAGCAGAGGGAAGAACAGAGGCACAAGTCCCCTTTGAAGCTGGAAATAACTTGGCTTGGTTGGAGGAGTGGCACGGCTGGGAGAGTGGTAACAAGATCACAGGAGGAAGAACCCAGATTTCACAGGGCCTTGTATGCCACAGTGAGAATCTTGGATTTCATTCCGAGTGTGAGGAGGAGTCTTGGGAGGGTTTCTAACTTGGGAATGATGTGATCTGCTTTACATTTTTCAGAGATCACTCTGCTATGTACAAGAGTGACTTAACGAGGCAAGCCAGGAAGCAGGAAGGCCAATGAGGAAGCTACATTATAGTGGCCCTGTAGGTAACAGTGGCTAGGACCAGGATGGTATCAGAAGAGATGGAGAGGAGTAACAGATTCAGCATTTACTGCCATGTAACCCAAAGAATTTTCTGGTGGAGTGGATGGTAATCGTGTAGTAGGGCAGAGGGGGCGTAGAAAAGGGAGTAACTGAGGAAAACTCCAATGCTGTGATTTGTTCACATGTTTATATGAGTTGGGGGTGATTAGGGGAGGTCCAAGTTTTAGGGAGAGGGAAGAATTTATTTTGGATAAATTTTGCTGAGGCTCAAGTCTGCCTAGATTCCTCATTTCCCTTACCTCTCCCATCCAAGCAGTCCTCAAAGTCCAAAAATGTGAACTTCTAAATACCCAATCTATTCAATCTATCCCTTCAACGCCATTGCCTCTGTCCTGATTCAGTCCTCTCTCTTGCCTTGACTTTTACCACAGCCTTCTCCAGCTGTGAATAAACTAACAAAAATCACTTCACAGACTTGTGGACCTTTCGTCCACCAGCCATCTTCGATGGCAGAAATCATGTCTTATTCATATTTATCTCCAGTGTCCGTGCTGCACTGGGCACAGAATAGGCCAGCAAATGTTGGATGACCTGAAAAGAGGTTCTCCTCAAACAGGATATAACCTCCCGGAAGAGAAGAGCCCTACCTTGGGATTCTGTGATTCCTCCACCCAACTTAAAGCAGAAGCAGATATGCAATGTACCATCAATCAAATCCCAGAAGCTTAGCTTTCCCAAGAGATTCAAACTGCCCTGTTTGAGTCCCAGTTTTACTCAGTAGTTAATAAATGATATTCGACAACAGATAACAGATTATGACTCTTTTCCATTTTTCTTTCAAATCTAGGAAGGTCAAAAGATAATTATTCTCCATTTGACAAGTAAGAAAACTGAGGCACAGAATGAAATCCCGTAATTCTGGATGAAGTTAGGCGCTTTGCCTGGGTTAAGATCAGCCTTTCCCTGAGCCACTCCCCAGTTCTGGAATAGGAAGGAATCTCAGTCTCCCACCCCTGCAAGACTGCTGTTTAGCACTCAGGTCTTCCCTGGGTTTTGCCTCCTTTGGATAGCAAGGTGTGTTGTCCCAAGGTCAAAGACCATGTGCTCCCTCTCTTCTAATTACCACTCTCCTCCGTGCCTAGTGAAGAGAGACTCCACCCCTTGGGCCCAGGAAAAAGAAAAGCACCTTGGTCATTAGCCTGGGAGGTTGTTAAGTGGGCCAGGAATCATCACCAGTAAGAAGAGAGAGAGATCTGAGTAGGCCAGAATAGTTTCAGTGGGGAAAAGGAGAGAGAAGCTGCCATTAGGAAAATCAGGACACTCCTTTCAAAAGGCTTCCACTGGGGGAGAACCAGGCAAACGGCAGCAGTGAAGACGAGAGCAGGTCAGATCCTTCCTACTGTTCCTCCTTCCACAGTTATTTCTTCAAGGCCCCCAGGTTCTTCAGGGCCTCCTGGGCCTGCGTCAGCTGCTGCTGAAGCCTCTGGCGGGTGCTTTCGTTGGAGGCTCGCTTCAGGAGGGCCTGCATTTCCTCCACCACTGCCCGGTAGCCAGGCGTGTTGTGGAAGAGCCGCACTGCTCGGTCCCCACAGGATGCCAGAAGCCGGCCAGTGATGTCAAAGGACAAGTCACTGATACACTCCCCGTGGACCTGCTCGAAGCTCTCCTCCTTCTCACCCCGCCGGGTGTTGTAGAGATGAATACTGCTGCCGCTGGCCAAGGCCAAGACCTGGGCATCAGGGGAGAGCGCCAGGCGGCACGGCACGGTGCTCGCTTCTTCAAAGCGGCCTGTCCTCAGCAAGTAGGGATCCTGCTGCTTCTTGTACTCCACGTCTGTGTCCCACAGTTTCCACGTGCCGTCCTTGGAGACAGAGGCCATCCTGCAGCATGGAAAGTCAGGGCTCTAGCCTCACACACCCTGGAGGGGAGGGCGCTGGGACGCCACTTGGGACGCTAGCTGGGAAGCCAACTCCACTGCTATGTCTACTTTCTGCTGAGGGCCAGAAATCCCCCCACTGCACAGCTGCTGCACAGAATGGCCGGAGGCTCCTGGTTGCCAAGAGGGGCTGGGAGTCTTGGTAAGAAACTGGTAAGAACTCAGAGAGGATTCACTCACCTCCGGGAGTCATTGGAGAAAGCAAAGAAGTGCACGGCTGCAGAGTGGCCCTTCAGTTCAAAGGCTCGCACAACCTCCTGGAAGTCCCCTTTCTTCCCAAAGCAGACTTCCCAAACTTTTACATCTGGGGTGAAGCCACACGAGGCTACAAACCTGCCAGACAACCCAGGCTGCTTTAAAACTTAATTTTAAGGGCAGCTTTTTCTGCAGATCCACTAAACTCCTGAGAGAGTTCATAATCGTGTATCTAATAACACTGTCTTTTAAAAGTGCTTTTATACATGACCTCAGTTCATCCTCACAGCTATAAGATACACAGTACCCCTGCCCCAACCTTTTATATGCTTTAAATAAGTAGAAACTAAGGCCTTGAATCTAGATATCCTGATTCCACATGCCTGCTCCTTCTGCTACTTGAAGCTGGCTCTCTACTCTCTCCACCCTAGCCCCCAGCTCCAATCTCAGCCCACATCCAAAGCCAGAGTGCCCTCTTCCTTACCTGCTACAAGGGGATATAGCAGCATATGTATTGTTCATGTGGTTGGTGTTGATGGTGGACAGCACCTGGCCTTTCAGATTCCAAATGAGGATGGTCGTGTCACTGGAAGCAGTCATGATGAACTTCCCTGGAGGTGAGGGGGCGTAACACGAGCTGAGGTCAATGACCTGATCAACTGACTTACGAAGGCCTCTGCTGCCCTTCATATCATGCTCCCCTCCCGCACCAAGGGTCGCCACAGATAAGGATATGACTGAAGACTGGCGATTACCTGCCTCTCCTAGGGACTTGCTGTGGCTCCCAGGAACTCCAGGGGAGCCCAAACAAGGTCCCTTTTGTCACACCAGAACTGAGCATACCTCTCAGGCTGCATTCACTTATTCAGTGAATATAACAGTCCATTCCCTCTTGCCTGGGCCAAGCTCCATCCTCTGAATGCCTCTCACCTGTGTCAGCGATGCCAATGTTGACAATGGGTGCCTTGTGCTTTTTAGGAAAGTCCTCCGGGGTGGCCGTGAAAGTATAGCCTCCATCGTCTCGTTTCATCATCTTGAAGACACGGAGGGTGTCTCCATTAGCGAGCCAGACGATGAATGCTCTAGAAACAGGGAGCAGACAAGTCTCTCACTCCTTCAGACACAGAGACCTGTGTGTGTGAGGCCCTACGCTAGGCAGGCTTTAAGGAGAATCAAGATCTCCCTTCAGGACCTATAGTCCAGCCTCATAACCCTTAATTCAGAATCTCTTAAAACTCCTTAGAAGGTTAGGACTCTCATAGTTCTGGCTCCTTTAGCTTCTCTCTAGGGTTTAGAAAACCATGAGAGCTTCCAAGACTAATCTGGAAATCAGTCAGGCTTTGGTACTTCCCAAATAGGAACAGATTTTCCCTACTCTACTTCCTTGTTGCTGCTGCTGCTGCTAACCGTGACATCAGTCGTGTCCGACTCTTCGTGACCCCATGGACTGTAGCCTACCAGGCTCCTCCGTCCATGGGATTTCCCAGGCAAGAGTACTGGAGTGGGTTGCCATTGCTACTTCCTTGTTAGGTAGCTGCATAACCCTCCAGGGAGCCTCAGACAGTGTTCAAGCTGTCTGGATGTTCCCTTCTGCCACCACAAGGAAGACCCTGGGTCCCCCCCTCAGTATCCCAAACCAGGTGTGGGAAAGACCTAGGCCTGGGTCAGGGCTTCTGCAGGCACACCTGGGGCTCCATCCTGTCCCACCTGCAGTCAGGGCTGAAGCGCACCAGGATGGCATGGTCCAGTTCCACGTTGGCTCTCATGCTGCGGTGCTCCCGCTGCAGGAAGTCCTTTGTGCTCCAGATGCGGACGGTACGGTCGTCTGCACAGGTAGCCAGGTACTTGCCATTGCTGCTGAAGTCCATGCAAGTTATGTTCCCACTGTGGCTCTAGGGCAAGGGCAGCAGCAGGTATGAACAGGAACCCCCTGGGCAAATGCGGAAACCCGTGCAACCATGACTCAGGGACCCTGTTGCTTAGATCAACAGCAAACTCCTGATGGGACGTCAGGAGATGGGACAGGGCGTCTCCCCTGATCTGGGTCAGAGGCAGGGGAGTCTGTAACATGCACAGAATCCTACAAAGGAGAAGTCTGCGGGGCCATGAGTCTTCATATATACATGCTGTGCTGGGTACCCGTGTACCTTCAGTGCTGCAGCCAGAAGGCGGTGGGTGAAGTTGTGTTGCTGAGGCTTCTCCTTGCGAATCCGCTGTTGCAGTTTCTGCTTCTTGGATTTCAAGGACTTGTCAGGTGGACATCCGTTTGCCTTTTGGCCTATAAGGAAGGGCCAGGTCAACCATCCATTTACTCGCTCAGTCATCACTCAGTGACCACCGATGACTGGCCAGGCATTGAGTGGAGATGACCCTGTCCTCGAGAAGAGAGAGGAATACAGGGGAAAAAACCAGAAGCTTTGGAATCAGAGCTGGGTATGGACTATGTCTCTATCACTGAGTGATCCTGGGGAGGCTGCTTGCTATTAGCATATGTAACATAATCATACAGCACCCCACTGCACATTAGAGAAGGCACCCTCTCTGGGCAGGCGCAGCTCAGTGGGTTCACAGAAAGGCCAGTGGGGAGCAGATTCTTAACCAGACCTCTGTAAGTGAGGGATAATGTGCACTACAGAAGCTGCTGGCGCTGGTCTCAGGTTAAGTTACTTAATTGCTCTGGGCCTTGGCTTTTCTAAAAGAAAAGTTGAGAACTGGGTGAGATGATATATACAAAATGACAAGCACAGTACCCAGAACAAGCACGAAAAAAGGCTCAGAGGGAATCCCAGAGAGAACCGGGCAATGAGAGGTAGTCACCATGTGCTGAGCACGTCCCCTGTGCTGAAAAGGGTGCCAGTCATTTTTGTATAAAATAGCTAATTTAATTGAGAATCAGGACAGGTGCAAAGTGGGCATGTGTCAGATCACTACAGATGCTCCTCAATTCCTACAGGAAGAAAACTCCGGAGGCCACAGTTACAAAGGCAGATCTGCCCTCTGCTTGCCTCTCCAGCCTTGTCTAACAAGCCCACTTCTCTCCTCTCACATTACAGTCAAACCAAACACTGTTTCAGGACTCCTTGGCTTCCTGCACGTTGCTATTGCCAGGAGTATTCTCCTTCTCTTGGTCGTCCTGGCAAATCCTTACACATGGATCCTTGAAGACCCCTTCTTCAGGGTTCTTTACTTGACCCCCGCCCACCACCGACAAAAGCGGGGCTGACCACTCCCACCCGTGGGAGTACTACTACAGAGCTAGTACTAGTATTCTGATACTGATCTTTCTATGAAACCCACGACACTGTATTTTTCACTTACATTTTCGGATGTTCTTTTACCCGACAATGGACTCCCCAAAGGAAAAGACCCCAAAGCCTACAGGAGGTAGTAGGTATTCAATAAATGCTGTATGTCGGTAGACCAGAGCGTTCACAAATGGATGTCTCTGTCCCTTCCTCCTCGTTTTCATAAAATAACGAACAAGGAGCGCGCGGAAGAGTTTCCGAGCGGCCTCTCAGCTGTGCTCCGAGGGAAGGCGGCTTGGTCTCGGCCACGCAGAGAGAGCACTGCCGCGCGGGACCCAGGTTCTAATAGATCGTCCCAAAGGGGCGCGATGGGCCGGGCAAGGCGGCCCCTACTCTCGGGAAGGGAAACTTATGTCATAAGAGGAGAAACTGAGGCGGGGAGGGCAGGTCACTGACACCCCCACAAGCCCGAACGGTGCGTCGGACCCCCGAGAAGGCCGGGGAGCGAGGTCTCGCGGGTCGCCCCTACCCGTCCCCGCCACACTCACCGGCGGACCGGCCGCTCGTCTCCTCCTCCGCGCGCAGCCACCCCCGCGCTACCGCAGCCGTCGCCACGAGGGCCAGCAGCCCGAGCAACAGCGACAGCCCCATCAGCTCCGGCATCTGCGGGAGCTCCATGTCCGCAGGACCACTGCCACCTCAGCCTCTGGCCTGGCGGACGCCTGCACGTCTCCGCGGGGCCGCGCACGCACGCGGGGCGGGGCCCGGCCGCTGGCGCGTCCCGAGGGGCGTGGCCTGGTCGTTGGTGCGTCTCCAGGGGCGGGGCCATGATCATTGGGCCCCCGGAAGGGCGGGGCCTGGCCGTTGAGGCTGTGTGGTCGCGGAAGCGTTTCGGGGCGAGTAATGTAGTGCATGTAGTCCAGGCTCAGGCCTTCCCTTGACTACTTTACTGATAATCGTTAGTAAAGGCATTATTCCAGCCGTCATCACACTGGATCCTTTCAAGGAGGCAAGGGTCCAAATTTTACTCCCGTTCAACAGGTGGGAAAGTCTTAGCATTGGGAAATTCAGATGAATATTTACTGTTAATGAAGAAGGGAAAGGGTAGTTCTGGAATTAGTGGGTGGCACAGCCTCAGCAAAGACGTGAGCAGGAGGATGCTGTGCGGAGGCAGGGTATGAGTAAAATAAAACGCCGGTAAGGGAATTCCCTGGCAGGCCAGTGGTTAAGACTTCACATTTCCATCGCAGGGGTCATGGGTTGGATCCCTGGTCTGGTAACTAAGATCTGGCAAACCAGGCGGTGCAGGCAAGAAAAAAAAAAAGTAGCAGGTGAAATTGGAAGCTTCCCAGGTGGCTCAGTGGTAAAGAATCTGCCTACCAATGCAGGAGATGCAGGTTTGATCCCTGGGTCGGTAAGATCCCCTGGAGAAGGAAATGGCAATCCACTTCAGTATTCTTGCCTGGGAAATCCCATGGACAGAGGAGTCTGGTGGGCTACAGTCTGTGGGGTCGCAAAAGAGTCGGACACAACTCGGCAATTAAACAACAAGATTGGAAAGGTGTTTGAGGGCCTTGAGTGCTAGTTCATCCCAGTAAACGGTAGCCTCTGCTAGTCATTTCAGGGTGAAATAGATCAAAATTGGTATCTTGGAGATTCTATGGGTGGACTAGTGTGTGCCAAGACCAAACAAAGATAGAAGGAAAGCCAAGAGGTGGTTGCAAGAGTCCAAGACGGAGGTGATAAGAGCCTGGACTCGGGGGTGGCCGAGTCCACCTTCCTTCAGGAAGGAAGGAAGCTGAAAAGATTTTAATTTGGCTGTTCCATGTCTTATTTGCAGCGTGGGGGATCTTTAATTGCACCATGTGGGATCTAATTCCCTGACCAGGGATCGAACCCAGGCCCCCTTCATTAGGAGTGTGGAATCTTAGCCACTGGACCACCAGGGAAGTCCCTGGAAATATTTTTAACAACACACTTTCAATTTTGAAGTATAGATTCAAAAGGAGTTGGGAAAAAAAAAAAAAACAGGAAAGTCCATGGACTCTTCCCCCAGTTTCCCCCAATGGCAACATAACTATAGTGCAATATCAAAAACCAGGAAGTTGGCAGAATTTAGTCACACACACACACAAAAAGATATTCTGAAAGACTAATGATAGGCCAGACCCACTTAGCTGTAGAGGGAATGTTCCCAGAAACAAACGTGCTCCATGGGCCTCCCAGCCCCGCAACCCAAAACAAGTGGAAGTACCAGAGTCAGGGCTGCCAGATTCAAACGTTTCCCTGGCCACCAGGGAGCCTCTCCTGGCAGTGTGGGCCCTCAGGCTCTAGAAGGACCCTCCGAGCACAGAGGCTGCTGCAGAGACTAGAGGACAGACAGACTCACCCACAACCTCGGGTGAGGAAACAGATCCACTCAGAGAGCAAATGAAGTGGCCTCATTTCCTTCCCTTTTGTCCTTGGTGAGGGGAGAAGGGGAGACTGGCATTGACTCAGCTATGGGCAGTGGGGTGGGGAGGGCCAGAAGGGGGTCGTCCAGAGCATTCTGGGGCCTTTCCTCCTTAATTTGCTGTTTAGAACCGAAGGCCCAGTCCTGAACCACTTTCTCCACCACCTAGAGACAACTCGGTTCTTTTAAGAATTTCATTCACCAAGCATTTTGCCGATGACATTTGTTGATCCGGGAGCTTGCATTTCTTTGAATCTTCTCACATTCCCATCCCACAGATTAGGGGACTGATGCTCTAAGAGATGCTCACTAAGTGATTTTTCCAGAGGTGACAAAGATGAAGAGTGAACCTGGGGACACATGCAGGTCTATGACACTAATATATCGGTGTGGGGGACAAGGAGAAGCAGGAATAGGGCTCTGGTTTAGCTGAGAGTACAGGATTCTTTGACATCATGAACTCAGTTGATCCTTTAAGACAGATGATGCTATGAAATAATTTTAACCAGACCCCCCAAAAAACCCTAGGCTCTGGTCAAGTAACTTACCCCACATCAACAAGGAAGCCAGGAATCAAACCCAGAGTCCAACTAGGGTCTGCTACACTCCGAGATCCTTATCCATCTGACCTTGCCATGGGGCTGTGGTAACGGCCTTGTTTTTACCCCCAAGTGTCCTACAGCCCAACTGGAATCCAAAACCAACCCTCAGAAGGACAACTGGTGACACAAAGCGGAACGGGGGAAAACTGGGCAGATCAGGGAGGGGGAGATGGGTTCAGAAGGGCAGTGAAATTCAGCTGTACCTTTAAGGGTGGGCATTTAGAACAGGTGAAACAGGATAAAACAGAATTCTAGGAGGGAAAGTAAGGCATGAGCAAAGGTACGGCTGGAGGGGTAGCGGAGTCAGTCACAGGGCACCTTGAACATCTGCTAGAAACCTGGTCTCATCAGAGGCGAGCAAGAGCCAGAGAAGCAATGGAAGCCCAACTTCATTTTGCAATTGAAGATCCACCTGGCCTTGCTTGGTGCCTCCCTCCCTACCCCTGGCCTCTCTGTCAGGTAAAACGATACACTTCCTCATCGTAGTAAGTAGCAGTCCTCATCATTTAAGTAGTGGTTCTCAATGTGTGGGCCCTGGACCAGCATCATTAGAAAATGCAGATTCTTAGACTTCACCCCCCATCTGCTAACTCAGACACTCCAGAGGTGGGGGCCCAGCAAGCTGTTTATTTTTTAATACTTATTTTTGTTTTTTATTTAGCTGTGCTGGATCTTAGTCACCATATATGGGATCTTTTTTGCTGTGGCATGTGGGATCTAGTTCCCCGACCAGGAATCAAACCCAGAACCAAACCCCCTGCATTGGGACTGTGGAGTCTTTGCCACTGGATCACAAGTCAAGGCTCAGAAATCTGTATTTTAACAACTTGTTAGGTGATTCTGATGCCCACTGAAGTGTAAGAACCAACGATTTAAATTAACTTGAACCCCAGATGTAGGTTATTTGCAGCTCACAGACTCTATTACAGTGATTCTTAACCTTGAACATATACTGGAATCACTTAAAAAAAAAATGCTTATGTCTCCTTCCCACAGCCAGGTATTCTGATATAATTGGCCTGGACTAGACCTGCTCAAGAAGGTTTTGAAAAGGCCCAACTTATTAAGATGTACATTTAAGCTGGCGTTCTAGCTGCAAGGGATACCAGAGACTAATGCAGGAGTCTACGTGTAAAAGTAATGTTTGTCAGACCAGGGCCGTGGCCATGGCCATGAGATACTTACAAGATCAACTAGTGACGAGGGAAGGGGGCAGGGTACAACCATTAAAAAGATGACATAGCCACTGAGGATACAACAAAAACTGGTTAGAACCAACTAGACTCAAGATGGCAGAAGATTTAACCAACTTCCAGCGGACCTGGAGCCTCACAATACAGCTCACTCATTGAGATAGGTTAGCATATGCTACATGACAGACTCACCCAAGCCATGAAGTGGGCGGGATAGTCCAATTCCTGGAAGTCTCCACCCCTTCCCCCAAAACAGCTGGAGTAACCCTCCCACTCGTTGGCTTGTGGAATTATGCAGCCCATAAAAAACTAACCACCCCAGATTTGGGGGAGCTCTCATTTTCCCACTTACCCCCGCCCTGAGGCCGCTCTCACCTTCTGAGACAGACCAGGCAGACTGCATGCTGCCTAGGGAATGTGTGCGTGCGTGCGTGCGTGCTCAGTCGCTGAGTCGTGTCCAACCCTATCCCGTGGACTGTAGCCCACCAGGCTTCTCTGTCCATGGGATTTTTCAGGGAAGAATACTGGAGTGGGTTGCCATCTTCTACTCCAGATGGAATGTGTACCTCTCTCAGTAAACCTACTTTCACTTTACCGGGGCCGCTCTTGAATTCTTTCCCGAGCAAAGCCAAGGACACTCACTTGGGGGTCTGACCCAGAGGCTCACCCAAGCCTGGGACATGACCGTCTCCTTGTGCCCCATTTTCCTGCAGCAAACTGGCCAGACCTTGGTAACACACCAGAGGGCAGTGGGGACTGGGGAAGAGCTGAAGACAACTGTTTTCCGAGGGCACAAGTGTCTGGATAGTGGTGCCCTTCCTGGGCTTGGGGAGCATGGAAAGGTTCAGGTTAGAGGGTGAAGACTGTGAACTGTAGTCTTGGGAATGCTGAGCTGTTTTGGCTCCTTCAAGGTTAACGGAGCTGTGGTACATTCGGGGAGGGGGAGGTTAGGGTGTGGCTCTGAGAGAGGGCAGCACAGATTCAGGAGAGGAAGCCCTCAGCTGAGAGGCTGGAGGCAATGGCAGGGCCTGGAGCTTCCCATAGCGTGAGAAGGGAAGTGGGCTGAGGAAGGGACCGGGGGTGAAGCTGGGGGAAAAGGCTCCCACAGCAGGATCTGGAAGTCACTGCCAGCGGGGAGGAAGGAGAGCCTGGATTTGCAGGAAAAGAGTGATTCAAAAAGGAGGTCCAGGGGACTTCCCTGCTGGTCCAGGGGTTAAGAGTCTATGCTGCCAATGCAGGAGGCCCAAGTTCAATCCTTGGTCAGGGAACTAGATCTCACATGCCGCAACTAAAGATTCCACGTGTGGCAACTAAGACCCAGTGTAGCCAAATAAATTAAAAAAAAATTTTTTTTTTTTAAAGAAAGAGGTCCAAAGGCCCCGGGAGCACTGCAAAGTGGTTGTTGGATTTGGCAGTGAGGGAGCCAAGTGACCTTGGAAAGAGCAGAGTCAGGGCAGGGGTGAGGCTGGGGTGGAAGTGGGGAGGGAGGAGGAGCCCAAAGGCAGGGGCTGGAGGCAAGTGGGAGGGGAGGAGGGGGAGAAGGCAGGTGTAGACTCTCTTAAGGGAAGGTGGCATCTAGAGGGGGACACAGGGTCAAGGGGATGTCCTCTGGGGACCTTTCTGGCAGGATGAGTGAGTGAAAGCAGCAGAGCAGAAACTCCCAGGAATTGACCTTTCTGAGAGCCTATAAGCCTCTGTCTGCAGCAGCAAATAGCACCTAAAGGCTGGGTACCTCTGTCACCTGCTGGATAGTGCTGTGCTTAGTCACTCAGTCATGTCCAGCTCTGTGACCCATGGACTGTAACCAACCAGGCTCCCGTGCCCATGGGATCTCCAAGCCAGAATACTGGAGTGGGTAGCCTTCTCCAGGGGATCTTCCCAACCCAGGGATCAAACCCAGGTCTCCCACATTGCAGTTGGATTCTTTATGGTCTAAGCCACCAGGGAAGCCCAAGAATACTGGAGTGGGTAGCCTTTCCCTTCTCCAGGGCATCTTCCTGACACAGGAATTGAACCGGGGTCTCCTGCATTGCAGGTGGATTCTTTACCAACTGAGCTAGCAGGGAAGCTCTACCTGCACAGTAAAAAGTGGCTAAAAGTAAGACAGCCTGGGTGAGCAGCTCGCGAACCATGAGAACTTGGGCTAGCTAATTTCTCTACGCCTCAAATTTTCGGTTGTAAAGTGGGGACCATAGTAGATAGTAATCATTATGACAACTCTTCCATCAGATTTACGCCAGGGACTGTGGTAAGTATGTATATTTACTCTGCAGTCCTCACTGCAGGCATACTGAGGTAGGTGAGATGAGAATTAAATGAGCGCATATACATAAAGCGCTTAGAATCATGCTTGGAACTCGATGAATGGTGTAGCTAGCCCTGTTATTGTTATTATTATTCTACATAAATGTCAAAGCCCCCAGAAAACTGTCTCCTGTTTCTAGCCAGCAAACATCTCTGGATGGCCTGAGGACATGCGAGGATTCAGGCTTGAATGATAGTTCTCAGCAGAGAGCGGTACAGCTGTGAACATACTCCTCAGAGCCAAGGCCACTGTCTGATCCATGGTGGGCCCTCAGGAAATTTTTTTTTTTTTTTTAATTTACTGGGCTGCAATGAGTCTTAGTTGTGGCATGCAGGATCTTTTAGTTCTGGCATGTGGGATCCAGCTCCCTGACCAGGGATTGAACCTGGGGCCCCTGCACTGGGAGCATCCAGTCTTAGCCACTGGACCACTAGGCAAGTACCAAAATACTTGTTAAATGGGTCAATGAAAGGAAACTCCCTGGTAGTCCAGGGGTTAGGACTCCATGCTTTAACTGCAGGGGGCGTGGCTTCAATCCCTGGTCGGGGGACTAAAAGACGGCTCAAGGTACGTGGTGTGGCTAAAAAAAAAAGGATCAATGAAAGGCTTGAAGTATTGGGGCCATTTACCCCAACTGCCCATCTGCAGCATCAGTTCCTGCTAAGACATCCAGACCCGGCGACCACCCACCCTCTGCTTGCATTATCTCACATGGTGGGGTGGTCACGACCCCCCAAGGCACCTTTCTCCTTCTGGACGGTTCCGACGGACGGCCCTGTCGCTTCCACCCCGTGGTCCCGGCCCTGCCCTCCTCATGCGTGGCAGGTGCCGAGCCTCTCTGAACCTGCCCGGGACCACAGAGGGAGGATCTCCAGGCTAAGTGCTGAGTCACTCAGTCGTGTCTGACTCCGTGACCCTGTGGACTGTAGCCCGCCAGGCTCCTCTGTCCATGGGATTTCCCTGGCAAGAATACTGGAGTGGGTTGCTGTGCCCTCCTCCAGGGGAATCTTCCCGACCCAGGGATCGAACCCGAGTTTCTTAAGCCGCCTGCCTTGGCAGGAGGGTTCTTTACCACTGGTGCCACCTGGGAAACGTCTCCCTGCTGCCACCCTTTACTCCCTGCAGCCTATTCTCAACTCTCCACCAGAGGGATCCCATTAAGGTCCCTCTGATCTTGTCCCACCCTTCAGTCAAAGCCCTCCAGGGGCTTCCAGCTCAGAGGACAAGCTAAGGTCCCTTGTGGCCAGCGAGGCCCTCTACAAGGCCACAACCATTCTCTCTCCATCCCAGAACGAGACACACTGACAGTCCCTGACACTTTCTGTTTTTATTGATCAAGAATTCTTTACAAAATACACATACACACACGTACACACACACAAACACACACACACACAAACACACACACACACCAGATACCTGCCCTGGTTTGGTCACCCCCCTGCCCACTCTCTCCTGGGATCAGACTTTCCTGGCTTCATCCGGGGACATCACCCTGTGGCCTCTTCCCCTACCAGCGGAGGAGCACAGAGAAGGAACTTCCTTTGTTTCCCTGATTAGAAACACAGGCTGGGGCCCCACCTGTCGGGAGCAGGTGGGAGTGACAAGGAAGCATCGCCCCCTTCCCTCTTTCAAACTCGATGAGTTGCCAGGTTAGTCTCCCAAGCACCACAGCTGCCAAGGCTTTGAGATCCTCTTCCATTCGAAGCTTCCCCATCCCCATGTTGCAGACTGAAAACTGGAGGTCCAAAGAGGGAGGAAGAGCCCCTCTTACCCGCCCCTGCAACCCCCCACCCCCACCACCCACGCCCAGATCACAGCATTAGTTGCTATAGTAGAACAGGGACTGGAACACGGTTCTTCCCAGCTTCCGGGAGATGAGAAGGAACCCTGCTTGACAGCCAGGACTCGGGGCAGGACGGAAAGTAGCCCCAGGGTAGCTGAGTGAGCAGCAGGGTCTGTCCAGCACTATAAAGATTTGCCAAGGGTGCCCTCTGTGACTGCCCGTGTGGCTTGCTCGGGTATACAGTCTGGATCCGTCAGGATGCTGGTGGATGTACTCAGCTGACGTAGGGAGTTCAGAACAGCTGGGAAAAGAGAGAGAGAGGGAGAGACACTTTCGGGGGTCAGGGGTCAATCTACACTTGGATGCTAAAGACAAAAGGATCAGGGGAGGAACTAGTTAGCAAGACTGTCAGTCAGCCCCTCCTAGGAGCTCTGTCTGCGGGTGTCCTAGTGGTCCACCCCGGAGCGTGGTGGGGGATGGACAAAAGTCTAGGCTATACTGAGGGCAGGCTGGACTGCGGTCTGAGCAGGGTGGGCCCCCCGCCCCCTGCTCTGAGGCTTGGACACTCTGCCGGGCAGGCACATACTTGGTCGGAGAGCAGGCAGGGAGCAATACTGGTCCAGCCAGGCCAGGGAGGTCTGGCGGAGGCTCTGCAGGCTTGCTGTAGACACCATCCCGTTGAAGGACTCAAACAGGGGCCGGATGAGAATGCTGAACTGGAGCCAGGTCAAGGAGCAGGCCTGGCCTCTGGCTGGTACCCTCACCCACTTCACATGGAGCCCTGATCTCCAACCACTGTCCAGCCTTGAACCCCAAGGACCCCTACTGAAGCCGCCCTCCCGTCTGCCGAGGTCCTCCCGCAGCTCTCTGCTCCCTCCGCCAGCTCCCCCATGGCCTTCCCTGGGCTAGCCCCCATCCGTGGGCTTCCTGCTCTGGCTCAGTCAAGGGCTTGACCAGGTAAGGGAGTGAGAGATTTGAAGTCTTCCTGAGGGTCCACCCCAGTCATCTAACTCAGAGTCTGGGCCTTCCCTGGTGGCTCAGATGGTAAAGAATGTGTCTGCCATACAGGAGACCTGGGTTCAAGCCCTGGGTGGGGAAGATCTCCTGGAGAAGGGAATGGCTACCCTCTTCAGTACTGGGTTCTCCCAAACTGCCCCTAGGACCTTCTGAGGGCAGGGCTGTGGTCCTCTCACCCAGTGGCTCCTCTTCAGTTTCCCTCCACTCCCAGCCCATCACCAGGCAATGCTGCTGGCCAAGGTGCCAGGGGGCTGGCAGGAGAGGGTAGAACTGGAGCCTCTTCCTCCAGGAGCAGCCCCGAGACCCTGCCTGGCCTGGGGAGCAGGTACTGCATCAGGTACAGCTTGATCTGGCTGCAGCACACACCGGACTGCTGGCCCAGTAAGGATACTACCCAGAACTTCCAGTTGTGCAGCGTGCGGGTCCGGACATAGTCATCGAACATGTCTCGCATTTGGTCGAACCGCTGGTGTGTGATGGGCACCCCGGTAGCAGGCAGCTGCTGCTGGCACAGGCTGGGGGCACGGGGTGGGTCAGGGCGGGGAGTCAGGCAGCAGGCCCCCTGCTGGCCCTGCACACCCTCCCTGCCCCCACCTACTTAATGGCGGCATTGAGCTCCTCGATCTGGTCCCGGAGCTGCTGGGCCTCCTCCTGCTTGGCCGCGCGCTCCTGCTGCAGCATGGCAATGTACTCGGCCGTCTTCTGCAGCGTGGTGGCCTTGCTCATCTACGGCGGCACCAACCAGGGTGGCCTTGGGTACTGGGGCCCCGGGGTGAGGCACTGGGCGGGGCGGAGGCCAGTGGGTGTGTGGAGGGCCTGGGGGTTTGGCCTTGGGTGGGTGAGTGGGGGTCCGCGTGCGGCTGGGGGGCCTGGGCACTCACCTTGAGGTTGGGCTGGGTGCTGAGTGTGCTCACCAGCCCGTGCAGCGTGTCAAAGCCCAGCTTGATGTTGAAACGCCTCTTCTGCTCCGCAGAGATGTGTGTGATGCGCCGGTTTTCTGTCTGGCGGTTGGGGGAGAGGCAAGAGAGCCGGCGTGAGCCTGGGAGGGAGCACGGGAGGGCCTGGGGTAGAGCAAACAGACCTTAGGGAAAGAACGGGTGCCACCTTGCTGTCTGGACGGCCCCGGCTCAGCATGGGTTGTGGGGGAGAGATACAGATGCTCAGGGCCCCCGGGCCCGGCAGCGAGGTCAGCTCCGCAGACAGCCGCCGCTCACCACCTGTGCCGGGGACAGATGGACTCACAGACAGACCCACACAGGGCAGAGAGTCCTGTGGCCCTGTCCCTCTTATCCTGGCCCCAGATGTCGTCCCCTACATCCCCCTTCCCCTCCTTCCATCCCGCAGACCGCCCCCCCACCACCAGCTCCTTCAACCCCTCTTTACCGCTGGGCGCTGGGGGCGAGAGCCGCTCCACTTTGGGGACAATCAGGGGCCTGGGAGGGGCCGGGGTGGCCGAGCCCGGAGGCAGTCGGGGTGGTGTGGGGGCCGGGGTCGGGGGAAAGAAGGTGCAGGGGAACTCGGGGAGAGTCTCCTGCTGAGGTGGAGAAGGGCAGAGAGTCGGGGTGAAGGCCTGGGGTGCAGTCCCACCTCCCAGTGCCCGCTGTCTTACCGGTGACCCTGGGGGCCGGAGGAGAGCGCTGGACACAAGCGGTGGCTCCAGGGCTTGCTCAGGCTTGGCTGTGCACAGACAGCATGCTGGGGGCCCCATCCATCATCTCCCAGGCCCCACCCCTCCCTTCCTAATAGCCCACACCCCTTTCGGGTTCAGGGTTAAGGACCCAGGACCTCCGGCTGAGCCAGCCCCTCACCCCCCACCCTCTAATCCCACAGGCTCTCGGTGTCCGCACTGGGTCCCCATCTCGCTGGTGGCCCCACTCACCGGCTGTCAGCAGCTGCGTGAGGCAGGGGTTGTTGCTCCCGGCAGTGGCAGTGGGGCTGGCAGTGGCAGGGGCCACGGCGGGGGCGCCGGGCTTCCGCCCTCTGGGGGTCGGGGCAGGGGGCTTGCCTCTGGGCCGCGTGCCTTGGGGTACCGGGAAGTGAGGCCCAAATGGGGTCTCCGAATAGCCGGAGGGTAGCAGGTCTATGGGGAAGGGGGCGGGGCCTGGGCCAGGCTGCGGGGTGGGTGGGAAGGCCGTGGGAGCAGACAGCCCGGACACTCCCGGGGCAGGAGGGACGGCAGGGAAAGCGAACCTGGGCGAGAAGAGGGGCTCTTCTTGCAGCAGAGCAGGCGGCGGGGCCATGGGAGGGAAGGGGGGCGGGGGACAGGGTTCCAAGCCCAGCCCCTTCGCAGGGCTAGGGTACTGGAGGAGGGGTGGGGGTGCAGGAGTGGGTGGGAGCTTGGGCTTGGGGTCTTCAGGAAGGAGGAAATCAGAGTTCAGGTAGGTGCTGGAGTCCAGGGAGCCAGGGCAGCTGCTCCGAGCCTGGTCGGGGGACAAAGAGCAGGGGAGAGAGCTGGCCTTTTGGGGGGCCTCCCAGGAAGCCTCCTGCCTGGCTGAGCTCTGGATTGGGCACTGTGGGAGTTGAATAGTCCTTGGCCTCAGACACACACATCAGGGACATTACAATCTAATGAGGGGAAAGAGTAGGGCGCATTTATACACAAATTTAAGCACGAGAAAGAGCATCAATCTTTCTGCCTGCTCATTCATGCACTAAATTATTTATCAGTCCATCCACCAACCCATCCATCCATCCACCTATTTATTCTCTCATCTATGAGCTAGCTTGTCCACCTATATTTCCACCAGCCCTCCAGGTACTAACCCATTCACCAATCCATACAACCACCTATACTTCCCTCCATCTATCCACCAGCTACATATCCATCCACCAGCCCATTTATTGATCCACCATGTACCACGTGGTTGTCGCTCAGTCGTGTCCAACTCTTTGCAACCCCCTGGACGGTAAACCCACCAGGCTCCTCTGTCCACGGGATTCTCCAGGAAAGAATACTAGAGTGGGTGGCCATTCCCTCCTCCAGGGGATCTTCCCTTCCCAGGGAATGAAGCTGGGTCTCCTGCATTGCAGGTGGATTCTTTATTATCTGAACCGCCAGAGAAGCCCTTTATTGATCCACAAAACTACTTATTCATTTACGAATCCATCCACCAGCACATCCACCCAACCAACCACTCACCTAGCTATATATACACCAACTGTACAAGCATCTACCCCCATCTACAACCCAGTGATCTATTCTCCAACACACCCACCCATTCACAGACTCATCCATTCACCGACTTGTTCAATCACTGGGCAACCATCTTTGCCTGCTGTGCATGTGCTTATGAACGGTGCTCAGGACGGGAAGACGCAATGTAGCCGTGTGAGGATGTGGTGAGTGAAGCAGAGCGCTTCCAGCAAGGAGCCCACCATCTAGTCCAGTAGACAGACCTCCAAACAACAAACCAGGACAGTGCCGGGAAAGTCTGATGATGGAGGAAAAAGGCAGCTACCCTAGCATTGGGGGGGTGGGGGGCGGGGGGCAGCACCGGATTTGGGCCTGGAGGTCCTGAGCCAAACTGACAAGAGTCACAGCTTCCTAAAGGCATGTACCCAGCTTCCGTCTCCATGAGTTCACGCCTCTCCTCATATCCGGCGTACCGTCTACTGGTCTCTTCTGCTCAAACCTGACTCATTCACAAAGCCCAGGACTGCCCCCTCTTCCAGGAAGCCCTCCAACAAGCAGCCCAGCCCCATGCTCCTCTGTCCTCAGCCTCCCCCCTTAACCATCTTGTCAGCCCTGCTTCACGAGGGTCTTTCCTCCCCAGCTGAACCATGCCTCCATTCTCTCTTGATGGACCAAGAACATACCCAGGAAGTACCCTGAAGGCCTCCTGGGCATGGGCAGGTGAGCTGGGCAGGGTGGGGTGAGGCGGGTGAGCTCACCTGCAGGCGGTTATGCCCTGAGAGGTGGGTCATGCCCGAGCAGGCAGGGGGCACCTCCGAGCCCAGGATCCCACTGCCGAGGACGGGGTCAGCCATGGGCCCGAAGCCGTGGGGCTCTGGGAAGTTTGACGGTGTAGGCGTCTGTGGGGGGCGGTAGTTGGTGAAGAAATCTGGAATTCAGACGCACAGGGTGGCAGCCGTCAGGGCTAAGGCCGTGGCTGGAAGCAGCGGGCTGGCCCTGTCCCCGGGCTGGGTTGGCGGTGGGGTGGGGGCCGGCAAGAGAAGGGGGCCTTCCAGGGGAGATTGTGAAACTGGGAGAGTTTCTGTCTCACTCAGGGGAAGCAGCGGCGGAGGCTTGAGTGGGATGGGCCTGAGTGGGAGACAGCTGGGGAAGGGCGTGGGGGTGTCAGCAGGACCCCAGGAAGCAGCCCTCCCACCGAGCCCCCAAACTGGTCCCCAAACTGAGGACCCATTCCACACCCCCAGACCTGGGAGCCCCAGGCCTTGTCTGCGCCTGCTGGGGACACAGAAAGTGTATTGGGGGAAGAGGGGGTGATTACAGAGTGCCAGGGAGAGAGAGGGCGAGGTCCCAAGGGGAGGAGGTCTACGATGAGGAAGGGCATCATCAGAGTGTCAGGAGGTCACGGAGTGAGTTGGGGGAGAGAGAGGTCAGAAGGGCAGTGGGTCTGGGACAAGTTGGGTCTGTTGGAAGATCAGTGGGTAGGGCTCCAAGGGTGGAGGCCAGGAGTCGGGGGTGAGAGGCCTACAGGGGTCTGAGCAGGGTCAGAGGGTGGGCTCAGAGCGGGGGCAGGGGTGAGGGGGCGCCAGAAGGCCTGAAAGAGCTGGCGGGGTGGGGGAGAGGCAGATTGTTGGAGGTGGGGGTTGTGTAAGCCCCAGGCTATTCTGGTTTTGGGAAGCAGCTGTCCGCGGCCTAACCACATCCCGGGCCTGGTCGCCGCCTGCCCACCCGCTCCCTTCCGGGCACCTTTCTCTGACCCTGAGCAGCCTTCTGTCTGCACCAGCTCCCAAGGCCTCCTGGTCTGGTCAGAGGCGACCCCACTGGCCCCAGCCACCCCGGCCAAGACAGCCGGTCAGGCTTTCTCCCAGGGGCCCCTTGAAGGAAACCCAGGAGTGGGATAAGCCAGCATCAAGCTGTGAGCCCAATGGGGTCTTATTTGTGCGTCTTACTGGACGGTGGGGCCCAGGTGTTGCTGGGCGGCTGGTTCCGCCTGTGTCCACCTCACGTAGCGTCTGCCTGTCTGCCTCCCGCCGTTGGTTGCTCTGTCTGAGCCTGTGTGTACCTGCCCTGGTGTGACTTGGCGTGTACATGTCTGCCCCATGCTCGTGTCTGTGTTTGGCTGCGTGTCTTTCTCAGCCACGAGATCAGGATTCTCCAGCCTCCCTTCAGCAGAAAGACTAGGAGGTGGAGGGTGAACGCCCACAGACCCCGCACCCCCAGGCCCACGGGGACCACGGGGATGCTCAGGGTCTCAGAGCAGCTCCCCCTCACAGCTGCCACCCACTCCCCAGAATCAGGCGGGGCTTACAGACCAGCAAGCTTAGCCCGGCCCGAGTCACCAGGGTCCCCTGGCCATAGCCGGTCCCCACCCTACCTAGGTTGGCAGAAGTCACTTCCTAGCCCCAAGCCACCCAGGGAGCCCTCCCTGGCCTGTTCCCCTCCACTGACCTGCCATCCCCCGGCTGAGCGCCACCCCCCACACCCCCCACCAAGCCCCTTCCCTCCAGAGAGTTATGGCTCCCTTCCTGGGTTTCCTCTCAAGTGAGGAGCTCTTGGGGGTCAGAGCGGCAGCTCTGAAGGCCCTGGTGCTCCGGACGCTCCCTGTATGACCCAGGCCCCCTATGGCAGGTCACCCCAGCTAGACCCCACTCCCGCAGCCACCCTGCACTTCCTAATCCGACGCTCAGATTTTTGCCCAGAGCCCCGGGGTGGGGGCCGCTGGGCTCCTACCTGTGGCAGGAGTCTGTGGGCCCCGATGGGGCCACTGCCCTCCCAGGCGGGTCTGCTCCCAGGGCACTGCCATCAACACGGCTGCAGTCCCTGCAGTGCCCCCCACCCCGCCCCCAGGCAGGGGTGGGGGTGGTTCCTCATTCCCTCGTCCCCGCCCCATGGGCCTCCACCTCTCAACTGACAGGCCGAGGACCCCGCCAGTCAGGAAAGAGTGGAGCGGTCACCAAAGCCAAGCCTTTATGCCAGGAACCCCTTTTGTGTCCCCAAGGCCTCGGCTGAAACAGGTTGGGCCCCAGAGTCCCCTAAGCATGTGACCATCGGGAGCAGTCTCCAAGGCCGAAAGCTGAGTGAAGAAAGCAAAGTGGGAAGAAAGCTGCCGTGAAGACCAAGAGACATTTGTCCACGTGTGCTGTACAGGCGGGATGTCTCTGGAGGGACACGAGACACCAGTGCCCGGTGGCCCTGGGGCTCAGGAGAGGGAGGTAGGGCAAAGGGCTACTTTAAAGAATGCTTTATAAGATAAGATTCCTGGGATTAAAAAAAAAAAATTACATAGGAGGAGAGAAGTGGGTGAGCTCTAGATGAAAGAATGGCCAAGAGTTGATAAATGTTGATGTTGGTGAGGGTTCCATGGGGATTCTCTCTCCCCACCTGTGTGGATGCTTGAAATGTTCTTTAATAAATAGTTCTTAAAAATGAGTTATATAAATACGAATAAACAGGCTCAAACAAAGGAGAGGGATCAAAGCCCTTCTCTCCCTTGAGAGAGTCCATGCTTTCCTGTGAACTCCCCAGAGCTTGTGGCTTCAATGGACCTGATCCCCTGTCCCCCGCCAGGTACCCTGATCTCACAGGAGGCTACTCTGGCTGTATCCCAAGGCCCAGACAAAGGGAGACCAGGAAGATCCCTCAGAAATCACCCAGATCATCTACCCTTTCAGAGGGGCCTGGGACCAGCCTGAAGTCTCAGTCATACTGGGGCCTTCCTACCACTAATCTGGCCGCCCACCCAGGGGGCGGGGCCTGGCCCACCTGAGATCTCCATGAAGTCATCCAGGCTGGGCTGCAGCGGCGTCAGGTCTGGCTGGATCATGTCAGCATTGCCCACGTAGGCTGGAAGGGGGCAGGGATGATGTCAGGAGCATTGGGCAGGGTGGAGGTACCCATGCCTGGCCATCTGCCCCTGGCTGCCTGGATCCCTTCAGGCCTCCCTTCCCTGGTGCAGGCCCTCACCATCCTCGGGGGGCAGCTGCAGGGGTGTGGGGGTGGGCTGCGTCATGGTGAAGAGTGTGTCAGAGATGTCAGACAGAAAGCAATTGAGATCCAGAAGCTGGCGCCCGCTGGGCTCCTCCTCTGGGCCCCCCAGCAGCACGGGTACCACGCTGGTGAAGAGCTGCTCGCACCATCGCTCCGGTGGCTGCCACCCCACTTCCGCCTGGGGAGACAGAGCCGTCAGCAGCCCCAGGAGACCCCACCACCACCACCCCATTCCTTACAGGCCTGGAGACCCAGGGCTCTCCTACTGCCCCTGGGTCTTCCAGGTTGCCCCCTGCCTGAGGGGAGGGGGTGATCAGCCATCTAGACAGGCTGCTCTACTCTCCTCTCCTCTCTCTGGTGGACTCAAATTTGCTGCCTGAAAGGCTAGGGTCACCGCACTGGCCTCTGACAACTCTCCCCAGGAGATAGACTGAGATGGGCTTGCCAAAAAGCTAAGGGTCCCCTCCTGCCTCCTGCATTTTCCCCTACCTGGGACCCCGGTTCTTACAGCCCTCTGTTCTCCCATGCCTCCCCACCACTTTGCTTAGTCAACCAGAAGTCTTGGGGTCTTCCCACTACTGCACTCCAAGGCTGCCCTCCCATGGGAAGAAGAGGTCGATTCACCAACCACAGGACAGCAGCGACGCCACTCCCCTGCCCTCCCTCCCGCATCCCACTGCCACTGCCTAGCCCACCCAAGGGCAACCGTCCATCCTCTGGGTCCAGGGAGCACCCACCTGCTTTGGGGCAAGGAGATCCCCTTCCCGACTGGACTTACGGAGCTGCGGGAACACACAGAGGGGGACACTGAACCCTCTGCCCCCATCCATCCCTCCCGGCCAAGGCCTCCCCTACTCTCGGGCTCCCCCCCAGATACACCAGATCCCTCGCGGCCCCTCAGGAGCTCTTTGGCGGTAAGGAGGCTGCGAGGAGGTCCTGTGGCCACGCGGTGGCACTGTCGGCCTGGGTCTTAGTGGAGGGCCGGTGGGAGGTGGGTGGTGCAGGGTGTGTGGGAGGAGGGCGTTCCCCCAGGGCTCTTGCAAGCGACGCGGTGGCAAGGGAAAGGGTCTTCCCCGCCGCGCCCACTGACCCGCTTCTTGTAGTAGATGCGCCACTTGTGGTACTCGCGCATCACCACCTCGATGCGCCGCTTCCAGTAATTTCCCTCCAAGACGACGGCCTGGGGAGGGCCGGGAAGGGGCCTCAGTGCGGGGGTAGCACTGACCCCACCCTCACCCTAGTCTCCCTCTGGCCCAGTCCCCTCCCGCTCAGCACGAGGAGTGATGGGCAGGAGGGGGCCCGGTTTGGCAGGGCGGCAGGTGATTGGTCCAGTTGGTCTCGGCTACCTGCGGTTTCCGGTGCTCATCAGCCTCAGGCCCCTGCAGGGGGGTCACGAAGCCACACACGGGGCTCTTCCTCCGCTCCACATCTGAGAGAAGGGGGCCAGGTCAGGGGTGCCCAGCTCCCTCATCTGCCACACTATGAAATCCTGCCAGGCCTTCCATGCTCAGATTAAGTGCCACCTCCTCCAGGAAGGCTTCCAGGCTGCTCTGGCCCTCCCAGATCTCCTTTTTCTATGAGACCCTGTGACACAAACTTCCCACGCGCCATCTGCTCCTTTGGGAGCTTAGGAGGTGTGCAGGCAATGCTTGCTGAGTGGGAACTGTGGGGCCACAGGGAATGAATTGTCCAGAGAAGGTCTTGGTCAGGCTGGCTGGCTAAAGGTCCAGAGCCTTGGTCCCTGCCTCAAGGTGCCCATTCCCATCTCAGAGAACCATCCCTGCTCCACTTCAGGCCATCTGCCTGAGCCCTTTCTCCGCCTCCTCCTCTCCCATCCCTGTCTCCAGCCTTGATCTCTCCCCAAGCTCCTATTTGGCCAATAAACAAGTGCCAGGCTTTCCTTTACCTCTCAAACCTTCCCTTTGGCTTTCCTCCCAAACTCTGGAAGAGCTGTCACTCGCCACCTCCACTTCCACGCCTCCCAGTGACATGGGCACTCCTATACCCCAGCATCTGTTCCCACACTCACCCCGCTGACCCTGCTCCTGAACTCAAGGCTCTGGCCCTCCCCAGCCCCATGCTCCTTGACCTTGGCTTCAGGGCAACCCCCTCCTCCTCCCCAGGCCCCAGGAGACTTCCCTCTGTTCTCCTGTCTCCCTGACCACTTTTCACTGGCCCTGCTGCCAGCCCCACCTCAACCTCTGACATCCTGCTCCTTTGCAGCTTCAGACTCATCTTCCAGCTGCCTGGGGGAACCTCCACTAGACTGTCTCAAAACATCCCTCTCAGATGTTTGGGGACTTCCCTGCCAAACCAGAGCCTCCTCTGGACTGCCCACCTGGCCTCCCAGTGACCCAACCTCCCATCACCTCCCAGCATCCCCATCTAATCCATGGACTGACCCTCTCAGCCTCAAGGATGTGTGACATTGCTTCCACCATCCCCTCCCCTCCATATGCTCTCTGTCACCCCCTGGTCTGGTGTCATTTCTCACCTAGGCCTCCCTGACTCCAGCCTCACCCTCTCCAGTTCACCCTCCTCTGTGGCCAGGTCAGTTCTTCCTACCTCACTGGCAGTACAGGCCTAAAAGCCTCCATGGTTCCCTGAACCTCCTAGATAAAGTCCACGCCCCCTAGCCTGACTCCCAAGCCCCTGTGACTGGCCCCGCTGCTTCTCCTGCCTTTCTATCTCCTTCACAGGCCCCGCCTGGAAGCCAGACACCCACCCCACCCCCTGCCCCAGCAGCCCTGTGGTTTTATTCTATGCAGAATGCCTTTCCCTTCCCTCCTTTGCTTCATCTACCCACATCTATGCCCCCATCAGGATAGCTCAGGACACTCTCTCTTCTGGGAAGCCTTTCTTCATCTGAAACAACCCCTCGGTCCCACCTGCCTCACTCTCCGCCCTGCCTCGGCCATCTCTCTGCATGCTGGCCTCTCTGCTGGGAGTGAAAGCAGGGGCAGTGCCCTTTAGCCCCAAATCCTTGCATCTGGCACAGAACTTGGCAAACAGCAGGCCTTTAGAACCCTGGAACCCGCCCCCCCCGACCCCACCCCATGATGAAGTGACTTTTCCTGGCAATCTTAACAAAGAGGACTTCTGGGGTGTCCGTGGGGCCCATCCTGCTTCAACCCACAGCCAGCTTCCTCTGACACAGAGGAGGGGGCGCCACCTGACCAGGGAATTTCTTGGGAACTTCAGCATCATTTACAAAGTTCTGTCCTAAAGGACATTCTCCAAGACTATCCCTGTGGGAGTGGGGATGGGAGTTGTCCCAGTTGCTAAGCACGGCTTGAACAGAAAGCAAAGGGAGGGCCCTTGGTTGTGTGAACTCCCGGGGATGAGAGCAAGGAGGATCTCAGGGTCTCTGCTCCTGGCTTCATCGTTGAGGATATGAGCCAGGAAAGATCGGGCTTGTCCAGGGTCCACAGAGAGTCAGCGCTGAGCAGGCCTGGTCAGGCTCTGCCCTCCCCAACCCGGTGACCCTGTGCTCTGGATGGAAGGGCAGGGATCGTGTGACTTCCTAGGGCTGGGGCATGCTTTACCTAACAATGGTAAATTCATCGGTTCGTGCGGCCTCCTAGCCCCTTGCACCTGTGCTGGGACAAGGGACCCATGGAGGAATCAGGGATGAACCTCCCAGCTTATGGGGAGAGACAAGGAAAGCACACACATCACAAGAGCTAAAGCAGGGTGGCAGGTCTGCCCAGGAGAGGCCCTGGGAGCTCAGAGGTAATACGACGATTTATGGAAAAAGGATTTTGTGGAAAAAGAAGGGAGCTCAGAGGCCCAGAGCCTGCCCAAAGGAGGCAGGTGTGAAGGGGAGGAGCCAGGCAGCCCCCCAGCAAACCCACTCCTCCACGTTTCCTGAAGCCCACTTTCAAACCTTCCGGGCTCAGGAAGGAGGAGTCCTGATACTGGGTTTCAGGCCTGCTGTGTGCTGTGGTTATTATCACAATAATAGTAATCAATCCCAGCATTCACCTGAAGGGAGCCCTTGTGTGTGTCAGGCCCTGTGATCATCTGTCTTGCTGAAAACCCACAGCAAGCCCGAGCAAGAGGGTGTATTATGATTCCCACTGTACAGATAAGCAAGCTCCAGCTGGGGGAGGCGAGGGCCTTGCCCAAGGTCCCAGAGCTAGGACGTGCGAGAACTTGACTCAACTGCCCTGACTCGGAACTCGGGGTCCTTCCATCAGCTTGTGCCATAGTCTGGGTGAGGACCCCTGCCTGGCGTCAGAAATTCCTTCTGCAGAGAGAGAAGGGTTTGCATCCCATCCTACTTTGGAGGGAAAGCCTAGAGGGGACAACCTCAGGATGGCATGGGGTGGTGAGGGAAGTTAGAGACTCCTTCTCCCCCTAGCCCACCAGCTTCCTGGTTTGGGCAGGGCCTGTCCTGAACATTCTCACTGGAAGCCAGTCAGCTGGGAGCAGTGGAAGGGGCATTGGGCTGAGCTGGAGAGCCCTGAACTCACAGCCAGTCATAGCTCTGCTCCTTTTATGCTCCGTCACCCCGAACACGTCAGTATTCATGCCTGGAGAATCCCCATGGACAGAGGAGCCTGGCGGGCTACAGTCCATGGGGTGGCAAAGAGTCGGACACGACTGAGCAACTAAGCACCTACACCCTGAACAAGTCACTCGCCTTCTGGGCCTCACCTGCTCATCCATAAAATGGGGGTAATAATAACCTGTCTCCCAAGGTTGCTTGGAAGCCTTAAGTAAGATGATTTATGAACCTGCCAGGCACATAAGGCAAATAGAAACCAAAAAACAAAACAAAACAACAAAAAAAACCACTCCTTTTCTCTGCTTGAATGGAACCCAGTGGGGCCAGTACAGAGAATACATGGGTGAGCCCTTGTGGGCTGTGTGTTCCCAGCTCAGCACAGCCTTCGATCCTGCAGGAGGACCTTACTGAGCTGGACAAGGTCCAGCACGGGATTGACCGGCCTCTCAGCCTCTGCTGCCCTGCCATCGGGGATGGGTGGATTTTGCATCCCCAAATGAATGACCATGACTTCCTCAAGGGTACATCAGGTTCAACCATCATTTATTAAGCTCCAGCTTTGTGCCAGGCCTGTTCATACCTGTGACCCCCATGCCAGCCATGAAAGTTAGGACTCTTGGCCTCCTTTTATAGATGAGGAAATGGGTTCAGAGAGGTCAGACAACTTGCCTGCAGTCACACAGCCAGCAAGGGCCAGAGATTGGGTGGGAAACCAGCCCTGGGTGACTCTGAAACCAGAGTCCCTTCCACTCGACCACGTGGCCTCTCTGGGCTCCCTCCCCTCAAATCTCGATGGCAGAGCGGGCACCTAAGGACCTCACGGGATAGCTGGTGGAGACCCACCAGGATCTGAGTTTCCCCTTTGCGATTGGCCCAGATAGTGCTGAACGCTTCTTTCTACCCTGGCATTTGAGGTGCCTGACTACACTAATGGGGTGCAGAATGGGCTTTCAACTGTTCCCCCATCTCAGCCCACTTTAGGACTTCTAAGGGGTGACTCCTGCTGTGCCCAGCTTCACAGTGGGGAGCACCCTTCGGGACAGACATGTCCCCCGTGACCCTCTGAGTTTAGAAGCTGTCGAGGGGTACTGATGCTGGGGACCCCAGTCTCCCCCGAGGTGCTCTGCTGGAGCCGGTGTTGAGGGTGCCCAGGGCAGCCCCCGCGTCAGCCCTCCTGCCGGGCCCGTGGTGCCCACTCACACTGGATGTACCAGGCCCTCCAGATGGCGTTGTTGAGGCGGATCTTGTCCCGGCACAGCAGCTTGAGGCCTTTGAAATTCTTCCACTTGGGAGAAACCAGCTTGCCACTGTCAGAGGGAGAGGGCTGGGTCAGGGTGCAGGTGTGGAAAGTTGAAGGGGGTGGTGGGCTCCACTCTCTTCCTGGGCCCTGGGGCACTCATCTATGGTGGGCCATGTGAGGGACCACCCCCAAATCCTGCCCCTCACTCTTACCTGCCTGAAATGACTACCTTTAAAATATTATCCCAGGCCCCACTCCAGGCCTCTGTGTTCCTCTGGCGAGACCTGCTGAGACCTGTTTCTGAGCTCAGTCCTCGGAATGACAACGTCTGTCCATTTCTTACTGAAGAAAACTGAGGGTCAGGAAGTAAAGGGGACGTGCCCAAGGACACGTGGTGGAATCTCACTCAGGCCCTGTGTTTTTTTTCTCCATCCATCTCACTGGCCCCCTGAGCCCCCGGGGGGTGGGTAGGGTTTGTCTGAGTACAGAGGGAACGGGTTCACCACAGGCGACCTCCAGGCAGCCAGCCACTGCCTTTTCGCTGCCTGTCTGGTGTCTGCCCAGCCCAAAACCCCCGCATGGCAACCTGGACTGAGCTGGAAGGTACTGTTTCCCAGAGTATGCGCAACATGACCGCCACCAGGGCCCAAAGGAAGGCAGCTAGGATGGTGGAGTGATGGGCAGGGGCTGAGACCCTGACCCTGACCCAGGTAGTCAATCAAATCCACAGGATGGACTGGGCTCCACCAGGTGAGGGGCTTGACTCTCAGGGTCCTGATGGTCGCAGGCCAAGTCTGCCACCCCCAAGGAGCAGGCCTAGGAGGTCAAGATGTTCAGGGTCTTAGGACCCCTGCTGGTCCCTCCCTCTTCCCTTTTCCCTCCTTCCTCATGGTTCACCAGCTAGGGTAATATATGAGTCCCCTCTGGCCCACCTTCTCTTGCTCACATGGAAGGCTGAGGCCCCAAGGCTTAGTCTTCCAGAAGACCGGGCCTGCCCTCTCTGGGGGCCTCTCTGGCAGGCTGGCTCCTACAGCCCCTTGAGTACCTGAGTCACTGGGTCCCCTCTGCTCTCTGGTCTCCCAGCTCCTGTGTTTGCTTTGGGGTGGGGTGGGGGGACCGCTACCCCAGGGCACAACAGGCCTCATTACCCAAATAGGGTACATGGCCCAAGCACCCAGCCTTCTGACTGCCCACCCCCATCCCTCCTAAGTTAGGTAAACACCATCTGTCCAGTAGGGAGACAGACAGAGGGGGCACTCTGATACCTCCCGGGCCAGCTTCTTTTGTGGCACCTGGGGGGGTATTCCTGAGTTTGTGGCCCCAGCCTGTATCCCAGCAACCTCCCAGCCCACTCTGATCACCCAGTGCCCGCCCCCATCCCCCACCTGCCTCCCTCCCTCTGCCACTTCCCCACTGGGGTTGTAGTGTCTGTGGCCAGGCAGGGCTCGGGGAGGTGAGACAGTGACATCCAAGCCCAGGAGGAAAGGATTTGGCTGGGAGGGGAGGAGAGGGGCCCAGCCTGGAGCAAAGAGCCTGTGGCCAGAGTTCAAAGGATTTTTTATGACCAATAGAAATTCTGGGAATTTAGGGAATGAGAAGACGAAAATGCAGAACTCCACCCCTCACCCCACGTGTGTACCTTGCAGAAATTCCTTTAGAGTTTTCCCTGATAACGTCCTGTTTGTTCTCACTCATCCTTGAGGCCATTCTTTCCTTAGCCAGCCAGCTCTGACCATGAACAGGTATTTTCTCAGAACTTTCAGAACTTGCCTCCCTGAGACTGCCACCCACAGAACCGTGCAACACGGGGCTCCTGCCCATGAGAGCGAGCCTCTCTCTGCCCACACGGCCCTGCTGAGGGTGAGAGCTGACCAGACGTCCTCAGGCTGTCCCTCGGGGTCAAACTGACCAGTTCCACCCAGCACCCCTGGCCCCCCTGCCTTGCTGTCCCTCCCCATCTATTTTCTCTCTTGGGACACCCCAGCTTCATCACTGCTCTCCCCTCCAAGGAACCCCTATAATTAGAAGTCTTTACGGGCTAAAAACACTGTCCGTGTCTGACTCTCAGTTTTTCCCTCTGCCAAATGGGAGAATTCAAGAGTCCTCTGGTACTGAGCCACTCCCATCCCTACTCCTTAGGCCCCCACTCAGGGCCAGCCACAGAGATGGAATATTCTTGGTGTTTAGGGAGAAAGCCCAAATCTCCCTACCCCAGCTTCCCCTAACTGGGGTCACAACAGTGTCATCAGCCTCCTAGTGGGGGTGGTTCTGGGAGTGGACTCTGTCCCCTGCCTGGCCTTCTCCCCTGAATCTCCCCTTTGGGTCACCCATGGTCTGTGATGGGGGGGGTCGGGGGGTGGGCCTGAGCCAGCCCAGGCAGAGCAGTGTGTGGTATAAAGCAAGAAGCATAAGTTGGGAATGGGTGGGAAAAGGGGACCCTGGAGGACCCTGGGAGCAGGTGCTCCCCCTGGCTGGACCCCACATCCGGTGTCCCGTGACCTTAGATGCCCTGTCCCCTGAAGTCCCGTGATGTCCGAGGAGGGGAGGGAGGAATGGGATGGGAATTTGAACTTTCCACACAGGTCTTGCTCTCTGGGCGATCATATTGCAACATGACCTGGGCCCGAGGCCAGAGCGTGTGGGCCAAGGTTACAAAGCGTCCAGCCAATGGGGTCCAGGCTGGGAGCCGCAGCAGGGGGTGGGCAACACTCCCCCGTAATCCCCACCCCTGCTCCCCGGCTCCCAGTCAGTGCCGTCTCTAGCCAGCAGTTCTCAGAAGAGGAGGAGGCGCCGTAGAGGAAGAGGAATATTTGCACAGAGAAAAGATCAAGGCCGGCCGATCCCCCTTTCTCTCCTACGGGTTTTCGGTTGATAATTTATCCTGGTCCCTCCGCTCCGGGGAACTTTGCTCCGGGGCACCGAGCCAGGACCCTGGTTCGCGCCCTCCCTTGGGACACAGGCGTGGAACTGGGGCCGGGCGCGGCCGGCGTGCTCTGCGACGCGCCGAGCAGGGATCCTAGGCAATATTAGGCGCAGAACCTCGCGCGGCGACTAGGGGAGGCGATCCCAGACACCCCCCTCCCAGACCCCGGTTCCCCGGGACCAGCCCTGCGCAGCCTGTATCACCCCATGCCGGACCCCGCTGGGAAACTGCGAGGGAGCGCCTCCTGGGTCCTCCCCAGGCACTCTCTTCCCGCCACCCTCGACCCAGGAGGTTAAGAACAGGTTAATTGTCCCGCAATCGAGGGGTGCAGGGTGGACGTGAGACTGGGTTTCAACCGACGTTGGCTGTGAACTGGGACAACCAAGGCGCGAGGAGTATCGCGCGGGTGCAAGAAGAGTCGGCCAGGGCAGGGGCTTCTGTATTGGGAGCAGAAGGCTGCAGGTGGTCGGGTGGAGTGACCCCCGGGGTGAACGGTGGTTATGTTAGGACCGCCTAGGGTCCTGGGAGTGCGAGGGATGCCCTGTTGGCATTCTTTGGGGGCGGAGGGGTCAGGACTAGGAGAGAGGGGCCGGAGCGGGGCCTCCGGAGGTCGAGGCGGAGGGCAGGAGGTCCCTGCCCTACGGAGGGAGTCTTGGTGGAGAGAAATGGGAACCCGGGAGGGATGCAAGTCGGGGGGCCAAGTGGAAAGGGCGGGATCAGAGACACTCCGGGGTGGAGGAGAAGAAGGGATCCAGGATGTGGCCCGAGTCTCTGAGAACAGCCGGACCAAGGCTTGGGGCCGAGTGGGTTGGCCGGGAGCCCCAGAGCGAGGTCCCGCCGTGGAGGGCCGAGGCTGTCGGCCCCGGAGCCGCCCTCACCTGTAGGCCAGGCTCATGCACTCGAACAGGCGGGTGAGTGTGGGGTCGATGCTGCGCGGCCCGAAGTCGGCGTGCCCCAGGGACCCTTCCTGGTCGCGCCGCCGGGTCAGTGAGTCGCTGTGCGGCGACGACACCATGAAGTGACCGCTGTGGATGACCTGCGAGCGAAGCAGCCCACCCGCGCTGCGCCGGGTATTCGGGTCCTCCGAGTCTGTGTCTGAGTCCGAATCCGGGCTGGGGACGACCCGCGGGCCTTGCAAGCCCGCGACCAGACCCGCCAGAGCCCCGGCCATGGTCATCGCCGCCGCCGCCTAGCCTGGGCTCGGGTCAGCAGCAGGCGCAACCCGTGTGGCCAGACCGGCTCATTAGCATATGCCCGCCCGCCGCTTGTTAGCATAGCCCCGCCCTCCAGCCGCGATAGGTCGCTGGAGGGGGCGGGGCCTCGGGGCGCGCGGGAGCAGACGGGGCGGGCTTATATTAACAGTCAATACGCCAGGTGTGAGGACGCCGGGTCAGAGCTCCCGCAGGTCTAGAGTTTGGTCAGGAGGGGGTCTCTTATCTCCTCTCCCGTCCTTCCTTATGTTATGACCACCTGGAGTCCTGGTGGAACCGCCCCTACGTCACCAAAAGGGCTCTCAAGAAGAGTCGTTCACGCCTGAGCCAGAAAGTCGTCGGTGCCAGGGATCCCTGCTCCCCGGTTCGCCCTCCCGTGAGTCCTCTCATCTAACTCACCCCCTGCCCTCTCTGACCTCCCGGCTCATATTCACTCCCTCTCCCTGCTTCACACAGCTGAAAGCACCAAGTGTTGCGTGGCCTGACCCACAGGAAAGTCCGGATACCTCCAGTTATCATTGTAACCATCACTGCACCTGCCCAGAGGTCCTGAGTGGTTTACCCGAGTGTGAATCCTGCCTGGACACGCGGGGTCCGTACCAGTGGTGAAGGGGAAAGGAGAGCCGTGGTCACCCTCCCCTGAACACCCCCTAGGCAGCCCATCGGTCTGGGCCCCCTCCTCTCACAGACCCTGTGGTCCAGCTTGTGTTCTCGTTTCTAAAGGCCCTGTTCTCACCCAGAAGAGACAAACTAGGCCGTTTGGTCTGAGGCATTTCACACCTGTCACCTCACTGGCGCCTCTAACAACCTTCAGGGTGGGTTCTTACCCCACATCAGAGGGGCCACCAGAATCCACAGGCAAGGAAACACCCAGGGCCGTCTCTGCTGGCAGTGGTGGCGAGGCAGTCGGTGAGGGCTGGAGGCAAATGTTAACCTCCCTTGACTTTGCGGAGGGTGTGGTCTATGTTAAGTCACAGGCAGACCAAGGGAGGATGTGGTCAGTTGGGGGCTGAAGGCTTGGACAAGGCTCCCCACACACTTTCTTCCAGCCCATGGCAGGGTCACACAGCTCCCTGAGCAAATGGCAGTGCCCTGAGGGCCACTGGGACCGCTTCAGGTGCTGAAATGGTTACCCAGGCTGGTCACAGGCCAGCCCTTCCACCCACCACGTCCCCTGGACAGGTTCCCTCTGTCCCTGCCAGTCACCACATGTTCCCAGGAGCCCCAGCGACCCTGCACCACTTCCTCCCTGCTGCTCTCTGCAGGAAGTGGATTCTCCCTACCCACCTCTCCCAAATTCTGGGGAGGTGGGTCCTCACGTGCCCACCTCAGCCTGCCCTCCTCTGGAGAGAGGGCCATCTCTAAATGGTCCTTTTGGAATCCTTGGCTCAGTGAATTATCCTTCATGTGCCTGTCTGACTTCTCCTCTGGCCTCTGGGCCCTGAGGCGAAACTGTGTCCTGGAGTATCTGAACCCCCACACTGGGCACCCAGGGACTTGGGGGACACACTGTGGGGCTAGGGGTGGGAAGCAGGGCCTCCTCTCCCTTGGAGCCTCCTCGCTTCAGGTGGTGATTTAGTCGCTCAGTCATGTCCAACTCTTTGTGACGCTATGGACTGTAGCCCACCAGGCTCCTCTGTCCATGGGATTCTCCAGGCAAGAATACCGGAGTGGGTTGCCATTTCCTTCTCCAGGGGATCTTCCCGACCCAGGGATCAAACCTGGGTCTCCTGTATTGCAGGCAGATTCTTTACTGACTGAGCTAAAACAGACATCTGAATTGATCCTTCTCTGCCACTAATTCCATGAATGACCCTGGGCAAGTCTGTGTCTTACGGAGAATCTGTCTGTAAAATGTGCTCAGTGTATTGCTCATTCACTTCAATCGTGTCCGACTCCTTGTGACCCCATTGACTATAGCCTGCCAGGCTCCTCAGTCCATGGGATTCTCCAGGCAAGAATACTGGAGTGAGTTGCCATGCATGAAACTCACTAGGGGATCTAGAGAGGAGGGGATCTTCCCAACCCAGAGATCGAACCTGGGTCTCCTGTGTCTTCTGCATTGCAGGATAGCAGGGACTTAGAACCAAGAGTGTTTCAAGTTCCAGGACCCTAAGACAGGGGATCCCCTGGAGAAGGGAAAGGCTACCCACTCCAGTATTCTGGCCCAGAGAATCCATGGACTGTGTAGTCCATGGGGTTGCAGAGCTGGATACGACTGAGTGACTTTCACTTTCTTTACTCATTGAGCCACCTGGAATGGGGAAGTTGAATTCAGTGATGTCTTAGGGTCCTGCAACTTGAACCACTCTTGGTTCTAAGTCCCTGCTATCACCATTCCAGCTCACACTCCCATGCTCCTCCAACCTCCTGTCCCAGGAGAAAATCTAAGAGTAGTGTTCTGTGGCTCAAAAGACTTTCCCCTGGGGGCTTCCCTGGTGGGCCAGTAGTTAAGACTCCATGCTGCCACTGCAGTTCAATCCCTGGTCGGGGAACTAAGATCCTCCATGCTACACAGCATAGCCCAGAAAAGAAGCTTTCTTCTGAGCTAGTTCTCACTAAGGTGGGTTATCTCCTTTACTTCATGCCTCTCTCTTTGCCTAGACATTAGTTGGCTCTCCACAGGCACCTGTACCCCATCTCTGTCTTCCTGAGGCCTGAACACCGAAAATATAATCTCTCTGCACATAATTCAAAACAAAACAACACTGCAGGAAATAAAAGGAAGTCCACAATAAATGAGACCCTACTTGATAGCATGGAGAGCTATATTCATTATCTTGTAATAACCTGTATCAGAAAGGAATCTGAAAAAGAATATATGTGCGTATGTATATGTATATTTTATTGTTGTTTAGTTGCTAAGTCCTGTCCGGCTCTTTTGCAACCCCATGGACTGTAGCCCACCAGGCTTCTCTCCATGGGATCTCCCATGCAGAATACTGGAATGGGTTGCCATTTCCTTCTCCAGGGGATCTTCCCGACCCAGGGATCGAACCCAAACCTCTTGCACTGGCAGGGAGATTCTTTACTTCTAAGCCACCTCGGAAGCCCGTGTGTGTGTGTGTGTGTAACTCAATCACTTTGCTGTACACCTAACAATCTAATACAAACTGTAAATCAATTATGCTTCAAGTAAAAAACCAAAAACCAACTTGACTCCCAAAATACAAAACAGTTACCCAAATGAATTTTGGGAAAAAAAATTTAAAAATTCATTTATTTGAATTTAAAAAATGTAGTCCACAAATTCTGACTTCTCCCATGATGACATCTTCAATTTTAAAAAATGTGTGTATCAATTACTAAAACTTAAAAAGTGTTCTAATGCCTTAACCTTGCTGCGGCCTTGGATATATGCCTCATTCACCTTGTCTAGTCTCCTCCAACCTATCTGTTGACTGTTTAAAAGGAGTTTTCTTTTTGGCTGTGTCACGTGGCCTGTGGGATCTTAGTTCCAGACCAGGGACTGAACCCGCACCCTCGGCAGTGAAAGCTCAGAGTACTAACCACTGGACTGCCAGGGGAGTCCCTGTGTCCAACACTTTTGAAACATCATCTCCAACCTACTGAAGTTAGGTGTCACTATGTTCATTTTACAGTTGAAGAGACAGGCTTGGAGAGGGGAAGCAGTCGCTCAAGGTCCCCAGCGGAGAAAAGACAGAGCCAGATCTGACTTGAGAAGTCCAGGTTCCTTCACCTGTGAGGCTGCCACCCAAAGCTCACCCATCCCAGAAGTGCCACTCCGGCGTCTTCCCCAAGTTACCACAACTCTTGTTCAGCTGCAACTGCAGTTTCATTCGGCCCTGGGTTCACATGCATGTGCCTCTCTTTCCCACTAGATGGCAGCGTCTCTGAAAGCAAGACTCATCTCACTCTCCACGGACCATATTCTTCTCCAGTGCAAATGTGGAAATGGGTATTTGCTGAATGAATGAGTTTATATCTATCTAGACTAAATGTGCTCTCCCTATCTATCCATCCATCCATCCATCCACATCCACACACATAGATAATATTTATTAAGTGCACATTATGAGCCTGTCCAGCCTGGCGTGCTGCGATTCATGGGGTCGCAAAGAGTTGGACACGACTGAGTGACTGAACTGAACTGAACTGAACTGATGAGCCTGTCCCAGCACTAAGTAGTTCGCTTAGTTAAAAAACATAAAAAGGCAAAGATCTGGCACTTTTATTTATTTATTTTTAGCCACACCTCGAGGTGGGATCGTAGTTCCCTGACCAGGGATCAAACCCATACCACCCGCATCGGAAGTATGGAATCTTAACCACTGGACCAACAGGGAGGTCCCTGGCACTTTTAATATCTATAGGGTAGGAAAATGGAAAATGACTACTTCAGGTACAGGGTTTAGCTCTAGGTGTTGAAAATATTCCAGAATTAGACAGTGGTGATATTTGCACAACTTTATAAATATACTAAGAGCCAGTGAAAAAGGGTACATGCGTGAGTGCTAAGTCTCTTCAGTTGTGTCCGACTCTTAGTGACCCCATGGACCGTAGCCTGCCAGGCTCCTCTGGCAATGGATACTCTAGGCAAGAACACTGGAGTGGGTTGCCATGCCCTCCTCCAGGAGGAGGTCTTCCTGACTCAAGGACTGAACCCGAGTCTCATGTCTCCTGCGTTGGCACTAGCTGATCACTGCATGGCCTGCATCACTAGCTGACTCCTGCACTGGTCACTGCATGGCCACGAGCACACCTGGGAAGCCCCGATGAGTGTATTATATTTCAGGAAAAAAAATTAGGTACTTTAATATATTTAATTTATATTTAAATATATTTAATATATTATTTAACTGACTGGTAATCTGCTCCACTGTGTGTGTGTGTGAGTGTGTTCGTATTTTCATTGCCATTTTACAGAAGGGGAAACTCAGGCTCTGGAAAGGGAAGTGATTCAGAGGTTGTTACGAGAATTAACCATAAATAGCTAATGTTTATGGAGCCTAAACTGCTTGGTCTAGGGTATCTTTCTAACAGTCCCATGACTTTCAACTCATTTTGTAGACAAGAAAAACAGGCTTTGCTGAAGGTCACGAGTAAAAAGAATGGGATTCAATCCCAGGCAATCTGATGGGGGAAGCCTGACTCCCAAATACCCAATTTCTCAAATGAAAAGGACTAACAGGGACTTCCCTGGTGGTCTACGCTCCCAATGCAGGGGGCCCAGGTCTGGTCCCTGGTCAGGGATCCCACGTGCGGTAACTAAGAGTTTGCATGCTGCAGCTGAAAGATCTCACATGCTGAAATGAGGATCGAAGATCCCACGTGCTGCAACTAAGACCCGGTGCAGACAAATAAATAAATAATTTTTAAAAAGACAAGCAATTGTTGGTGAGGATGCAGTGTGTGCAGAACCTCCTCCTCTGCCACCACCGCTGTGACTTGGCACAATCATTCTGGAAAACTATTAGTCAGTATCCACCAGAGCTGAACATCCGTGTACCTTATGACCCAGCAGTTCCACAGATATGTGCACATATGTGCACCAGAAGACATGTACAAGACTATTCAGAACAGCATTAGCCTTATTAGCTTGGTACTGGAAACAATGCAAATGTTTATCAACGGGCGAATGCATAAATATATCTCAGCGCAGACACATGACAGAGTCTTAACACAGCAAAGAGATGAACACTCTACTACCAAATGCAACCATATGGATGAATCTCACTGACAACATGCTGAGCAAAAGCAGCCTGACGTGGAAGTGTGGATGCTGTAAGGCTTCGTTTATATAAAGCTCCAAAACAGGCTGGTCTTCCCAGGTGGCACTAGTGGTAAAGAACCCGCCTGCCAATGCAGGAGACGTAAGAGATGCAGGTTCCCTGGGTCAGAAAGATCTCCTGGAGGAGGACATGGCAACCCACTCCAGTATTCTTGCCTGGAGAATCCCCGAGGGGCCTGGCAGGCTACAGTCCATAGGGTCGCAGAGTCAGACACAACTGACTCAGCAGACTTAGCATGCACTTACCAAAAGAGGCTAATCCCTGGTGTTAGGCTGTGGTTTAGCCTTGGGGTCACTAGAGGGGATCAAGAAGGGGCCACTAACATTTTGTCTCTTTATCTGGGCTCAGGAAACGTGCGTGTTCATTGTGAGTATTCACTGAACTGGACACTTATGAACAGTTTTTATATGGATGTTGAACTTACAAGTTTTTGAAAAGAGAGACTAAGGGACTTACCTGGAGGTCTAGTAGTTAAGACTCTGTGCTCCCAATACAGGGGGCCCGGATTTGATCCCTGGTCAGGGAACTAGATCCTGCATGATGCAACTAGGATCCTGGCGTGGCCACAAAAATTTTAAACAGACAGAGAGAGCTTAAGTTTGCATGTGCAGCCTCATGGAAGCCTGCCTGGCCTGGGAATGGACTGGGCATCTAGGTAGTGGCAGGAGGAGGAATCACTGAGTAAGTTGAGGGAATAGAGGATGGAGAGGTAGGTGAGAGAAAGAGGAGTCTTAGCTGGGTCTCTAACCGGTGGCAAGTTGGAAAGTCATTTCCCCTATCTGGGTCTCAGTTTCTGTATCTGAAAAATGGGTGAGCAAGTCACGAAGGGAAAATTGATAAATATGATAAATATTCCATCAAAGTGAGGAAGTTGGACTGAATGATTTTTCATATCAGAAGCACTCAATTGTTCTATCAAAAAATATGAGTCTCAGACTTCCCTGGTGGTCCCGTGGTTAAGAACCTGCCTTCAGGAGATGCAGGTTCAATCCTTGGCCAGGGAACTAAGATACTACATGGGGCAACTAAGTCTGTGTGCTGCAACTAAGACCCAACGCAGTCAAACAAATAAATCTTAAAAAAAATATATATATATATATATATGAGTCTCATCGTAGGAGGAATGAAAAAAGTCACTTCCCTTGGCAAAAATACACTTCTTGCTTACAGAATTTCTGCTTCTGTATTTACAGTTAGTGATATTACAAGTAAGGTCATATTATTATACTTTAAAAAATTTTTATTTGGCTGTGCCAGGTCTTAGTTGCAGCATGTGGGATCTAGTTCCCCGCCCAGGTATAGAACCCCTGTGTTGGGAGCACAGAGTCTTAGCTACTGGATGGCCAGGCAAGGCCCACTAGTACAGCTGGATGGTAGAGAGGAGAGGAACGCAGCCCCTAGTAGGGCAGGGAGCGGGTGGCTGGTGTGCAGGGCCAGCTGGGGGAGAGCGGGGAGGAAAACAGCGGCCTGTGGCAGGATCGGGGGGAAGGGGTTATCCGCCTAGAAATTTTCTTTTTCTTTTTGGCTGCACCTTGAAGCTTGTGGGATCTTAGTTCCCCAACCAGGGACTGAACCCAGGTCCTCGGCAGTGGGAGCTTGGAGTCCTAATCACTGGCTGGCCAGGGAATTCCCTGCCCAGAAACTTCTTTATCCAGCACTGTGGCTGCTTCCTTGGCAGCCAGAGAACACTGTTCCAGGCCAGGAGGAGGCAGGAATGCCATGGGCCAGATTACAAGCTTTTCCCCTCTTCTGCTGGCAGACCAATAACATGGGATTCTATTTTTGCAGGACCATTTGGCAAAATCTACTACATCAAAAATGTTGGTACTCTTTGACCCAACAAGTTCAACTGTAGGAATCTGTCCTATGAAATATCTCCATAAGTGTGCAAAGATGTACAAAGACGTTCCGGGCAGCACTGCTTATAATACTGAGAAACCAGAGAATGGATGAATAAATTCTGATAAATCTCTACCATGAAATACTATGTAGCTGTTAACAACCTCATGTGTAAAACAGGGATAATAATAGGATCCGTCTCTCATAGTTTTCATGAGGATTTAGTGAATTAATACCTGTAAAATGCTTCCATAGTAATGCTAGCTGTAGAAATAAGGAAAGATGCAATGTTGATTAAAAAAGAAATGAGAAATGTGATCCCATTTGAGTAAATTAACAACAGTAAACACACATTAAAAAAGAAGAAAAGTCTGGACATACAAGTATCATATGATGACACTGGTGGTCTTTAGTGGAGGGTAGGGTAATGGAGACATTTATTTTGTAAATCTCAATAAATTTTTAAGTAATACCTGTGTATTGCTTTTGAAACCAGCGGGGGGGCGGAATCCTCCAAAACAGTAAAGGAAACAAGAGGAGATAGTGGAGTAGAAGACGGCATGAGAGGGACCTCCTTGGTGAACCAGTGGCTAAGACTCTGGGCTTCCAGTACAAGGGGCCTGGGTTTGATCCTTGGTCAGGGAACTAGATGCCACAACTAAAATCCTGCATGCTGTCAAATAAATACTAAAATATAAAATATATATGGCATGAGAAACCCCCTCCCCTCTTCTTGAGGACCCGGAAGTCCAGAGATCAAAGCCACCCAAACAGGCTCCCTGGGGAATTAAGGGCCCGGGTTTGATCCCTGATTGGGGAATTAGGATCCCACAAGCTTCGAGGCATGACCCTTCAAAAAAAGAAAAGGCTCACTGTTTTGGCTGATCAGACACTGCGGGGTGCAGCTTCCCACACAGCTTGTCTGACACTTTATTCTCATTCTGGACCCCATGGGGACATCTCTTTAGGGCACAAGGACGGGAGGTTGGCTCATGGGGGAGGCTGGGCCATCTTACACAAGCCGTTTGCCCTCTCTGGGCCTCAGCTGCCCTCCTTGCAACATGAGCAGAAGCAGCCCAGCCTCTTGGTATGTTGTGAACAGCTAGGGGAGCAGAATGTGCCACTGGCATCAGAGCAGAGTGAGGGAGGGGGGCCAGCCCGGAGCTGCTGCTTCACCAAGAAGAGCCGCTACGCCAAGAGTCTGTAAAAATGCCGACGGCTGCCATTTTTCAGTGGGCAGTTTGTACTCACAACACTGCTGACACCAAATGCGCGATGTCTTCTCCAGTTCTCCAATACCAGCTGGGTGTCCTCCAATTCAATTCAGCTCTGACATTGTCTACCCGGAGTTAGTGTCAGATCCCACAAGTTAAGGGCTCGGTCCCGCAAGCCTGCCTTCGCTTCAGACACGGAAGTACTGACCGACTGGCTATAAACAGGGGGATCCTTGACCCCTGACTGAGGTTCCATCATTTGTTAGAAAGGCTCACAGGACTCAGGAAAGCTCTTATATTTTGCAGTTCTTCGTAAAGGAGAGAACTCAGGAGACGTGAATGGAAGAGACGCATAGGGCAAAGTATGGGGGCAGGGGGTATGCGGAGCTTCTATGCCCCCGCCTGGTGCACCACTCCCTGCAGTACCCCAACCCAGAAGCTCTCTGAACTCCTTCATTTAGAGATTTTTATGGAGGTTTCATTTCATAAGCACGATTGATTAAATTGCATAACCCTGGGGACTTGCTGGCACTCCAGTGGCTAAGACTCCAAGCTCCCAATGCAGGAACCCTGGGTTTGACCCCTGGTCGGGGAACTAGATCCCCACAGGAACTAGACTAAAGATCCTGTGTGCCACAACTAAGACTTGGGTGCAGCCAAATAAATAAGTAGAAATGAAAATAAAAACAAATCATTAGCTCTTGATGGTTGAACTCAATCTCCAGCCCCTGTCCCCCCAACACAACCCTGGAGCTGAAATTCCAACTCTCTAACCATGCCTTGATCTTCCTACTGACCAGCTCAAAACTGTCTAGGGGCCACTAGTCATCTATTAGCATACAAAAGACTCTGAAGTTTCCAGGGGTTTTAGGTGCTGTGTGCTAGAAACTCGGAGACAAAAACCAGGTATATCTGTTTCCCAGTGGACCACAACCAGGCCTCCCAGTGGCTTGCCAGGCTCTGAACACTGGGTCTCCTGTCTAAGCAACACTCAGCCACGTGTCACCTGGGGCTGATGGCCCCCAGTTTATGGAGCACGCCTGGCTTGGAGTTGTTTGTTTACATGTGTTAGAGAGAGTAGGACGGTTGTTCCAGGTCGTACAGTTAATGAGCAGTGTCACCTGGATTTGAACCCGGTGTGTCCGATGCCAGAGTCCCAGTGTGTCTTTCCACTGGGCTGCTTGGAGGCACTGAGGGCTGATCTGACCTCCTGAAAACATCAAGTAGCAGAAGACGCACATACCAGGGTGGAAGGGGCAGCCGGCACACAGTAGGCGCTTTGTGAATACTTGCTGAGTCAACAAAGGATTGGCAAGTCCTTCTCCCCACACTCTCCAGGGTTCAGGGTGTCATCAGCTGCAGAAGACTCATATCCATGATCTAGAAGATTGTAGGTCAGCGAGGGCCACAGACCTCGTGTTACTCAGAGGGAGAGTGGGGATTGGTTGGGCTCAGGGGCTGTCTCAGACCACTGGCATGGTGCGTCAGTGACCATGCCAGGCCTCTTCCCCGCCAGCTCTGGAACCTTCATGCTGCATCACTGGAGTCTCGCAAGAGCAGGCTGGGAGAAGTAGAATGGGGACAATTCCACAGAGGAGGAAAGAGAGAGTTGGAAAGCAGGTGTGCAAACTCCTTCTTTGTACATTTCTGGCCACCTGTGTGTACCAAGTTGAAGTCTTGGTGTGGCCCAGGGTCAGTCCCTGGAGAGTAGAAAGGGGGGTACCTTGGAGGGGTGGAATCACCATCAAGGCCGAGACCTTCCTGGCCCCTCAGATCCTTGCCTGGCTGGGAAACATTAGGGCCAGAGGATGCCCAGCCCGTCTGGGGCTCCCTGGCCCAGAGCTGTGGACGGTGGTGCCCAAGCTGCGCCTGATCTGTGACTTTGGGCCCCGCTCTGAGTGCGATCCCTGTATAAGGAGCGAGTGCTTTGAGCACTGGTTTCTCATCTTTAAAATGGGTGTGGCAGGACGTCCCTGGTGGGCCAGTGGTTAGGACTCTGGGCTTCCAATGCAAGGGATGGAGATTCAACCCCTGGTCAGGGAATTGAGATCTCATGTGCCGTGTAGCCAGGTTGATAAAATAAAAATAAAATGGGTGTGTGATATGATGTTATATTTAACCTTAGGGGGTTGTTGTGAGGATCAAATGAAGTGAGTGACAGCCAGTGGTCGGCACTGATAAGTGTGGTTTCCTTCTTCGTTCCCTCTCTGCCTCTCCCACCCCTGCCCTTTGTTTTTTCCTTCCTTCCTAGCCAACACCTCTGGGCATGGTGTTAAAGAACTAGGTGCTCCAGGACACAGAGAACAACCTCCACCAGGGGACCTGGGGATGGAAAAAGCCTTGTCAGACCAGCTGTGGACGGGTGACAGACAGCTCAGCCCTGCCCAGAATCCCCGGGCCCCTCCAGTGCTGGGGAGCTCTGGGAGTCACACCAGCTGTGGCCCCTCACCAGCTCCATCAGGGCTTCAGGCCCCTGGACTGACATAGAAAGGGTGTCCCAGGGAGGCACATTTTTCACCCAGAGTCTTACAGCCAATGGGGTCCCTCAGCAGCTGACCATTACCTGCCCACCAACCTGCCAGCTGACCACCAGAGCCAGCCAAGGGGATGCATCGCCTACTTATTGGTGCCAGGCCCTGCCGGAGGAATGCCCTGTTCCTTCCTGCTGGGGTCGGCCAGGGTCCCCTATGCAAGGTCAGCTCGTGTGCATACGAAGTCGCTTCAGTCGTGTCTGATTCTTTGCGACCCCATGGACTGTAGCCCACCAGGGTCCTCTGTCCTTGGGATTCTCCAGGCAAGAATACTGGAGTGGATTGCCATGCCCTCTTCCAGGAGATCTTCCTGACCCAGGGATCAAACCCACAGTCTTCTTCATCTCCTGCATTGGCAGGTGGGTTCTTTACCACTAGCACCACCTAGGAAGCCCTAAGGTCAGCTCAGAAAGGAGAGACAATAGGAGTTGCCTCCTGTCCCTGTATCTCAGGAGGAGGAAAGACAGATGGGGAAATGGATGCGGTGGGCACAGGCCATGAGGACACCTACGAGCACCCATGAACACACCCCTTCTAGTGTGCTGCGTTTTGAATACAGAACACACACACACTCACGTTGCCCAGCAGTCCGGGTAAGAATGCTTAGACCCAGGTTATAGATGAGCAGAGTCATCTATAGATGAGCAGAGAGGACAGGGTCACCTGGAGAAAAGTCAGAGGCAGCAGGGGGAATAGAAGCTTTGGAATTAGGCTGCCTGAGTTTGAATCCCAGCCCTGCCTGACTTTAAGCCAGTGCCTTGACTTTTCTGAGCCTCTGTTTCCTCATCGGTAAAGTGGATAGAATACCCTTTCCATCTCAGGTTATTAGAAAGAAAGAAACAGCGACAGAAAAGCCCCACACAGTGCCCAGCACACAGTAGGTGCATGCCTGTCACACAGTAGGTGTACAAGAAATTTTGGTTCCTGCCCCGACTCCCAGCTCCCTTGAGTCTCCTTCCTCTGCTTCACATCCGAGCCCAAATCTCTTCCTCAGCCCTGATCAAGGAGTGAGAATTGACCTAAAGATGGCTTCTGCCAGCCTGACAGCTCCAAAACCTGTTTTTGCCCATCACAGGGCCAGCAGCAGGGTCAAGGGCAGCCTCAGAAGGAGGACCCTGGGAGGGGAGTCTGAGTGTTTTCGCAAGTGAGGTCATGGAGCCTCCAAAAAGCCGCCCCTCCCACTTCCATTTGCCGGTGCTTATTACCATCCACCTCAGTTTACAAAAGTCACGTGCACCCGTATCAGACAGTTTCATTCACAGCATTCCAGGACCCCAGGTGGGGCCCTGACCCCAGCTCCCAGCAGCCCTCTCACCTAGGCCCAGGTTGAGTCCTGATCCCCGCCCGAGCCCTGAGCCCAGGTCTCAGATAGACTGTGTCCTTACAAGGGTAATACATTGGTCACCTGATACAAAGAACTGACTCATTGGGAAAGACCCTGACGCTGGGAAAGATTGAAGGCAGGAGGAGAAGGAGACGGCGGAGATGGTTGGATGGCATCACCGACTCAATGGACACGAGTTTGAGCAAGCTCCGGGAGTTGGTGATGGACAGGGAGGCCTGGCGTGCTGAAGTTCAGGGGGTAGCAAAGAGTCGGACACAACTGAGTGGCTGAACTGACTTAGGGGATAAGGGGGGGTGTGGAGGGGCACAGTCAGAAGAGTCACCCTCACAAAAGAGGGAACTCCTGGCTGCCACATCTCAGAGCTCCTCAGTGGGATTCTCCCTCTCCTCCAGGAGCCGTCCCTGCCCTGAGGCTGAGGCGCTAAGCCTCCCTAGGGTGGGCCTGAGCCCACTGCTCAGGTTCCCAGACCTGAGAGTCCCAGCCCCCTCTTCTGAGGATCTGAGCAGGTGTTGAGAGGATCTGGGTAAGATAGAGGCAGGGGCTAGATCCTTGGCCCCGTCTGCCACCTGATTCAGCTGAGCCTCCAACATCATCCCCCTTGGCAAGGACCAGACCCACCTGGCTTGGAGGGGGCTGCCCGGTCCTCTGAAGCGGCCCCAATTTATTCTGTCCCTGTTTCTATACCATTGGCCCAGGAACAAGCCTCCCTAAGTCCCAAGAGGGAGAGCCAGGCCCAGAAAAAGGAGGTAACGTGCCCAAGGTCACACAGCCAGCCACAGACAAGAGACCAGGCCTGACTCTGGCTTCCTGACCCTGCAGGTGGACTCAGCAGACCTGGAATGGGGGCAGGGTGGCTGGGGAGCCGGTGGGAAGCTCCTTCTCACGTCGGTAGGAGCCAGCATGGGTGCCTTGCACCACTTGCCTGGCTCCTGCCTGTTGGCTAGAAGCCTGGTGGCTGGGAATCCACACGGCTTCTCCCTGTCCAGCCAGGAGAAGTCTGGGTCCTTGTCCCTGACCCACCGGCCCACCTGGAACCAGCTTCTCTACAGGCACCCACACCTGCCCAGGGCAGGGGGCGACAATAGGGAGGAAGGTCCTTCCTCTTGCTTCCTGGCCCACACTCAGCTCCCTGGAGAGTCCCCTGGGCACCTGACCTCTCCCCTCATCCTCACCCCTGGCCGGAGATTCAGTCCCACCCAGCTGGTGGGACTGAGACAGCGGGGAGCCTGGGAAGCACGATGAATTCTTCTCCGATTCTTGATCTCGAGCCTTCTCTAGGGTATGAAATTGCCTCCTTCTCGAGGCAGCTGAACTTCAGGGAGGCAGGCAGGTTCGCGAGACTATTAACCCCTAATGCTCGGCAGAGCCATAGGAGCGCCCCTCCCTCTTTGACAGGTGGGGAGACTAAGGTCCGCGTGAGCGAGGCTCCGACTCCCCTAGGGCTAAGCACCTGTCCCCCCCTGCCCCTCCATACCCCTTACTTGGATTCCGCGCTATCTGCGGGCGGGGTGGCGCCCAGCCAGGGCCACCGGGTCTCCCCGGGCGGCGTCGGGGGCGCACGCGGGATGCTCGGGGCCGCGGCCGCTGCCTCTCGGTGTCTTCTCTACGCCGGCGGCAGAGGGCTCTGTGCACTGCGCTGCGTCCCCGGCCGGGCTTTTAGCAGTGGGTGTGGACTCTGGCACTGCCGGGGCCCCCGCCCTCCCCGCCTGCTTGGGATGTCCTTTGCCCCTTGATCCGGTGCCTCCTTCTCTCCTTAGCACGTGGGTGGCAGCCGCTCACCCAGCTGGCGGGCCGTGGGGCAGCTGTGGCCCGGGCTATGGGCTCAGGCGCCTGCCACTCCCCGTCTGCGACCCGCTCGTGCCTGATCACCTTTAACCACCCCCACCCCACCCCACACACCCCCTCCCCCGGCTCCGCGGGGGCTTGGTGCCCGGCGCCCAAATCTAGGGCTGGGTTGGAGAGAGGAGGAGCCACAGGTGTGGAGCCAGGCCCAGGTGGGCAAAGGCAGCGCCTGGGAGGCCGCAGTTACACTCTGAGCCCCAGCCCCTCTTAGCTCTCTTGAGTTCCCATCAGGCTATCTGAGCACCATTCATTCCCCTGGAAGCCAGCTCCATGCGGTGTTGGGTTCCGACCACCTCCGTCTCTGATTTCCCTTCACCCTTAGGATCCCCACTCCCATTCCTTCAGAGCAGCCCTCCCCTTCTCACACCCCTACCCCTTACTTCCCTAATCTCCTCCTCCACAGCCTCTACCTCCTTAAGCTCCGGTTCCTCCTGGAACCTCTTTCTGACATCTTTTCCCGCTGGGTCCCTGTGTCTTTCTATGACCCTGCCCTCTCCCGGAACCACTCCCCACCTTCTATGCTCATCCTTGAGGCTCTGTCCTCCTCCCTGAACCCCACCACTTTCCTGAATCCCCTTCCCTCATCCCCCCTTGCCTCCTAGGGCCCACTGATCTCCCCTTGTGTGACCTCCCTTTCTGGGTCCCTACATTCCTCCTGATTCTTAGCATTCATTCCACAAACACCCTGGACACTCACAGGGTAGCAGCCCAGAGAGACGACAGGGACAGGCCAAAAAGTATTCATAAATAAGAAATATTTTTTAAGTTCGAGTATGTCTCATGCACTATTTAGGGTATGTGTGTGCTTGCATGCTAAGTCACTTCAGTCGTGTCTGACTCTGTGTGACTCTATGGACTGTAGCCCGCCAGTCTCCTCTGTCTATGGGATTCTCCAGGCAAGAACTGGAGTGGGTTGCCACGCTCTCCCCCAGGGGATCCTTCCCCTCCCAGGGATTGAACCCGCGTCTCTTATGTCTACTTGCATTGGTGGGCAGATTCTTTACCACTAGCGCCACCTGGGAAGCCCTCTTTCAAAGCTAGTGGAGGTGATGGAATTCCAGTTGAGCTATTTCAAATCCTGAAAGATGATGCTGTGAAAGTGCTGCACTCAATATGCCAGCAAAGTTGGAACACTCAGCAGTGGCCACAGGACTGGAAAAGGTCAGTTTTCATTCCAATCCCAAAGAAAGGCAATGCCAAAGAATGCTCAAACTACCGCACAATTGCACTCATCTCACATGCTAGTAAAGTGATGCTCAAAATTCTCCAAGCCAGGCTTCAGCAATATGTGAACTGTGAACTTCCTGATGTTCAAGCGGGTTTTAGAAAAGGCAGAGGAACCAGAGATCAAATTGCCAACATCTCTGGATCATGGAAAAAGCAAGAGACTTCCAGAAAAACATCTATTTCTGCTTTATTGACTATGCCAAAGCCTTTGACTGTGTGGATCACAATAAAGTGTGGAAAATTCTGAAAGAGATGGGAATACCAGACCACCTGACCTGCCTCTTGAGAAATCTGTATGCAGGTCAGGAAGCAACAGTTAGAACTGGACATGGAACAACAGACTGGTTCCAAATAGGAAAAGGAGTACGTCAAGGCTGTATATTGTCACCCTGCTTATTTAACTTCTATGCAGAGTACATCATGAGAAACGCTGGGCTGGAAGAAACACAAACTGGAATCAAGATTGCCAGGAGAAATGTCAATAACCTCAGATATGCAGATGACACCACCCTTATGGCAGAAAGTGAAGAGGAACTAAAAAGTCTCTTGATGAAAGTGAAAGTGGAAAGTGAAAGAGTTGGCTTAAAGCTCAACATTCAGAAAACGAAGATCATGGCATCCGGTCCCATCACTTCATGGGAAATAGATGGGGAAACAGTGGAAACAGTGTCAGACTTTATTTTTTTGGGCTCCAAAATCACTGCAAATGGTGACTGCAGCCATGAAATTAAAAGACGCTTACTCCTTGGAAGGAAAGTTATGACCAACCTAGATAGCATATTGAAAAGCAGAGACATTACTTTGCCAACAAAGGTCCGTCTAGTCAAGGCTATGGTTTTTCCAGTGGTCATGTATGGATGTGAGAGTTGGACTGTGAAGAAGGCTGAGCGCCGAAGAATTGATGCTTTTGAACTGTGGTGTTGGAGAAGACTCTTGACAGTCCCTTGGACTGCAAGGAGATCCAACCAGTCCATTGTGAAGGAGATCAGCCCTGGGATTTCTTTGGAGGGAATGATGCTAAAGCTGAAACTCCAGTACTTTGGCCACCTCATGCGAAGAGTTGACTCATTGGAAAAGACTCTGATGCTGGGAGGGATTGGGGGCAGGAGGAAGAGGGGACGACAGAGGATGAGATGGCTGGATGACATCACTGACTCGATGGATGTGAGTCTGGGTAAACTCTGGGAGTTGGTGATGGACAGAGAGGCCTGGCGTGCTGTGATTCACGGGGTCGCAAAGAGTCAGACACGACTGAGCGACTGAACTGAACTGAACTGTCTAACAAGAGGGAGCATGGATGAGTCTTTAATGACTCTGGCACAGGTCAGGCTGGGATCGGGGCTGGGATAGAGTGGGCTGGGAAGGAAGGATGGATTCTGCCTGTGCAGGAGGAGGTATGTGCTGAGCCAAAAGGATGGGTCTGTTCTTCAATAGCTTTAGGATAAGGCATTGAGAGGAAGGCATTCTGGGTGGTGGGACATCTAGGGCAAAAGCAGGAGAGGTGCAGAGATGCAATGTGAGACTGAGGAATGGTCAAGAGTCTGGCATGACTGGAAGAGGATCTAGAGGTTGAGTATGAGATGGGCAAAAGGAAAAAGGAAAAAAGAGGAACACAGGCATTAGACAAAGTAATGTAGTCTCCATCTGGGAGAGGATAGGGAGCTGTAAGTTTCCATCAAAGGCAAGACTGGTCAGATTTGCTAGAACTAGAGGGAGGCAGTGGAGGGCCAGAAAGGGGTGGGGAGCTCAGCCCAGGAGTGGTCAGTCCGCCTGAGCTGGGCGAGGACCACACAACCGTCTTGGGGAGGTGGGTGGAGGATTTACCCAGCAGAAGGGACTGACTGTCACTTGACCAAAGTTCTTGGGCCTCATTCAAGATTCTAGATTCAGCCCCAGAACAGATTCTTTGTTAACAAAACGATACACTTGTAAATGTCAGGAGAACTGGCTAAAGAGGGGACTTCCCTGGTGGTCCAGTGGTTAAGAATCCACCTTGCAATGTGGGGACTGGGTTCAATCTCTGGTTGGGGAACTAAGATCCCACACGCACACGGGGATAAAAAAGGTGACGGAGGAGTGATAATCCCAAATTCAGGGGTGTGAGCAAGCAAGGTAGGAACACCCAAATGTAAGGTTTTGGTGAGGTTCCAGTTCTGGGGTTGAGTGGTAGATTCACTGGTGCTCATTATAGATGAATAAATCCACAAATAAATGAAATAAATGCAGGCCAAGTAGACACCAAAGAAAAGAGTGTATCAAAAAATAAGAATTACTATTAATCTATTTCTGTGTACCTGCCTGGGTGTTCTTTGGAAGGAATTATGCTAAAGCTGAAACTCCAGTACTTTGGCCACCTCATGCGAAGAGTTGACTCATTGGAAAAGACTCTGATGCTGGGAGGGATTGGGGGCAGGAGGAGAAGGGGACGACAGAGGATGAGATGGCTGGATGGCATCACTGACTCGATGGACGTGAGTTTGAGTGAACTCCGGGAGTTGGTGATGGACAGGGAGGCCTGGCGTGCTGCGATTCATGGGGTCGCAAAGAGTCAGACATGACTGAGCGACTGAACTGAACTGAACTGAGGTCCGGATTTTATTTTATTGCCTTTTCTTTTTTTAATATAAATTTATTTTAATTGGAGGCTAATTAAATTAGCCAATACTGTATTGGTTTTGCCATACATTGACATGAATCCACCACAGGTGTACATGTGTTCCCCATCCTGAACCCCCCTCCCAACTCCCTCCCCATCCCATCCCTCTGGGTCATCCCAGTGCACCAGCCCCGAGCACCCTGTATCATGCATCGAACCTGGACTGGTGATTTGTTTCACATATGATAATATACATGTTTCAATGCCATTCTCCCAAATCATCCCACCCTTGCCCTCCCCCACAGAGTCCAAAAGACTGTTCTATACATCTGTGTCTCTTTTGCTGTCTCGCATACAGGGTTGTCGTTACCATCTTTCTAAATTCCATATATATGCGTTAGTATACTGTATTGGTGTTTTTCTTTCTGGCTTACTTCACTCTGTATAATAGGCTCCAGTTTCATCCACCTCATTAGAACTGATTCAAATGTATTCTTTTTAATAGCTGAGTAATACTCCATTGTGTATATGTACCACAGCTTTCTTATCCATTCATCTGCTGATGGGCATCTAGGTTGCTTCCATGTCCTGGCTATTATAAACAGTGCTGCGATGAACATTGGGGTACATGTGTCTCTTTCAATTCTGGTTTCCTCGGTGTGTATGCCCAGCAGTGGGATTGCTGGGTCATATGGCAGTTCTATTTCCAGTTTTTTAAGGAATCTCCACACTGTTCTCCATAGTGGCTGTACTAGTTTGCATTCCCACCAACAGTGTAAGAGGGTTCCCTTTTCTCCACACCCTCTCCAGCATTTATTGCTTGTATACTTTTGGATAGCAGCCATTCTGACTGGCATGAAATGGTGTGAGGTCTGGATTTTAAAAGAGGATGTGTATGTATCTGTTCTAGAATAACTGGATGTCCACATGCAAAAGTATGAAGGCAGACCCCTAACTCCCACCATATACAAAGATTAGTTCAAAATGGACCAATGACCTAAATGGAAGAGCTAAAAACTATAAAACCTTAGAAGAAAACATAATGGTGAATTTTTATGATCTAGAGTTATAAAATGATTTCTTAGATATGATGCCAAAGCACAAAGCAGCGGAAGAAAAAAATAAATAGGACTTCATCAAACTTTTTGTAAAAACTTGTGTGCATCAAAGGGCCCCATCAAGAAAGTGAAAAGACAACCTACAGAATGGGAAAAATTATAAACCATATCCCTGATAAAGGACTAGTGTCCAGAATATATAAAGAACTCTTACAAACTCAATAATAAAGAGACAAATATGGGCAAAGGATCAGAGTAGACATTTCTGTAAAGCAGATATTAAAAACAACAAATCGCATAAGAAAAGATGGTGAACATCATGAGTCATCAGAGAAATGCAAATCAAAATCATGAGACAACACTTCATACCCACTAGGAGAATTATAATTTAAAGAAAGATAGACAATAACAAGTGTTGGTGAAGGAACTGGAACCTTCTTTAAAATGATTAAAATGGTAAATTTTGTGTCATGCACGTACCACCAAAAAGTCAAAAGGAATTGAGCTCAGCTGGTAAAGAATCCGACTGCAATGTAGGAGACTCCAGTTCAATTCCTGGGTCAGGAAGATCCCCTGGAGAAGGGAAAGGCTACCCACTCCAGTATTCTGGCCTGGAGAATTCCAGGGACTGTATAGTCCATGGGATCGCAGAGTTGGACACGACTGAGCGACTTTCACTTTCACTTTTTTCTCAAGAATGAATCTTAAAAACATTCTGTTTTTAAAGAAGTTGGCCACGAAAGACCACATATTAAAGAATTCCGTTAATGTGAAATGTCCAGAGCAGGCAAGTAGGTTAGCTGTCTGGGGCTGGTGGTGGGAGTGGGGGTTTGGAGGAACTGGGGAATCACTGTTAATGAGTAGAGAGTTTTGGTTTGTTTTTGTTGTTTCACCTTGTGGGATCTGAATTCCCTGCCCAGAGATCGAACCCATACCCCCTGCAGTGGAAGCATGGAGTCATAACCTTTGAACCACCAGGGAATTCCAGGTACAGTTTCTTTTAGGGGTGATGAAAATGTTCTAAAATTGTGCCAATGGATTCACAATTTTGTGAATATACCAAAACCCATAGAATTGTACAATTTAAGTTGTTGACTTGTGTGGTATGTATCTCAATAAAGCTGCTTTTTTTTTTTTTTTTTTTTAAGGGGGTAATGATTGAATCCTTGGAGAATAATGAATTTAAAGACTGAACCAGGGAGCAGAACCCCAAGAATAAAGTGTCCCCTTTCTTCCGGCAGCCCCTGGGAATCCCTGGCAGAGAGTAGGTGCTCCATAAGTTAAATTGAAGGAATTGTTTCTAGAAAGAGGAACCCATTGCAGCTGCTGTTTCTGGAGCACGACCAAGTGGCAGGCATTGTGTTAGATACATAGCAAGTCACTGAATCCTTCAACCATCCACTTCAGAGATGGTATCATTGAGACTCTGGGAATTAAGGAATTTGCTCTTGGTCACATAGGAAGCAGCAGAGCTCAGAAAGGGACCCAGGCTGACTTCAAGCTGTCTGACTTCAAAGCTAAGGTCTAAAAATATACCCTTAAAATTATTGGGTGAGCATGTGTGCTCAGTCATTTAGGCATATCCGACTCTTTGCGACCCCATGGACTATATAGCCCACCAGGCTCCACTGTCCATGGGATTTTCCAGGCAAGAGTACTGGAGTGGGTTGCTATTCCCTCTCCAGGGGATCTGACCCAGGGATCAAACCTGTGTCTCCTGCATCTCCTGCATTGGCAGGTGAATTCTTTTACCTCTGAACCACCAATTTTGTATAAAAATTTTCAGTTCAGTTCATTCAGTTCAGTCGCCCAGTCGTGTCCGACTCTTTGCAACCCCATGAATCGCAGCACGCCAGGCCTTCCTGTCCATCACCAACTCCCAGAGTTCACCCAGACTCACGTCCATCGAGTCAGTGATGCCATCCAGCCATCTCATCCTCTGTCGTCCCCTTCTCCTCCTGCCCCCAATCCCTCCCAGCATCAGAGTCTTTTCCAATGAGTCAACTCTTCGCATGAGGTGGCCAAAGTACTGGAGTTTCAGCTTTAGCATCATTCCCTCCAAAGAAATCCCAGGGCTGATCTCCTTCACAATGGACTGGTTGGATCTCCTTGCAGTCCAAGGGACTCTCAAGAGTCTTCTCCAACACCACAGTTCAAAAGCATCAATTCTTCGGCGCTCAGCCTTCTTCACAGTCCAACTCTCACATCCATACATGACCACTGGAAAAACCATAGCCTTGACTAGACGGACCTTTGTTGGCAAAGTAATGTCTCTGCTTTTCAATATGCTATCTAGGTTGGTCATAACTTTCCTTCCAAGGAGTAAGCGTCTTTTAATTTCATGGCTGCAGTCACCATTTGCAGTGATTTTGGAGCCCAAAAAAATAAAGTCTGACACTGTTTCCACTGTTTCCCCATCTATTTCCCATGAAGTGATGGGACCGGATGCCATGATCTTCGTTTTCTGAATGTTGAGCTTTAAGCCAACTCTTTCACTCTCCACTTTCACTTTCATCAAGAGGCTTTTTAGTTCCTCTTCACTTTCTGCCATAAGGGTGGTGTCATCTGCATATCTGAGGTTATTGACATTTCTCCTGGCAATCTTGATTCCAGCTTGTGTTTCTTCCAGCCCAGCGTTTCTCATGATGTACTCTGCATAGAAGTTAAATAAGCAGGGTGACAATATACAGCCTTGACGTACTCCTTTTCCTATTTGGAACCAGTCTGTTGTTCCATGTCCAGTTCTAACTGTTGCTTCCTGACCTGCATACAGATTTCTCAAGAGGCAGGTCAGGTGGTCTGGTATTCCCATCTCTTTCAGAATTTTCCACACTTTATTGTGATCCACACAGTCAAAGGCTTTGGCATAGTCAATAAAGCAGAAATAGATGTTTTTCTGGAAGTCTCTTGCTTTTTCCATGATCCAGCGGATGTTGGCAATTTGATCTCTGGTTCCTCTGCCTTTTCTAAAACCAGCTTGAACATCAGGAAGTTCACAGTTCACATATTGCTGAAGCCTGGCTTGGAGAATTTTGAGCATTACTTTACTAGCGTGTGAGATGAGTGCAAGTGTGCGGTCATTTGAGCATTCTTTGGCATTGCCTTTCTTTGGGACTGGAATGAAAACTGACCTTTTCCAGTCCTGTGGCCACTGCTGCGTTTTACAGATTTGCTGCCATATTGAGCGCAGCACTTATCCCAAAGTATTCACCTGTGTGTACCTACACTCAGTCTAAGAAACCGAACTATCTCTTTAATTCTAATTAAAAAAAAAATCTTTTGGGATCTTAGTTCCCTACCAGGGGTTGAACCCATACCGCCTGCATTGGCAGAATGGAGTCTTAACCACTGGACTGCCAGGGAAATCCCTGAACTATCTCTTAATGCCATTGAAGTCCCCTCTGTTGCCTTCTCAATTCCATCCTCTGCCAGACTGCCACACTGCTGAATTTGGTTATTTATTGTTCCCGTACTTTGTACATATCTCCAAGCAATATGAAGTATGGCTCTGCATGTTTCTAAATTTTACATAAACATTATTATACTGAGTGTACTCTTCTGAGACTGCTGCCTTTATTTGAGGTATTGTTTGTGAGATTTAGCCAGATTGACATGTGTAGCTGCAACGTGCCCATTTCTGTGTGTAGTATGAAGTCTTCTGTTGCCCTGGACATTTGGGCTGTTTCTAGTTTCTTGTTATTACAAGTAGAGTCACTGCAAACATTCCTGTTCTTGTCTTCCAGTCCAAGGCAGTGAATGTTCCAAGAAGTCTGTATTAGCTGCTTATTGCTACTATAACAAATTGCCAAACAACACAGATAATTTATTTATTCATTATTTGTTTGGCTGCCCTGGGTCTTAGCTGCAGAATGTGCGATCTCGAATCTTCGTCTCGGCATGCAGGAAGTAAGTTGCGGCATGTGAACTCTTAGTTGTGGCATGTGGGATCTAGTTCCTTGACCAGGGCTTGAACCCGAGTCCCCTGCATTGGGAGCACAGAGTCCCAGCCGCTGGACCCAACAACACAGACAGAATCTCTTACAGTTCTGGATGTCAGGAGTCTGTGATAGATGTCCCTGGACTGAAGTTAGGATACTGGCAGGGGCGCACCCCCTCTAGCATGTCTCGGGGAGAACCCACTTCCTTGTGTTTTCCAGTTTCTAGAGGCTGCTTGATTGTGGCTTCTTTCTCCGTCTTCAAAGCCAGCAACGTACTGCCTTCAAGTTTCTCACTGACTCCAGCACTCCAATTTTATTGTTGTGTCTTCTCTGATTCTGACCCTCCTGCCTCTCCCTTCTAAGAACCCCTGTGACTACAATGGGCGCACCTGGGTGATCCAGCATACTCTCTGCATCACAAGATCGTTGATTTAATCACAGCTGCAAAGTTCTTTTCACCATGGAAGGTGACATATCCACAGGTCTCAGGGATGAGTACGTGGCCAACTTTGGGGTCTATTACTCTGTCCACTGCACATTGAATGTTCTTTACGAGTTTGTCAAATTGCTCTCCAGTGAACTGATTCTCTCTCCCACTAGCAGCATGTAAGCATTCCTGTCACTCCCCAACCTCACCAACACTTGATATTACCTGACTTTTTAATTTTTGCCAACTTGACACTTGTGAAATGTCTGGATTCTGACTGCTATATGCTCAGGAAAGAGATGGTGGTCGATGGTGTTGAATGTGAGAAAGAAGGGCTCTGGAACTCAGAAGCGGTCTATGACCTTGGCTAGAGCAGGGTCCTTGAAGTGGTGGTGGGGTGAAGTCAGAGTCAGTCAAGGAATAAGGGGAGGTATAAGGAAATGGGGGCTTCCCAGGTGGCTCAGTGGTAAAGAATCCACCTGCCAATGCAGGAGGCATGGCTTCGGTCCCTAGATGGGAAAGATCCCCTGGAGTAGGAAGTAGCAACCCACTCCAGTATTCTTGCCTGGAGAATTCCGTGGACAGAGGAGCTTGGCGGGATACAATTCATGGGGTTGCAAAGGGTTGGACACAGCTGAGCGCACACACATGCTGATGAGGAAACGAATGCACGGAGTGCAGGGTGTAGATGGCATGTTGGTTGGCTTGGACTGTCACAACAAAACACCACACACTGGGTGGCTTAAACAAAAGATGCCTATCTCATAATTCTGGAGGCTGGGAAGCCCGAGATTAAGGTGCCAGCAGATTTGGCTTCTGGTAAGGGTTCTTTTCCTGATTCGCGGATGGTGGCCTTCTAACTGTGACCCCATATGGTGGAGAGAGAAAAAACTTTGGTCTCTTTTCCTCTTCTTAGAAGGACACTAATCCCATCATGGGAACCCACTTTCATGACCTCATCTACTTACCTCCCAAAACCCCACCTCCAAATATCATCACATTGGAGGCTAGGATTTCAAAATACCAACTGGGGGGCGGGGTACTCAGTTCATACAGAGGGAAATGGCAACCCACTCCAGTATTCTTGCCTGGGAAATCCCATGGACAGAGGAGCCTGGCAGACTACAGTCCATGGGGTCGCACAGAGCTGGACATGACTGAGCACACACTCAGTTCATAACCGGGTACTTTTTAAAATACTGGGTGGGGGTGAAAGGGACGTATCAGTCTAAAGGCAGAAATTAAACATGAAAGAGACAGAGAAAGAGAGACATATGAACTTCCTTGGTGATCCAGTGGCTTAGACTTCACACTCCCAATGCAGGGGGCCTGGGCTTCGATCCCTGGCCAGGAAACTTGGACCCCACATGCCATGACTAAGAGTTCGCATACCGCAACTGAAAGATTGCACATCCTGCGTGCCACATCTAAGACCAGCGAAGCTTAATAAATATTTTGTAAACATATTAACTAAAAAAAGAATCCGTTCTGCTATGCAGGGTACACAGGTCGGATCCCGGGTCCAGGGCGCCCCAACTACTGAGCCTTCATGCAACAACTAGAGTCTTTGCACTGCAATGAAAGACTGTTCATGTGGCAACAAAGATTCTGCCTGTTGCAACTAAGACCTGATGCAGCCAACTAAATAAGTAAATAAATAATTTTTTTTAAAAGAGAGAGAGAGACATAACTAACCACAGTAGGGGGGAAGGCTCTCAGAGGAGGCAAGGTGAAGGTGAGACCCATAGCAAGGGTACTTCGTTAACTTTGGAATGAGGGGAGGTTTCTCTTCCTGGAGGCGAGAGGGAAGGAAAGGCATTGGGGTGGGTGTAGAATAAAGAGGGGTTGGTGACGAAGAGGGACAAGCTGAGGGAAGAGCTCCCATCAGATCTCACCAAGGCCTCTTAGAGTGAAGAAAGATTGGAGGAGGGGGGCCAAAGGTGGGCCAGACAGGAGGGAATGTCTAGGAGGCCCCTGGAAGAACGGCGGAAATAGTGGGTCTGGAGGAGACACAGAAGAACCAAGGAGCTCATAAACTGGGACCTGTGGCAGGGCTCTTGATAATATCCAGGATCCTGATGGAGGGACAGCAGGGACTGTGGGGCACACAACGCCGCCTGGGGAGGTAAAGAGGGTTTCCTGGAAGTGGTGATGTTCCAACTGAGTCTGGAGAAGGAAAACCAAATTTCAGTTACCATAAAAATGTGGAGGAAGAGGACTTCCCTGGTGGTCCAGTGGCTAAGACTCTGCACTCCCAATGCAGGGGGTTTAGGCTCAATCCCTGGTTGGGGAACTAGCTCCCACATGACGCAACAAAAAAAGATCCCACATGTGGCAAGTAAGAACCAACACAGCCAAATAAATAAAAATAAATGTTTTGAAAAATGTGGGCAAAGCGTTGCCTTCACAATGCATCAGCAAGCCTGTCCTGCCCCATTCCATCTGTCTGTCTCTTTCTCAGACATCTCCAGCACACCCTCCGTCCTCTAGCTGGATTGAGGACCTGCATATACAGGAAGAACTGAGATTGTCTGTCTTTCACCTAGAACGTGATTTTGGGTAGGTGACATCATCTCTGAGAATCTGTATCCTCATCTCTGAAATAACAGTAATTCATATCAGGTATTCATTTAACTACAGGTAAGAGACTCTACAGGCTTCCCTGGCGGCTCAGTGGTCAAGAATCCACCTGCCAAAGCAAGAGGCGAGGGTTTGATCCCTGGGTTGGGAAGATCCCTTGGAGAAGGGAATGGCAACCCACTCCAGTATTCTTGCCTGAGAAATCCCATGGACAGAAGAGCCTGGCGGGCTACAGTCCATGGCTTCGCCAATGAGTCCGACATGACTTAGCGACTAAACCAAGGAACTCAACATTCACTGCCTCTTTTCCTCACTTTGTGTATCATCGCCCCATTTTGTAGAAGGGAAAACTGAGGCTGGGGGAGGTGAATGACTTATCCAAGTCATCAGCAGGTCAGGAGCTTCTGGAGCCTGGCCAAATTCAGAAAATCGTTCGAATTCAAGGGGTAAATGTGAAACAGCCTTGCAACCTGTAAACGCCTGGGGTAGGAGAGTCCGTGCCTGGAGGCGTGGTGACTGAAGGCCGAGAGAAGGGGAGCGGAGAGAGGCGGCCCTAGAGATCCAGACGGCGGAAGGATGATGGGTTGCCAGGATATCCGCGGGTGCGGGAGGCGCGCCGCCACCGGGGTGGGAAGGGGTGCGGCCCGCCCCCTCCGCGCCCCACCCCCAGCCTCCACGCCGCGGCCCCTTTAAGAGCGGGCGGGGCGCCCTCTGGCGGCGGAGCGCCGCGCGCCGCCGGAGATCGAGCCCGAGCCGGATCCCGGAGCCGGAGCCGGAGCGGAGCGGAGCCGGGGCGGAGCGGGCCGAGCGGGCCGAGCCAGCAGCCGAGCTGGGGGCGCGGGCGGGCGGCATGTACCGGGCCCGGGCGGCGCGGGCGGGGCCGGAGCCCGGCAGCCCGGGGCGCTTTGGGATCCTCAGCACCGGGCAGCTCCGGGACCTGCTTCAGGATGAGCCCAAGCTGGACCGGATCGTGCGGCTCAGCAGGAAGGTAGCACGGGGGGCGCGGGCGGGGGGCGCGGGGGACGGGCCGCGGCCTGTCGGACCTGCCGACCGACCGAAGGGCCGCGCTGGCCGGGCCGCGGGGCCGCCGGAGCCTGGCACGTACGAGTGGGCCCGGCGGAGCCGCCCCCGGGGGAGGGGGCGCCCGGAGCTGGCCTGGGGCGGGTGGGGCGCGCCGGAGACCCAGGGAGGCGCCCGTGCACCCCAGGGATGGCCGCGAGGCGTGTCCTACGGCGGATGCTCCAGGGAGGTGTGTTCCGGGGGGCGGCTGTGTTGTGGGGGGCCCTGGCTCGCACACCCACGTTCTGTAGGGCCAGAAAGGGGAGGCGCCTTCCATAGGGAGAACTAGGGGCCTGTTTGACACCTGGGGGCACCGTTGGGAGGGTGTCCGTATGCCGGGGGTGGAAGAAGGGGCTTTGTGTTTTCCGTTGGGGAGGGGTACTGAAAGCTGAGGTGTGTGTTCCATAGGCCACCATGAGAGAAAGTTGTATATTTCACAGGAGATAGGCCCGGGCTGGTTGTCTGTGGGGGGCGGAAAGGGAAAGTGTACATTGGAGGGAGGCAGGCGGGAGGGCCATGTGCATCCTATAGGGGACAGATGGAGGGTAGTGCGTTCTCCAGGGGCAGGGAGGGGAGGCTTGGCCCGCCTAGTAACAGAAGGAAAAAGCCTTCTCCAGGGCCAGGAAAGAAAGGGGTCTGCTTTCTGCAAGAGAAGGAGAGCTGGGAGCAGGTGCTAGGGGATCGGGGAGGAAAAGGGGGTGTGTATTCCTTGGGGTGTGGGGATTCCACTGGAGGGCAGACGAGGAGTGCGAGGAGGGGTGTGTGTGTGTGAGGGGGTGCCAGACAGGGACAGGGTGAACACCTCACTCTGGAGAGTCAGAGCAGGGGATGGGGAGTGTTTTCGGAGCAAACACCTGAAGAGGAAGCAGACAAAGGCCTGGAATGAGAGGGAAGCTGCCCATGCATGGAAAATGGGACAGAGGAGGGAGGGGGGCTCCTCGGGGACCTGAGCAGACATATTAATTGAAAAATTAAAGATTAACTAACATTTGTAGAGACCTTCGTAGTTTTCCTCACTTCAGTCTCCCAACAACCCTATAAGGGAGACGTTTTTAAGCTCACTTTGTGGACTAGGAAACCGAGGCAAAGTGGGGTCTGGGCTCTCCCAGCGCCTCCACCTGTTGGCTCGCCATCCTGAGGTTGGGGCGCCTTTGGCTTGGCCTGTGGGCACTGCCGCCTGGGTGGGGGGGCGGTCGGCGGCTGTGGGGAGAGTCCCTGAATGGGCCTCTGGGCTCTTCCCCGCCGGCAGTTCCAAGGCCTGCAGCTGGAGCGCGAGGCGTGCCTGGCTTCCAACTACGCGCTAGCCAAGGAGAATCTGGCGTTGCGTCCCCGCCTGGAGATGGGCCGCACTGCCCTGGCCATCAAGTACCAGGAGCTCCGGGAGGTGGCTGAGAGCTGTGCAGACAAGCTGCAGCGACTGGGTGAGGGACGGCGGGGAGAACTGCCCGGGGTGGGGGTGGGGGGTGCCTGGGAATTGCCAGGCTCTGAAGGTTGGGAACTTGGGCACACCTCTTCTTCGGGCAAGCTTGCAGGGGTGCTACTCCTGGGAAATTCCCAAGTTGGGAAAGTGAGCAGTTGGTGAGTATAGCTGGGTTGGAGAGACCAGAATGGGTCCCTGGGAGAAGAGGGGACCCGCTGCCCAAGGGCCTGGGGTGCTCTAGGAGACAGCCTCTGCTTCCTCTTTCGCACCAGGACGGGGTGCGGGGGGCACACAAACTGATGCTGTGGGGCGTTGTCCAGGTGAGGAAACTGAGGCCCCAGAGAGGGGAGGGGAAGCGTAGAGGCACACACAGGTCAGGGAGAGAGTCAGCAGTGGGCCCTGGGGCTCCGGCCTGTCTGTCCAGGGTGACAGGCCCTGAGGGCAGGGGCTATTCACTGCGTCCCTCTGCGGCCCTCAGAGGACAGCATGCACCGCTGGAGCCCCCACTGCGCGCTGGGCTGGCTGCAGGCTGAGCTGGAAGAAGCTGAGCAGGAGGCTGAGGTGAGAGGAGGGGGCAGCTGGGCCTGGGGACCCGGAGGGGGAACCCAACCTATCATTGTCCCCTCCCCTTGATTCTTACATTGCAGGCGTGAGAGCCCCTCTTCCAGGAAGCCTGCCCTGAGTGCCTGGCCCCCAGGAGGGCCTGCTGAATTGCTGTCCGCCCTGGACACAAGGCCCACCGTCCCCACCTGTGACTTTCCCCCGGCTTCCTGTGACCATCTCCGGCAGCTTAGGCTGGGGCTACAGAGGAGCCGGGGCAGTCAGTCGTCCCAGAACAGTGGGAGGGAGCACAGTGCTCAGGGTGTGGAGGGGTGGAGGTGGAGGGCCCTGGCCTGGAGGAGATGGACTCCCGTCCCCTTCACATGTGTCCCCATCCCTGGACCCCCTCGTCCCTGCCCCGGCAGGTCTGGTGATCGTGATCAAGGCTTGAGAGGAGAGGACTTGGTCCACAGTCACTCAGCAAGGGGCAGGCGAGGCTGGAACTCAGTGCCCCATCCCAGACCGGGGCGGTGGGGTCCATTGGAAGGGATTCAGGATGGGGGAGAGAGGACCAGCCCTGAGTCTTCGGTCATGGTCCTCCTAAACTGTCCCATCCCTCCTGTCCCAGGAGCAGATGGAGCAGCTGCTGCTGGGAGAGCAGAGCCTGGAGGCTTTCCTGCCCGCCTTCCAACGAGGCCGGGCCCTGGCCCACCTGAGGCGCACCCAGGCGGAGAAGCTGCAGGAGCTGCTGCGGCGCCGGGAGCGGTCTGGCCAGCCAGCCCCTACGGCTGCCGCGGAGCCCCCCAAATCCTTCCCCGCTGCCGCAGTCCTGCCCACCGGGGCCGCCCGGGGGCCGCCGGCAGTGCCCCGGAGCCTGCCCCCCTTGGACTCCCGCCCAGTGCCCCCACTGAAGGGCTCCCCCGGGTGCCCCCTGGGCCCAGCCCCTCTGCTGAGCCCTCGGCCCTCGCAGCCAGAGCCCCCCCACCGGTAGGATCCAGGGTATGGCCCCCCCATGGGGGGCCCAGACAAACTTGATGCGTGGCTCCTCCTCCTCCCCCACTGCCTGGGTGGGGGGAGGGGCAGGCCCCTCCCCCTGGCCCTAGGCAGGCCCTGGCCCTGGAGGCTGAGCTGGGGAGGAGGGTCCACTGGGAGATGCCCAGAGAGAGGGCTGGGGGTGGGGTGGGCAGGGTCTGATGCCTCTGGCGCTGAGGAACCTCTGCCTTTTTTTTCTCCCCGGCTGGGGCCTCCTGGGTGATGGGCCAGCCCCAGTGCAAGAACTTGACTCGAAGGGGCCTGGGAAGTTGCCCGCCTCCTTCAAGGGGCCCTGCCTAGGGGGCCCTAGCGCCCCTGCCCCTCCGCTGGGCTCGCACAATGCCACGGCTGACCGGAGTGTTTTCCATCATGTCCTGAGCCTACCTTTCCCCCAGTGCTGGGGTCCACCACCTAGGAGCCAGGGGGTCAGGCCCAGGGGCAGGGACACCATGGCCATGGGGCTACCACTACCTGCCCCGCTCAGGCTCCAGACCATGGGGCGAGGTAGGCCAGGGGCTTCTGACCTGCAGGGGTGACAGTGGGCCATCCCCTGGAAAGACCATTCTGTATTTTTCTGTCCCGTCTCCTTAGAATGGAACCTTTTTGAGGGCAGGTCCTTGTCTTTGTATGTTCTGTCCCCAGCCCCGCCTCCCAGGGGCCGTCAATAAATGTGATGATGAAGATGACCATGCTGCCCGACTCCTCTCTGACCCCTCACCCGGCCTCTCAGCTACTGCAGCCTCATCTCAGGTCCTGAGCTGCCTACTCTTGAGAGGCCCTCCTTTCCTCTCTGCGCATGCAAAGCCCAGCTGTCCTTCGGGTCCAGCACTGTTTCCGCCTCTTTCATGAAACCTTCTCTGGTTGCCAACCCCAGAGAGTCTTTTCCTAGCTCTGCACTTCCCAGCCCTGCTGGACAGAAGCGCACGCTGCGTCCCAGTTCTCAAGGGCCGCACCGCTGTGCACCCTCCTCTCCTCGGCGCCCTGTAGGCCCCATCAGGATGGCCCTGCTCCTTCTCTGGCCTGTCAAATGACCGCGCCCACTGGGTGATGGAGGGGCTCCCCGAAGGCTGAGGCTGTCTGTCTTCAGCTTGGCTGATGACGGTGGGACAAGACGACGGGAGAGTAGGAGCATGTCTTGGATCCGCTTAGGTCAAGTTTGATGAGACGAAGTTTGGCAGGGAGTCAAGGAAGATCCTCTCAGTGAGAGGAGTCAGAGTGCTGTAGAAGCTACTGTGACCTCGGTCCACGTTAGTAGGGAAGTAACCATCTAGACCGAGGCGAGTGCTGGGTTGGCACTACTTCTTACTGAAGTTTTAAACTCTAAGGGAACCCCACAGCAGCAGCACCTTTGATACAGTAAGTGTTAGTTGCACAGTTGTGCCTGACCTTTGCAACCCCATGGACTGTAGCCCGATAGGCATCTCTGTCCATGGGATTCTCCAGGCAAGAATACTGGAGTGGGTTGCCATGCCCTCCTCCAGGGAATCTTCCCGACTCAGGATTGAACCCAGGTCTCCTGCCTTACAGGCAGATTCTTTACCCCTGAGTCACCTGGGAAGCCCGCCTTTGGAGTAACAATAAAGAGAAAAAAAGGACTGGGACTGAGTCCCCTGCAGAACAGTTGAGGGATCTGTTTGGCATACAGGTAGGTGATGGCTGCCCTTTGAGTCTAAAGGGCTGCTTCACATAGAGCCAGAGGTCAGAGTCAAGACCAGTGGGTGGAGACCACAGGGAGCCAGATTTTGGCTCAGGATGAGGCTCTAGAGCCATGGCTGCTACTAGAGGTAGGTGGTCCCCGTTCCTAAAGCTGTCTGAGCAGCACCTGAGTGACTGCTTGATGGGATCTTGTTTTTTAATAATTTTGTTTTTGGGTTTTTTTTTCCCTTGGCTACACGGTGCAGCTCCTGGAATCTTAGTTCCCTGACCATGGATTGAAACCAGGTGCCCAGCAGTGGAAGTGTACAGTCCTAACCACTGGACTGCCAGGGAATTCCTCTGATGGGATCTTTAGAAACGTAGGCAACAGTTAAGAGGGACTGGCCCATTTGAGCTTCTGACAGCCCGTCAAGTCCAGTCAGATCCCTCCCAGCGGGGGCAAAGCACTGCCAGTGCCTGCTCAAGAGGCTCCACCCCACGGCGGCCTCGGCGCTCCTGCTCCTCCCTGCTAGCACTTGAGCTGCTGGAGGTGAGGGACGCCAAGATGACACCTAGTGCCTGCCTGAGACAGCAGACAGAAGACTGAGCAGCCTTGGAAGAACTTCTGCATTCTCAGCAGGGCCTGGTGCAAGCTGGGCCCCTCTCACCCTGGCCTCCCATTCCTGGTCCCTGCTTCCAGGGTGTTTTTCCAGGTTTGTAACCACAGGAAGAAGGGCTAAGGATGGGGATGCCGGAGCCTACCTCCACTACTGTGAGCTGGGCAGAGGCTAATGTCCACAGTCTGGTTCAGCCTCCCCTCCCCGAGGCAGGTCAGAGGAAGAAATGACCAGGCAAGGGCGGGACCAGAAAGGAAGAGCGTTACCATGGGACCCAGGTGGGGGCCCTCAAAAGGGCTTCCACACCCCTCCCCTTCCCCAAAGAGCTCAGTTTTAGAGGGCACAGGGAGTGACGCCCCTCAGGATTCAGCTCCAGCATGAAAAAGACCAAAGACCTGAGGGAGGTGGGTACAGATGCCGCCAGAGTGCCTGGCCCTAGTTCTGGGCCACAGGAAAGGCTTAGAGTTGGATGGTTAATAAGCTTTATTAGCCTCTCTGCTTGAAGGAAAATGGAATGTTCTGGAAAGTTCCAAGCAGTCTGGGCTCTCCTGCCAGATCACTTCTGTAACTGTCTAGGTTCTGGGGTACCAGGGAATGTTCTTGGCTATCATCCTCTGTGAGAGAGAATAAACTTGAGGGGCTACATCAAGGGGCCCATGAGAAAAGTTCTATTACAGACCACTGGTGCGTTTACAAACCAAACCCCCCAAATCGCCCCAGTAACAAAACTCCCACCCCTTTTTAATAAACACGTGTTCCTGCCCCTCAGAAGTCTGTTATGTGCATCTCCTTGCTTGGAAATCACTAGCTTCTGTGTCCTTTCTTAAGTCTCCTGCTTCATCTTCCAAATATGAAACACTACACGTAACTTCGTGTCTGTGTGCGCGCGAATCAAGGCTCACTGAGCTAAGCAGGCCTGAACCACAGTGAGCTCAAATCTCTACCCCTGAATCGTGTGGTCACTGCAAAGCCATGGCTAAGAAACTGCCCTTGACCTCCAAGGCTAGAGAGAATCCAGTGGTTTCAGAGAGACCAAGTAGGACTAGCTGAGGGTTTATCCCAATTTATACAAGGATTTTACATGAAAGACCAAGTGCAGGAATGGCATTATTGTACCAAGGGACCTCTGGCTTTGTCTGGGACCCTGCCCCTGCCACAGGCCTCTCAAGAGATTCTTCCTGTTCCACAGAAAGTAAGATTTACACTCTGCCTCCCAAAGTGTGAGCTCTTACAACGACACAGGAGGTTATCTGGGGATCTGCGACCTCAAACGCCTGGAGGGGCCAGGAAGGTCATAGTGCCCAGCAGCACCATTTCCACAAAGCACACCCGCCCCTATTTTCCTGGAAATGTGAGACCCCTTTTGTCTGTCTATTTTCCCTCTTTATAGACATGGGATACAGAGAGAGATTTCTTTACTAACAGCGAAATGGTTTCAAGTGTGTGCATTATGGCTTCTGACACATCCCTTTGCTGGTCAGAGTGCAGCAGCCTGGGGAGGAAGGACTTTGTCTACAAGGCAGACCTGACAGCTCTTCCCACGCGGTCATGTGGGTATGGGAGGAAGCTTAATGGTGGCATTTTCTCATTTTTTGGAGTGAAGTCAGAAAGCTAGATTTTTATGCAGTCTCCCAAGTTCTTAATGTTTGCTAAAGTTAAGACACCGTGCTAGCCACAGCCAAACACTACGTGCAGGTTGGCTGTGGCCTGTGAACCACGAATCTGGGTCAGTCCTTGGTTCTCCTAAAACAGGCCTTCTTTGGTCTAGCGGCAGCCCCTCCCAGGACCAAGGGTGTGAATGCTGAAGGGACAAAGGCCGAACGGGAGGGCTGACCTCCCTCAATAGTAGCGCCCAGGCCCCAGGTTGAGACAGCCTTAAGAGACACTGGTAAGATGGCTAGATCCATTGATACTATAATCTTACGACAGACGGGGAAGCGGCGCCTCTGGGGGATGAGAGCACTGAGCACCCCCGCATACACAAGTTTATGAGGCCCAGACTCAGGTCTTGCTATCATCCTAAAACCAACAGACGGATCCTCAGCTGCTTTGCTCAAACCCCATGGCCACCAGGGCTCCAGAGGCTGGCTGAGAGCCAGGCCGCTGAAGGCAGGTGAGGCGGGCCTTCTACAGTCCTGCTCAGAGGCAGGTGATAATGTGACCACATTCATCACAGGGCAGAGGAACGGACGGGGCAAAGGCCATGAGAGAGTGCTGAACTCAGAGAACTGAAGTAACCCTGCCACTTACCGGCTTCCTTTCTCAGCCTCTCTTCATGGGACCTGATGACCTTCCAGGAAGCCCAAAGGCCCGAGACAAGACCCCTCCTCCTCGCCATTTTCCCAAAAGTGGGTGTGGTGGCCACTCACTTGGGCTCCACCCTTGGTGTCTCAGCTTCAGGCTGTGGCTATAAGGGATGGAGATATACACATGGTCAGTGATGACCATCGGGCAACTCGCTGGCCTAAGATAGGCTATTCTTCTTTATCTTGGCTGAACCATTACAGAGGGTAAGGTGCACCCAGAGAAAGAAATGCCAGAACTTCAGAAGGAAGCAAGAAATCTTACTCCTTTAGCACTGTGAAGTGTAAAGGATCTTTTCACCCAGCAATTAAAAAAAAAAAGGACAATGGAGGGGAAAAGTTTGGCTCAGGAGGAATAAAGTCCTGATTAAGCCCAAAGGCAGTATCACAACTGCCTAGACATACACACCTTTGATTCCTGTCTTCTCATTCAAGTCCCTCCATTCAGGATCTGCGCATGCTTCTCACTGGGCCTGGTACTGAACTACACCCCCACCCACCCCAATGAGCGCAGCCTGGAGCAAGCTGGACCCCTCTTGTCCCAGTCTCTCTTCCTCAGTCCAAACTTCTACTTTTTAGCTTGTGACCAAAAGGAAAAAAGGGACTAAAGCTGACCATGTCTCAGGAACACGGGAGCAGCCCCTGAAAGGCAGGGGCTAATGTCCATGGCCCGGTTCAGCCTCTCCTCCCAAGGGCAGATAAGAAACTGAGAATGGACAGATGCGGGTGGTGGTGGGGAGAGAAATGATGTAACAGGAACCAGTGTGGGAGGGTACTTCAGAAAGCCTCCCACACACCTCCTTGCCCACGATGAGCCCAGACTGTTTGAGGGATGGTAGGGAGTGGTGTCTCTGAGTTCAGCTCTGGCCTAAAAAAACCCCAACAGGCAAGACAGCACTAGAGAGAATAAAGGGGGGCGGAGTGGGGCGCCTAGTTCTAGGCCTAAGAAGAGGCTTAGAGGTGGATGGTTAATAAATTTTATTGACTGCCCTGTTTGGAGTTGCATGGAATGTTCCAGAGGTTTCACAGAGTCTGGACCCATCACCCCAAACCTTCTGGAATTTTCTATTCACCTCCATGTTCTGGGGCCCCTAGGGAATATTTTTGGCTGTGATCTTCACCGAGAGAAAACAAACTTGAGAGGTATATGTCACAGCCAATGAGAAAGGCCCTGGATATCACAGACCATTAATGCTTTTACAAACAAAACCCCAAAGAACCCTAACCCCATTTGATGGAAATTTGGATGAAATCTTGCCTCACAGACTGTTCAATGGCACCCCACTCCAGTACTCTTGCCTGGAAAATCCCATGGATGGAGGAGCCTGGTAGGTTGCAGTCCATGGGGTCTCGAAGAGTCAGACACGACTGAGCGACTTCACTTTCACTTTTCACTTCCATGCACTGGAGAAGGAAATGGCAACCCACTCCAGTGTTCTTGCCAGGGACCGGGAAGCCTGGTGGGCTGCCGTCTATGGGGTCGCACAGAGTCGGACATGACTGAAGCAACTTAGCAGCAGCAGCAGCAGCACAGACTGTTCAGTCCCAACTCTGGCTGAGAATTACCAGTCTCTGTACCTTTCACTAAGCTTCACTTCCTGTTGTCTGTGCTTTGAAAGAACAGACTTTCCCCACCTGTTTTCCAAATATGAAACATAATAACATTAAACGTTCTTTTTAAAAGTACACATGCCCCTCCCTTCAAACCAAGGCTTGCTGAGCCCAGCAGGTCTGAACCAGAGTGAGCTTAAAGCCTTACCACTGAGTTACATGGGTCACTGCAAAGCCATGCTGAAGAACTTGCGCCCAACCTCCAAGGCTAGAGAAAAGACCCAAGTTGAACCACCTATGGGTTTATACCCAAATTACACAAGAATTGCACACACAAGACTGAGTGCAGGAATTGGTGTTAATATAGCAAAGCACCTCTGGCCTCGTTTAGAAGCTAGACTTAGGTCCTGACTCTTGTAGTAGGTCTTCTGCACAAGTTTTCCTATCCCATGGCTTTCTGCTCAACAGCGCATACATACTTGAGTTCCTACTGCCTCACAGCTAATCCACACCCCGTGTGCAGAGATTCAGGGTTAAGAGGGCTGGATTACAACAGCTCTAGCAAGTGATCACCCACTTGTTTAGCACCAGTCAGGAACAGAGGAGGGGAAAAAACGGGGGGAGGGGACTTCTCTGGGGATGCAGTGGTTGAGACAGGAACATAGGTTCGATCCATGGTTGGGGAACTAAGATCCCACATGCCTGAGCTGTGCAGCCATAAAAAGAAAAAAAGGCCTCAGTTAGCTCTGAATAAGGAAGTGCATTTCTACATGTCCCTCCTCTCCCTCAATAATCTTGTTTACTCAAACTCCCCCAGTTCCCACAGCCTCAAGTAGCCATGTTTCAAGGACTTGGCTTGTGGGGACTGTGATAAGCGCTACCAGCAGAATGGGAGGCTGGGCCACTCTCACGCAACTCTTACCTCCGCTTTTGTTGCTCTGTTTCTAGGAGGAGAGGAACTGCACAGTTAGCAATGAGGCTGGCTGGTCAAGGAATGACCAGGTGCCAGGCACAGTGTCCCAAGGATAAATCTGGCTCTACCGACATCAATATTTTAATCACTGAGCCTACTAGAACATGGATAATCAAGTATGACAGATCTCGAAAGAGCAAACAATTTGCTCCCCTGCCATCATGCCCACAGATGAATTTTCTGCAAGGTCATATATTCGACAAGTATGGGCACAGGAAGACTCATGACCTCGCTTTCTTTCCCACTCCCAGAGGCCACCAACAGAAGGCCAAGTGGGATCTGACTACCCAAGAATGGCCAAGTTCCCACGGATTACATCTTTATCCTACATCAGGTCTCACCTGTGGCTTGGGGAACTCACAGAAAGGCAAGTTTCGTAAGACCCCAGATTTTTTCGTTTGGACAGCCACGATTGGTCACATTGCACGTTTCAAGGTTACACAGGAGCCCCACGCTACACGCACGGGGCAGGAGCAGACGAGTCTTGCTTGAGCTTTACAAGAAAGCCAGAGCAAATGTTCCAGAAGTTGACAACATCTGGAAGCAGGCACCCCAGGGCCTCCAGAAAACCCCTCACTCTCAGGCTTTCAGGACTCTTCATTAGGGGCCTGTTTTCTCGAGCATCGAAAAGCCTCCTTTTCTGGAGCGGGGCGGGGGTAGGGACGTGCAGGTCAATGGCTAAGTTGGACAGGTGGGCAACAGAAGGGGGAGAGCAGTTCCTTCGGGCCCCAGCAGAGGTAGACAATGGGAGGCAAGGGGTTCAAGAAGACACGCAGGGCCATTTTCTTGGGGGTGGGGTGGGGCGGGGGGGTGTTGGCTGGGGGCTGCTCCCCTGCCCTCCACTCCGATTAAATACGAGAGCTCACGATGAGGAAGACGGTGAGCAGAACGAGGACGAAAGCCAAGTCTCGGGTCTCGTCCCAGCCTAAGCCCTTCTTGGCCCGGTCCTCCTGCATCTTGCGGAAGGCCTCCCGGCGCGCCCTCAGGCGCCGTTCGCGTTCCAGCTGCTCACCGTAGTGCGCCTGGTAGAAGGCGTCAAAGTCGAACATGGTGCGCTTGGCTCCCGGAGAGGCCGGACCGCGGCCGTGGGCCCGAGGGCCGGGCGGAGGGGTACGAGGCGTCTCGGGGTCGGCGGCGGGAGTCTTGGAAGGCCTGACACCCGGACCGCGCAGGTCCTCGTCGCTCAGCAGGCCGCGGTCATACTTGCGACGCAAGGTGGTACTGCCCAGCACCACGTAAGCCTGGGAGATGCGCGTGAAGCGCTCGGCAGCCTCAGCGCTCCCCGAGTTGCGGTCCGGGTGGTAGAGGAAGCTCTGCCGGTAGTAAGCTGCCTTGATTTGCGCCTGCGTGGCCGTGGAGGGGACGCCGAGCAGATCATAGAGCGCCGTGCGCGAGTACGGGCCGTCGCTCCGGGTATAAGTCCTCGCTTCTGGGCCCAGGCCCGATCTCGGGTTTTGGGGAACCCCCCGGGGCTGCCACAATCTCCACAGTAACAGTTGCGACCACTTCAGATCGCGCCGGGCTGCCATCTTGAGTGAATCTGGCGGGCAGTGCAAGATAAACTGGCCAATGGGAGACGTGCGTTTTTCGCAGCCGGTCGGCCCTGTAGCCAATCGAGTAAAAGAGAAGGCGGGGAGAGGGCGGGTGGAGCATGCGTGTTACGGGGCGGGCGCCCGGCCGATGACATAAAAACCGGGCTCCGGAGCCACTCGCACGAGTTCTGCTGTTGAGGCGTGGTGATGGCTTTTCGCGGGCGGAGACCTGAGCTCCGCGGGCCCCCGGAGCTGGTGAGAGCTGTGACCACCCCCGCCCCTCTCTTTTCTCCTAGGGCGTCCGTGTCTTGATATCTTACCCGACTCCCCCCCAACCTTTTTCTCGTTCTTGCAGTATTACGACAAGAATGAAGCCCGGAAATACGTGCGCAAGTAAGGGAAGCCTGGATGTTGCTGGGTATCGGGGGTCGGGAACCGGCAAGTTGCCCTGAATGCGGAGGTGCTTGGAAAGCACGCAGAATTTGGGGGTGGCGGAAGGAAGACACTTGAATTGATCCATTGTTGACACCGTCAAAGTCAGCTCTTCAGTAAACCAAATTCTCTGGGTCTCGGTAATCTTAGTATTAGGAAGGGAGTGATCATACCTGCTTTGTTTAAGGTGACAGCTTATTTCAAGCATGTGAAGAATTAGGTAGGACGGAGTGGTGATGTGTAAACTATCAGTGCTGTCTGTAGGGGGGAGAAATAATACCCGTAGAATGTTTACTGTATGTCTCTAAAGAAAATGAAATATTTATTAATTTTTTATGTTACATATTAAAATGATATTTTGAGCATATTGGATTAAGTAAAGTATAATATTGAGTATATTGGGTTAGGTTAAGGACTACTACAGTTAACTCTATGTATTTAGTTTCTTTTTAAATAGGGACTCAAGAATGTCCTGAGTGGCTTGTGTTGTATTTCTCATGGAGAGCACTGTTATAATTTTTACTGTGCATTGTTGACCCTTCTACATGGGAGTAGCTACAGTGGATAATTCTTCTAGAAAACATGTTTTTAAGTAAGAGGATGTCAGAGCTTGGTAGAGTTGAAAATACCAAATGATGCGTTATGAAGTAAATGATTTGTTCCCTTCATAGTAGCTCTGCAGCTGGTACAGTTTAATCTGTGTCACAGTAGAATAACACGTACTACATGGTCTTTGGGGGTTACTTTTAAATAGTCATAGTGCAGTTTATTGGCTGGGAAAGAGTACCTCAGGATGATTGTTTCCTTTGACTTTTCTTGGTCTGGGTGAGGTTTTAGCCCAGAACCCCTTTACCACGTTCTTGTGTTTTTAGCTCACGGATGATTGACGTCCAAATCAAGATGACTGGACGGGCACTGGAGCTTCTTTGTGTGCCCGAGGACAAGCCCTGTTACGTGTTGGATATTGGGTGAGATCCTGGGGCCCAGTTCAGACAGTCCAGGTGAGGGGATGTCCTTGGTCCTCACACTGTTGAGTCTCTGATTGTCTTCCAGCTGCGGTACTGGCCTGAGCGGTGATTATCTCTCAGATGAGGGGCACTACTGGGTGGGCATTGACATCAGCCCTGCCATGCTGGGTAAGTATGCCCTGTTTAGCACTGGGGTGGACACCCTTCCATGAGTTTGGAGTGGTGATGCAGATTGTCCTGATTCCTAACCCACTCTTTTCCAATGTAGATGAGGCCTTGGACCGTGAGACGCAGGGAGATGTGATTCTGGGGGACATGGGTCAGGGCATTCCCTTCAAACCGGGCACCTTTGATGCTTGTATCAGGTAAGGGTCTTCATTTCCTGCTTTTAGTCCTGCAGGTCAGTGCTTCCCAAAGCAGAGTTGTACAGAATACATAAATATACACATTCCCCAGGATTCTCAGGTCTGTTAGATCGGAGCAAGGCCCCCCAGATGAGTCTTCTTTGTGTTACAAAACTACTCCTATGCTTAACTTGTCCTGCTGGGTTTAGGTACCATGGTGTATAGATTTCTCTGCTTTGTGTGTGAGGGCTTCTAAGATGGCTCTGGGAGCCATCTTGTGGGCCCCAGCAGCCATCTTGTGGGCCCCAGCCTCCATCTTGTTGACTTCTTTTCAAGGAGTTTTATAGTGGAGAGTGGCCCTCAGGCTCCAGTCTTTTCAGTGGCTTGGGAGTCTTTTCTGAGGAGTCAGGGTCAGGCTTTGAGTGTGTTGTACATAGTACTTTGATAACATATTTTAGAACATTGGGCCCACAAGATGACTGCTGGGACCCACAAGATAGTTCCCAGAGGCTCAGAAGCCCCCACCCTGCTACACGCACAAAGCAGAAAAATCTATATACCCTGGTGCCTGAACCTGGCAGGACAAGTTAATCATAGGAGTAGTTTTGTAACACAAAAGAGAGGACTTTGGGGGTCTTGTTCTAATTACTGTTAGAAACATGAAGTTGTTCTTTGTCTTCTGTGGTAAGCTCTGTGGAGTATTTGGTTTAGTGTTTTGTTGCTGGGGTGGAAGTAGGGGCTAGGAGAGGATGTCAAAGCTGAATCATTATCTGGGAGGTGAAGACCTTCCTATGATAATAGATTGAGCTGTAGGGCTACACAGTAAGAACCTGGATGAGGAGTACAAATCTACATTTAAATGTTTTTTTAGGGTAAGTGATTAACATATATGTGGAAACAAGATTGGAGGAGAAAAAACGTTTCAAAGATAGCAACCGTGTTTTAGTAATGATCAGGTGAGATGTTCTAAGCTGCAGAGAGTCAAAGACCAGCAATATGATCTTGGGTGTTTCAGCAGTAAGCAGTCATTTTTAGTTTGTTTTTAAAAGGAGAAGGTGGTTTGGCCAGCATTTTTGTCTCAACATTTGTTACATGTAAGAAATTGTACTACATGCTATGGAGTTTATGGAAATAAAATTCCGTGTTTTTAAGACTCTCCATAGTTTTTTTGGTGCTATAAGGTGTGGACCAGGGGATTTCCCTGGTAGTCCAATGGTTTAGACTCTGCACTTGCTCTGCAGGGGTTGCAGGTTCGATCCATGGTCGGGGAACTAAGATCCCACGTGATGTGCGTTGTGGCTGAAAAATGAAAGATGTATACCAAGTTATTAAACATGAGCCCCAGGGTGAGGTGTACACTAGGAAGTCTGGGGACCCACCACAGTTATGAAGAGAAATAAGAGCACAGGAAAACTTTGAGCAGGAGGGGCCGGGGCTGGGCCTTGAAGGCTGGAAGGGATTTGGAGAGCCAAGGGAGAGGGTTTCAGAGTGAAGAAGCAGTGTGAACACAGGCATAGGAGTGAGTGGGAAAAAGGCATCTCATTGATGTAGCGATGAATGAGAAATTCCCTGGAAGCTGAGATATGTGGGTTTGGTTCCTAGAAAGCTTTTTACTCCATCCTAAGAAGTTGGGTCTTTATTCAGTAGTTGTTGATGGAGCACTGGTGAGTGATGAGACTTGGTCTGTGTTATAGGAACATTACTTAAGGGAGAAGATGCAAGAGAAAAGTTCGGTTGTTGAAGCAATCGAAGTGATAATAAATGCTGACCCAGGAGAGTGGTGGAAGGACGTAAAAGCTGGGAGAGGCAGTTGGGCACACCACCTGGGTTTGGGGTTCTGTCTTATGTGTGTGCTCAGCAGTGAGGAGGGGAATACTGGAAAAGAGGGCATATTCGTTGCTTGAAGTTTTACTTCTTTAAATATTTATTTGCTGCGTTGGGTCTTAGTTGCGGCATGCAGGATATTTACCTGTGACTCGCAGGCTTAGTTGCCCTGTGGCATATGGAACCTTAGTTCCTGGAACAGGGATTGAACCCACTTCCCCTGCACTGGCGGGCAGATTCTTAACCACTGCACCTCCAGGAAAATCCCTGCTTGAAGTTTTAAATCTGGGGATCGTGGAGACCCCTAGCAGGTAGAGTTGAAGGAAATGATTTAGGAGGAGAGTGAATGGCTTTGTGGAAGCCGGAAGCATATTTCTTTTGAATGGAGGAAGGGTATGAAGGGGTAGGTGGCAGGGAGAGCCTTGACCTGCTGAGTGATGCTGAACCAAACTTGAGATGCGTGAGAAAGTTTGAGGATGTGTTTCCTTGGACTGGCAGCAAGGAAACCTTTCATGCTCACCTTCTGGAGGCCCTGTTTGGTCCAGTGTTGTAAGATAATGATCCGAGGTGCTTGTGCCAACAGAGTTGTGGGCAGGAGGGTTTCATCTGGAGACTGAGGAATGTGGCATTGGTCACAAAGAGGCAGGGGTGGGCCGTGCATGTCACTCCCTTTCCTGACGTGGTCTCTTCCTCTTGCAGCATTTCTGCAGTGCAGTGGCTCTGTAATGCTAACAAGAAGTCTGATATTCCTGCCAAGCGCCTGTACTGCTTCTTCTCTTCTCTTTACTCTGTTCTGGTGAGTTACGAGATCTCCCTGTCCCTCCCTCGTCCTGCAGATAGCGTGATGAGGCAGAGGCACCCCATGGGAAGGACACAGAATGGCAGGACCTTACTGTGGCTAATGCTGTCCCAGTGGACAGCCTTAAAAGAAGCGGGTGGGGTGGGGACCCGACACGCCAGTGAAATGCAAAGACACTGATGACCGAATCTGAGACTGATCACAACTGCTGTGTCTATGCTGCTGAATTTTAATCCTACGTTGGCTTGGGGGCCTGGACTCCCCAGATCAAGGACAGGGATGGCATATCAAGGGCACACACAACACTTTCCAGAGCTCACATCCTCCAGCTCCCACCTTCCTTCCCCCTCCCACCAGTGCTCAGAGAGGAGAGCAGGGTGGCTATTTACTAGTGAGAGAACCTCTTATTAGCTTTATCTTATCTTTAGAAATGATGGCATTGATTTCCATTGTTTACTAGGATTAGATTAGAGTGAGATTCTAAGTCCTAAAAATCTGTTGGTTCTTTTTTTTTTTGGATCCAAGTGTTTGCTTTCTTTTATCAAAAATTTGGCTGTGCTGGGTCTCAGTTGCGGCACGCAGGATCTTTGGGCTTAGTTGCAGCATGTGGGATTTATTAATAGTTCCCAGACCAGGGATGGAAGCTGGGCCCCCTGCATTGGGAGCACAGAGGCTTAGTCACCAGACCACTGGGGAGGTCCCAGATCCAGGTGTTTCTTGGTGCCCTTAAGTCACCTTCCTTCACCCCTGACTCTTCTAGAGTGGGTTTGGGCAGATAGCTTACTAGTCTTGTGCATTATGTAGTCTTTTCTCTGCTCAGGCTCTGGGGTTAATCCTGAAGTTCTGAGGGCCTCGGTGTTTACTTTTCCCTCTGCTGAAATGTTCTCCTCTCAGACATTTCCATAGCCACCTCCATCCTATAGTCAGGCCTCTGCTCCAGTGTCCCTTAGAGAGAGGCCTGCCTTGAAAACTGAAAGTAAGCTGGATAGTTTCTGTCACTTACCATCCCTTGTTCTAAGTTGTTTATCTTTTTGGCACTTAATCTGCTGTGGATTAGCTGCCTGAGCTGCAGACATTGGGGACTGTCTCTTTTGTTCATGGCTCTTTCCCACCCCCAAGAACAGTATCCCTTGCACACAGTGGGAACTCAACAAGTATTTTGTGAAGAAGAAAAGGGGAAGCATCTGGGTCTGGACCCCACGGATTATTTGAGAGACCACCACGTTTCTGTTGCAGGTTCGTGGAGGCCGAGCTGTCCTGCAGTTGTACCCTGAGAATTCAGAGCAGGTAAGCCCCTTGGCTAGTCGGGGTGCATGCAGGTAGGGGGAGCCCAGAACAGGTCAACTGTCCTGCTTCTCACTCTCCTGTCCTTCTGCTGTTGGGAAGTGACAGGACAAGCCACCTTAGGCTGCTCGGTGGGAAGGGAGGAGCTGAGAGTGGTCCTCCTCGCCGGCCATTTTATGGCCTAAGTCCTAAGGAGGGAGGGGTACCTGGGGCAGGTGGGGGATAGGGTGTTTGTCTCCTCTTGACAGACCCTCTGGTATTACTGATGTCCATAACTGAAGAAATAATGGGGGTCGGGGAGGGGATGTTAACAGTTGTATGCTGTGGAGTGTGATGCACGAGCAGAGGCGGGTCAGAGGTACCAACTCCGATGGACAAATATCGAGCTGTCCCTGAATGAGTCTGGCTCTCAGCTGGTGATCATTCATTGCCGGAGATTTAAGTGGGGAGGTGGGTCCCTGGGGTAGAAAGTGAGAAAAACGGGGCGGGGGGTGGTGGTTGGTGGTTCTGTGATCCCCAAGGGAGGTGTCTGCCATGGCTGGCTCCAGCCTGCACCTTCCCTGCATGGTTTTTGGGGACTCAGAATTGGGAACAGTCAATAAAGACCTTCAGTTCTCCCAGGCGAGGTCCGTCCTGGGACCAGATGAGGGCCCGGGGGATGAGCAGAGAGCCGCTGTTAGCCGGCTGCCCTGCCTGACTCCCTGCCGTTCTCTCCCCAGTTGGAGCTGATCACCACCCAGGCCACCAGGGCCGGCTTCACTGGTGGTGTGGTGGTGGACTACCCCAACAGTGCCAAAGCCAAGAAGTGAGTGCCGGGGGTCAGGGTGCGCCCGTGCAGCAGGAGAGAGGGTGGCGGGCTGGCCCTCACAGGCCAGTGACGAGTGGACCAGAGCAGTGCTGGCTTGGGTCACTGGGGCCCGGGTGTGTCTGCATCTGTTTGTGGCGGGGTAGGGTAAGGGTTTCACTTGTCCCTTAAGGCTTTCCGAGCCCAGCCCTCACTCTTCGTTTTCTCATTTCAGGTTCTACCTGTGTTTGTTTTCTGGACCTTCAACCTCTCTACCAGAGGTGAGGGCCCTTGAGTTTGTAGGCCCATCTGTCTGGGGTTCCCTTCCTGTGGGGTTAGGCCGTGGACCTGCTGGAAGGACTCACAGGCCTGGGTGCCAGGCCTTCGGGGTGGAGCGGGCGGGGAGGTTGAGAGATCTCCACGTCACCAGAAAGCACCTTGGTCTCTGCAGGGCCTGAGCGAAGATACCGAGGAGGAGAAGCCTGCCGAGTCCACGTTCACGGCTGATAGGTGAGAGGCGCCAACTCGGGGCAGGTGGTCGCCGTCCCCAGGTTCAGGCAGCAAGACTCTTCCATGTCTCTGCTTTCGCCAAGTCTCTCAGGGTCTGATGTGGCAGTGACAGCAAGGTGGAGAAGGGACTGGGGAACCCTTTGGGATGGCGTTTGCACCTGCCTCTGGCTGAGAGAGTAGAGCCCTGCTGGACGTCCATGGGCAGCAGGTGGCCCCCTCCTTCCCAGGCTGCCTCTGTCCCCTGGATCCCAGGCCCCCTCCCTGTGGCTCCTGCAGCTCCCTGTCCCCCTGCATCCTCATCTTCACCCTCTCGAGTCATGGCTCTCAGCACGTGGCAGTGCTGCGTAGTTTATCCCGACTTTAAAAAAGATCCTCCCTTATTCCCGTGACGGCTCCTGACTGCCACTGCATATCCACCCCTGCTTATTGGCTCCCACTGCGGCAGAACTCCTCGCACTGGCCCTCTGCCTTTCTCAGTCCTCTCCTGGCTCAGGCTTGTCTCATCGCAAATTGCTCTTGCCACCACAAGCCTGTCTTAGCAAACCCATGAGCCTTTTTTCCTTCTCCATCTTCATTGTAACTTGCTTGGTAAGTAGGAGCTAAGGCAGCCAATTGCTCCCTTAACGCTTTCTTCACTTGGCTTCCTACCTACCTCCCTGGCTGGTCCTTCTCCGTTCACTGTGCAGCTCCGCCTGGACCCCCTTTCTCTCCGTGCTGCTGCCTTAAACACCAGCTCCAGGTTGAGAACATCCACGTGTATAGCACTGGTCTCAATCCCACCTCTGATTTCCAAACCACCTGCCCTCCTGAATGTCCAGACCTGGACTTCCCACAGGCCTCCAGAGCAAAACAGAGCCCTTGGTTTCACCCCCAAACTTCCTTCCTCCGTCCTGCCTGTTGTCTACCCTTCCTGCCTGCCTTACATCTCACATCCAGTCAGTCCACCCCTTTCCCCCATACCTATATGGTCTCCATCCCCACTGCCCCGGTTTCTGAAAGCTGCGTCCCTGGTCTCCCCTGGCCGTGCAGCCAGACAGATCCTTCTCTTTTGCTTTTTAAAAGTGTACATCATATCTTGCGATTTTCCTGTTCAGTATCTTCAGTTGAGTTCTTAGTTTTACTTCCGTAACACTGTTCACAGCTCTGAATCAGAAATACTTGATTACATGGCATTATTTCTACCCCCAACTACAGTGAAAACTTGGTGGGGACTTGTATACCTGACACCAGAAGAATGTGTTGTTAGCGAAAGGTGTTTAGTATTTGTTGAAGGAGAAATGATTATGAAGAGTAAAGAAGGAGGTTATTTCTTCATTCTGATTAGAGTGAAAGGTCTTCAGACTTTAAGACATCAAAGAGGAAAAATAGGCGGAGTAAGGATGAGTTAGAAAGGCCCAGAGATGCTGAAAAATCATGAGTCCAGTCCTCGTATCTGCCACGCACTGATGCCTCCTGACCCCTTGGCCCTTCAGGCTCATCTCCCTTAGTTTCCTCAGCCCATTCCCCATGGGGACTTGGGGGCGCTCTCCTTGCTGTTTCTCCTCCAAGGTACCCAGCACTTGCTCCCAGCAAGCGGTCCCATCTCCTGCTTCACAGGGAAATTCAAGTGGTTTAACTCCCTCCGTCCACCTTAGGCTCCCTCTTGTCCTCACAGCGGTGTCTACAGACAACATGTCCTAGCTGTAAACTTAGGTAAGTTGTGGGACCTTCAGCAGCCGTTTCTCATCTCTCATTTAAAAATCTGGCGAGGGGGACTGTGCCCCCGGCTCAGGCAGCATGTTGAGGAGTTGAGGGCATGTCTGTGCAGGACTTGGCGCGGTGCCTGGCTCAGACCCTGTCTCCCTACAGACTCTTCCCCTTGAAATCCTCCGATTTGGGAAGGGTGGGGAGGAGGCTGTGGGCTGATGGGGCTTTGCTTCAGGTGCTGTCACTTTGGTCTGATCACATTTGAGCCTCTTAGAAATATTGTTTTGGCCAAAAAGTTCATTGAGGTTTTTCCATAACATCTTGCAGAAGTGAAAATTTTGGCCAATCCAATACACAGATAAATTAAGAAAAGGTATTCTAAACCTTTGCCAACTCATTTCTAATTTCCTCCCCCAACCCCATCAACTTTGCTTGACCGATGTATTCCTCACCCCTCGCCACCCGGCCTCCACCCTGCCACTCATCACCTGCGCGCTCCGTAGGTGCCGTCCCCTCTGGCCTTTGCCTGTAGACACCACTTACCTCTTCCTGTGGTCTGCACCGCTCGCCGTCCTTGCTGCTCCTGTGGCTCTCCTGATGACTCTTTCCCATCGACCCTCCTGCAGCTCACATCTTGCCCCCATTTGCTATGCTACCCCGGAGCTTGTCCTTCCTTACGAACTCCTGGGGTTCAGTCCTGCATCTTTAGCTGCTTCCTGCTTTGCATCTAATACACTGGACTCCTGCCCCCTCACTCTGAGCCTGTTAACTTTCTTCTGTGAACTGTTGTCTCTACACCCTGAAGTCTAGAGTATGTCATTCCTTTGGTCTAAGGCCTTGCTGCTTCCTGGAGAGAGGGCACGCTCCTTGCTGGTGTTCACAGCTCCATGAACTGGTTCAGACAAGTGGGAATCTGAGTTGTTGTTTTCTTTTAATCTGACTTTTATTACTGGGTTAGAACAGATGAGACGTAGCAGCAGGAAGATTGTGTCACGCAGTCTGGCTTGGAGTAGACTTCCAAGGATGACTCGATCCTCAGCAGACTCTCAGATTCTCCCTGGGACCCTCCCCTTCTTATACCCATCGCTCTAGGCACCAAGACTCTTCTGCTCCCTAACCTTCCCGCTCAGTCAACTCAGAGCCTTGCTTTCATGTATTGCTTCCTGTCTGGACTCTGCCCCATCTCCTGCATGAAGAAATACTCACAGCGGCTTAAGCTCGGTCGCATACTCGTTGCCCACCTCACTCCCTCAGCTGCTCCTAGCCTCTCTGCGCTCGGCCAGGTGTGGGTGGTCGCTGCCCCTGCCCAGCCGTGGACTCTTCACGGGCAGGGCTGGTTCGTACCCGCTGTAGAACACCCACGGGCTGGGCCCACCCAGGTACCTCGAGACGGTTGCTCACATGGCAGACAGCCTCCGTGGCGTGTCATCGCTGAAAACAGTTTCATTCCGGCTGCCAGGTGGGGAATGTGCCTTGAGGACTCGGCCTCTGCCCTTTCTCAGGGCCTCTCTCCCGTAGAGCTGAAGAGAAGAGTTCTCCTCAGCCGGGACTGGAGCCCAAGATGAACTCTTGAGGGTTGTTTTCGGGGCTGCTGTGAGCTGGGCAGCCGTGTTTTCCTACCTCGGACATTCACAGTTGCTGGAAGCCCCAGCTTGCTTTGGCTAGGCTGTGTTTTTGGAATGTCTTTGTCTGGCTGTGCTGGGTCCTGCTGGGTCTCCCTTGCTGCAGCAGCAGGGCCTACTCTCTAGTAGTGGTGCAAAGGCCTCTCATTGTGGTGGTTTCTCTTGTTGCGGAGGGCGGGCTCAGTAGTTGTGGCACCATGGCATGTGGGATCTTCCCAGACCAGGGATCGAACTTGTGTGGACGGCCAGGCCGATTTTTAACAATTGGATCACCAGGGAAGCCCTGGGGTCTTTTTTTTAAAGTTAGTTTTATTTTTGGCCATGCTGCACAGCATGTGGAATCTTAGTTCCCTGGCCATGGGGATCGAACCCACGTCCCCTGCAGGGGAAGTGAGGATTCTTAACCCCTGGACCGCCAGGAGAGTCCCTCCTTGGATAGGCTCTTATGAGCTGATCCTGGCCCCAAAGTAATTTGGCCCCTGCCTGCCCCGCAGGCAATTGTATGTAGGCCTAACACACGGTTCCCAATCTTGAGGATACTTGCAAATGAGGGGGACCCTCACCTCCTGCTGAATAGCTGCTCTGGCCCCAGCAGGTGTCACCAGGAAGGGGCTGTCCAGAATGGGGACCACAGAGGCCGCCTGCCTGGCAGGGGGACTTGCCACATTTCTCTGCCCGGCTACACCTGGGTGCCAGCTTAGGCTGCTCTGTCCCCTTCCTGACAGCTGTGTCCCCCCACAGGATCCCGTACAGGATAGCAAGACGGGGTGTGGTGAGGAAGAGCCGAGAATGGGTCCTGGAGAAGAAGGCACGCCGCCGCCGGCAGGGCAAGTGAGTGCTGGAGGGGTTGGGTTGTGGGCTGAAGGGGGGCTTGGCCACCCAGGGCCTGGGACTGTCTTGCCTCCAGGGTCCCAGGGGTTCATAGTTCACTTTCCTGAGCCTGTTTTGTCCTTCCCTCCCCTGTTCTCTCTTGGCACAGGGAGGTCTGCCCTGACACCCAGTACACCGGCCGCAAGCGCAAGCCTCGCTTCTGAGCAGGTGACTGCGTCCACGGGGACCCCCCGGGCAGAAGCTGTGCAATCCAGCACAGATGCTTGCCTCTGCAGAGTTCTCTCTATTGAAGTGCCTACTTCAGCTGCTGACAAAACGCGTTTTTCTTAGAAGAAGTTTTAGAAAAAGTTCGAAAAAGTTTTAATGTTCTAAAAGCATTTTCTTCACTTAAAAAAAAAAAATTTTAAGAGCTTCTTTGTTCTGAAAGCAATAAACCACTTTCTGTGGAGCCCTGGCTCTGGCATTTTTCCCTCCCTGACAAATTTCAGAAGTTCTTCTGTTGTGGGTGGGGCTTTATTCCCAGGTGTGAGTTAGGTTTAAAGAACTTAAACGTGTGAAAGCTTTATTCTAACCTACAAGGAACAAGGTAGACTCCTTTAACTTCAGTTCAGTTGCTCAGTCGTGTCTAACTTCTTTGTGACCCTATGAATCGCAGCACGCCAGGCCTCCCTGTCCATCACCAACTCCCGGAGTTCACCCAAACTCAGGTCCATCGAGTTGGTGATGCCATCCAGCCATCTCATCCTCTGTCGTCCCCTTCTCCTCCTGCCCCCAATCCCTCTCAGCATCAGAGTTTTTTCCAATAAGTCAACTCTTCACATGAGGTGGCCAAAGTACTGGAGTTTCAGCTTTAGCATCGTTCCTTCCACAAAGAACACCCAGGGCTGATCTCCTTCAGAATGGACTGGTTGGATCTCCTTGCAGTCCAAGGGACTCTCAAGAGTCTTCTCCAATACCACAGTTCAAAAGCATCAATCCTTTAAGAGTGCTTATATGTTAACTTTGGTAAGACTGTATTTTGTTTTACATCAGGCAAAGTTGGGAAGCAAGGGCAGGGTGACGTGTATCTGTGGTACCCTGGGCCTGAGGCCACTGCCCAGTCATGGTTTCCCAGTGGCCTGGGCTGACCTTTGACCCTGAGCTGCTGCCTCAGGTGTTGACGGGCCAGCACTGGGCTCTTGCAGGTCTGTCTGCTCTCCAGTCACTGGTGGTCAGAGGTTCTGCCATGGGGTTGGCTGGGGACTGTCTAGTGGACTGGAGGGGATGCAGTGGTGGTTTGTGATTCCTGGTAAAGTGTGAAGAGGGGGTCCGTCTGGGCCCACGGTACAGAACAGGCAACAAGCTGGAGCTGGGAGGTTCAAGCTGCTGGGGGGCCGGCGAGAAGGCCTGGAGGTTGCAGGCGGAGGGAGGCGGCTGGGATCCTTGGCCTCCTGAGCCCCGTGGTGCCACTCAAGTTCACCCCCAAGATCTAAGGCCGTGACACTAAGAAAGCTGGAGCAGAGGCGTGGTACAGATACAAATGTTTATTCTACATAAAAACTTCACAAAATGGGCAGCTGGTTGTACCAAGACCTTTGGTGAGGGGTGGGGGTGGGGTGGGGAGTCGCTGTTCAAGAAGGCAACACGGACAGTGGTCACAGTCACTGGGCAGGAGCGAAGCGGAGGGCGGGTGGGGCACAGGCCTGGCCCCGGCCCTCGCTGCATGCGCACGCATGCACACTCCTTGACTGTCGACGAGGAAGAGGGCTTCTGGGCAGGGAGCACGTTTCAGACTTGAGAAGTCCCGGGCCGGTGGGGAGGAGGGAGGTGCCCCCTCCCTGGCTGAATACTGCATCTGAGACATCCAACACCCACGTGGTGGGGATGGGGGGCAGGCAGCAAGGGTGGGACAAGATTGCAGGCCTGAAGTGACACTGACTTCTCGAGCACAGGAGAGCCGGGACCACTGTCCCACACATGCAACACACAATGGCTTGAGGACCCAACCCGGGGAGAGCTGATGGCCCGGGCATGGGCTTCGCCAGTGCAGAGGCCCGACTAGGGCCTGCCCTGCTGCCCTAGCTCCAAGGGCAGGAGACCAGGCCCCCGGTCAGCCTCTTCCAGAATGTTCCCTGGGGTCAGCTATAGCCCTCTGGGGGCTGGAGGAACTAGGGAAGGAGGGAGGCTGAGGCAGCCGAAGACCTGTTGGGACTCTGCCCCCAGGTGGGGGAGGAAGCCGGGTCTTGACTCGGCCAGAAGCCACCCGGCCACGGCCCCTGGCAGTGATCGGCTGTTAGAGGCTTAGAGCTGGGCTGTCTCTTAGGGCCACCCCTCCCCTAAACCAAAAAGCAGCACCATGTGGCCAGCTGGTCCCCAGCCCTCAGAAGGGGGTGCCCATTCAGGGGGACAGCTGGAGAGCACACAGGACGGGGCAGGTAGGCTGGTCAAGAAGAGGCAAGGTTGGGGTCCAGAGAGAGCCTTGATCCAGAAGGGGGCAGACCCTGGGATGGAGTGGAACTACTGAAGGTTGGGGGACAGGAGCATGGCTAACTACCCTGGGGCAGCCCTCCTCGATCAGAAGGGCCTGGGCCTGAGTCTGTCCCTTGCTGGCCCGTCCCCACCCGGCTGGCTCTTTCCCAGCCTGGCTCCCCTCTGCCTCTTCGGTACAGACGCACACTGTCACAAGATCATGCACACGACGGCTCAGGGCGGGGTGGGAGTGGGGGTCCCTGTGGCAGAGAAAGGAGCAGTCTGGGGCGGCGGGGAGAGGGCTCCGAGCCAGAGGCGGGGCAGCAGCCAGGGGTCTCCTGGGGGTGGACCGTCCAGAGCAGAGTGGCAGGCGGGGTGGTTTCTATCCGAAGATGCCCCCGAAGGTGGAGGCGATCACGATGCCCAGAACCACACAGCAGATGACGATCATGATCTTCTTCTGCATGGGGAGACACAGAGAAGCCTCAGAGAGCGTGCAAGAGGGTGCCGGGAGGGAGGCTGAGCCTCCTCTGAGCAGAGCTTTGAGGGGTGGGGGGCCGCTGGGGAGCGGGCTCTGGTCAGGGCTGAGGGTTGGAGAGTTTGGGGGACTGGATGAGAAAGAAAGTGATGGCCCGGAGTATGTCTGGGTGGGATTTTAATGGGGTGCTGAAGGTCTGGGACTCCAGTATTCTTGCCTGAGAAATCCCATGGACAGAGGAGCCTGGTGAGCTGCAAGTCCACGGGGTCACAGAGTTGGACATGACTTAGCAACTAGACAACAACAAGGCCTGGGAGAGCCAGGTGGAGGCTCTGGTCGGAGCTGAGGGCCGAGGGGAGGCAAACGGGGAGGGACTTGTGATGCCTGAGGGCGGGGGACTCTGGGTACGTGAGGATGTGGGCTCCGGCAGGACGGGACTACTCACCCGGCGAGCCTTGCTCTGGTACTTGACGGCCTTCTTGGTGTCAGACACGGCCCTCTCCACGTAGTCCACCGAATGTTCCACGTTGTACTCAATCCTGTCAATCATCTCCCCCTGCAGGGCCAGGGGCACCCCAGCTCCAGAGGGGCCCCCTCCAGGCGGCGAGGGGGCCCGAGGAGGGATTTTGGGAAGACAGCGCCTGGGGTTAGAGAAAAGGGGAAGGTGAGGAGGAGGGGGGTCCAGGCACCCCGAGCAGCTCCCCAAAATGCAGCCATCCAGGGGCGGGAACTGGCCATGCAGCCTCAGCCAAGGGGGAGGGGACCATGCAGAGGACACTTGTCTGGGGCTCTGACCCCAGGGCCAAACAGAGGACAGCGCCAGGCAGAGCAAGGCGGGGGCGCGAGTGGTGGTGGGCAGGAGTCTGGCCATGGTGAGCCCTCCCCAGGCATGATGGTTCCATCCAGTCCTGACAGCTTTTGATGCCCCCGCCCAGTCCCACAGCCCTCGTGGGCCTGGTAGTAGCCCTCAGAGGCCACTCGACCATGCAGCTGACCGCTCTCTCCAATTCCATGGCCCCCACTGGTGGCCACAGCACCTCTCACCCCAATGGAAGCAGCAGCTTCCTAAGGTCTCCCTGCTTCCCCACATGGACCACGTCCCTCCCACACTAAGATCCTCCAACTAGAAAGGACTCCAGGGCCCAGCACCGCCTGCCAGGACCCCCGTCCCACCCCTGTCTCCATCATTTCCAACTCTCCCTGGGCTCTAACTGCCCGGAACGCCTTTCTGCTTTTCGGGGAAGTCAGGCTTTTGCTGGTCCTGATCAGAACTGTGGTGTTTCTGGTCCCTCTACTTGGGCCAGCTCTTTGCTCTTCCCCTGGGGAGTCTTTGGAGTTCAAATGCCACCTCCTCAGAGAGGGCCTTCCCTGACCATCCCGTCCAGTGGTCACTGCAGTGACTGTCACTCCAAGCGTGGCCCAGGGACTAGTAGCATCGGGATCACCCTTGAACTTTAAAGACATACAAATGTATGAATCCCTACCCCCAAGTCAACCCTAAAGGAAATCAACCCTGAATATTCATTGGAAGGACTGATGCTGAAGTTGAAGCTCCAGAACTCTGGCCACCCCTTGCAAAGAGCTGACGCACTGGAGAAGACCCTGACGCTGGGAAAAATTGAAGGCAGGAGGAGAAAGGGGTGACAGAGGATGAGATAGTTGGATGGCATCACTGACTCAACGGACGTGAATTTGAGCAAACTCTGGGAGACGCTGAAGGACAGGGGAGCCTGGTGTGCTGCAGTCCACGGAATCACAAAGAGTTGGACATGACTGAGCAACTGAACAACAAACCCCCACCTGCGAATCTCTGGGAACAGGGGCCAGCACAGGGAAGTGTAGAACAAGGGCTGTGAGTGTGGCTCTTGATCACTTTCAAGGCTGAGAACCACTGCTGTCAGGCTGCCGCCCTCTAACACCCAGTGCGGGTAGAGACCACGCCACTCGTCATTCACTGATGCTGCCCTATTGCCCAACAGACATCCGCTCTGGGAAGCAGGCCCTCCGTGGTCTTGCTCGTTGCTATTCCTCTGACTCCTAGAAAAATGCCCTTCCACGTGCCCACGTGACAAACAGCTGGTGAATGAGACAGGACAAGGCCGAGTGAAGGTGGGCAGGGCCATGCAGGGCCTGGGGTCCTGGAGAGCCAAGCAGAGCCATGCAGAGAGGATCCTTCAGGTGGGCAGTTTCAACCGCACGCAGCGAGTTACCTGAAGACTGGGTCCCTCCCAGGCGGGGGCAGCGTGGCGGGCAGAAAGGGGAGGGTTAGTGCAGCCCTGGGTGCTGCTAGGGGTGGGGTGTGGTGGCGGGGGGGCCCCGGGCACCCACCTGGCTCTCCACGAGCATGGCCATGTCCATGAACATGTCGTGCAGCTCCCGGATGCTGTTCTCCAGCTTGATGATCTCGCTGTGGCGTGTCTCAATCTCACTCAGGGCCTGCTTCGAGATGCTGGAGTCCATGATGATCTAGGGGGTGCGAGCCGTGGGCTGGGACCCGGGGACCCATCGAAGGGGGAGGGGTGGGGGCCAGGGCAGCAAGAGGCCAAGGGCAGAGGCCACCGGGATGGGCAGTGGCCTGAGCAGAATGTTCTGGAAGCAGGGCCTGCTGGAGGCTTTGTCCTTAGCCACAGCCCTCCCCCCACTTTCTGTTAGGCTCCCACCATTGTTGTTTAGTCACTAAGTATGGTCTGAATCTTTTGCAACCCCATGGACTGTAGCCCACCAGGTTCCTCTGCCCATGGGATTTCCCAGGCAAGAATATTGGAGTGGGTTGCCATTTCCTCCTCCAGGGGGATCTTCTCGACCCAGGGATCGAACCCAAGTCTCCTGCACTGGCAGGCAGATTTTTTACCACTGAGCCACCATCGAAGCCCAGGCTCTTACCAGCTGTTACCAGATTTCTCTGAGACCTGATTTCCTACCAGTAGGTTCCTACCTGTAACGTGGGTTAATAACAGTCCCCACCTGCATCTGCACACCTTTAACAGCCGAGTGGTAGTTCTCACCACCGGTGCTGTAGGAGCCCAAAATGACTGCGCGAAGGACCCAAGCCTTGAATGGCCTTTTTCCTGAAACCTCTCCTCCTGTTCTTCCTCCCACCCTGAATGTAGCTGATCCCTCCTCCTAAAATCACATGTCCACACTGCATCCCTTACCTGTATGCCACCTCCTTCAGGAAGCTCCCCTGCTTGGCAGCACATGGAGCTTCACTTGAATATAGAGAGGCCGAGGGCACCGTGTCCTCCCAGGTGGGAAGGGTCCTCAGGATGGTGGAAGGAGCCCCCTAGCTGGTGGCAAGTGAGCACAGGGCACAAGAAGCCGGCCCGACTGGGAGGAAGCAGGAGACGGGTCTTACTTCCACCTTTGGCACTAAAGTGGGACCTCTGCTTGTCCCTTGCCCTCTCCGGGACTCAGCCTTCTCTTCTCTAAAACCTGCCTCACCCGGTGATGGTGTCCAAACACTGCCCAGACATAGCACTTCGCACACACACCCGGGACTCCGGTGGGAGGGGTCCACACTTACCCCGGAGGCAAAGATGGCGGGGTTCCCACTCTCCAGCATGTCCTCCAGCTCCTCGCTGGTCGTGGTCCGGCCGGCTGCGATCAGGGGTCAAACTGAGCCAGGCCCTTCCCCAGAGTGGTCAGCGGCAGTCTGGCCCCGCCCCGCCCCCGCCCCTTCAACTTACTGATCTCCAGCTGCCTCTGGATGCGGCCCTTGCAGCGCTCGCGGTAGTCAGACTGCGTGGCGTTGTACTCGGACATCACCTCCACGAACTTCCGGGACAGCGTGGAGTGCTGGGGTCCCGAGACGGGGGTATAGGTGTCAGGCCCAGCCCATCGGGGCCCCAGAGCCTCCGGCGCCCGGCTACTCGCCCCGAAGACCCCTCCCATACCTGTGTCTTACGGATCCTCAGGTCTGCGGAGGAGCGGTTCAGGCCTTCCTCCTGCTCGATGCTCTGCTCGATGCCTGGGGAACAGCCGGCTGCTGATAACCTGCCCCGTTCGCCGCTCCCTCGCGGCCCACACACCCGGGATCGGGTTCGGAACCTCCCCTGGAGGGACTCGTGTTGTCTGTTGAGTGGGGTCACACAGGAAGCAGAGGAAGGGGCCGCGCCACGCACTGATGCAGGAGGGGCCGGCAAAGGCTATTCCAGGCAAGATGTGTGGGTGTGTGCGTGTACACTCACCTGTGAGGCCCCAGGCACACGCTAAGCTGTGTATCTGAAGTGTGTGAGTGTGAGCATCCACTATGTGCTAAGCCTGGTGGCGCAGGCCCACCCCGTCCTGATTATGAAGGTTGTACGGAACACCGGCTGGGGCATGCCACGGGGGCGGGGCAGGTGGCCACAACCACAGGGCACAGACATGACCCCGGCATTCCGCGGGGCATGTATACCTGTGCTCCCAGGAGTGCATGGGGCTCCTGCGTGGGGTCAGGCAGTACCAGCCACTCCTCTAACACTCTAGCCTAAGTGGGGGACAGTGTCCAGAGTGTCCCCGGCAACATCCTGAGGCCCAGCCCAGTGCCTGGCACAAACAGGTCTCGCCAGGTAGCTGCTGAGTGAATGGCACATGATGGTACCCTCACAAGGACAGCAAGGAAGACCCAGTGTACCCCTCTGAGTCAGTGAAACCCCCTGGGCAGTGTGGGGGAAGCAGGCCCGGAGTGCCCCCCACACCCCAGCCGAGGCCTGGAGCCCAGACTCACTCTTTAACTTGGAGCGGACTTTGTTTGCAGTCTTCTTTATGTCGGACATGAGTTCCTCCAGCTCCTCCTTTGTCTCTAGGGAGGTAGAAAGGGTGGGGTAGACACCCTGGGCTCCCCCGTGGAGGGCCGAGGAGGCGCTCCGGGCAGACCCTGGGTCTCCTTGTCCCCTGGCTAAGGCCCTGCCTGTTCTCCCATCCTGGGCTGGCCCACGCCAGCTGCAGCCTCACCCCTTCTTGCGCTGTCTTCCAAGGAGCCTCCCTTCCTCCTTGGCTGGCTTACCCCCCCCACCCCCTGTAGATAACAGATGGGTCTAAATTTAAGGCAGAAATAATTGTGGAGCAGCTGGCGATGCTGGAGTTGGCACTGGGGAACATTTAGCTGATACTTGCCGGAGTCGAGGGTGGGGGGAGCGGGCTCACCTAGCGCTACCTGGTGGCTCAGGAAGGGCTGACGGGCCAAGGGCCAAGGAGGCAGAAGGCAGACCCATCGAGCACCCTGGCCAGGGCAGACCTGTTCTACTCACAAAGCCCTGCTCCCCAGGTCTGAGCTCAGCGAAGGCCAACTGCTGAGGGCCAGGTAGGTGGGTGGCACCTGGCCTGGGTGGGAGCTGAGAGAAGTGCTGGAGAGAGGGGGCTCCTGGGGTACGGTTGGCTCTGGAGGTGGCATGCGGCTGGGCCTAAGAGAGGGTGGAGCTGGGGGAGGGCAGTGGCATAGTTTCTGGCCCTTGTTCCAGCCGGTACCATCTCCCTAAACCTGGCAGAGGCCATGGAAGTGCCCAGCTTGCCCTGCTCCTGGGGAGGGTCCACTGGCAAAGTGGGGCAAGAAGGCTCTTCCCGCTGGGGAGCTGGGTGGAGCTCAGCCTCAGGGTACCCCCGGACTCCACCCCGGAGAAACCCGGACTGAATGCCTGGATTCAACCTTTCACGCCCACCCTGTGCGTGCTTCTGGGGCTGGGGCTTCTCCCCTGGGGGGACTCAGGAGGGGCACTGACAGTGGCCAATTAAGTGTGGGCAGGGCACTTCCCAATTGGCATGTGAGTGAGGTGGAGTGGGGGGCTTCCAGGAGCGGGGGTGCATGAGCCTTATTCGCAGGAACAAAGGAAAACTCGGTTACCAGCTGCTCTGATGTCTCAGCCTCTTTTGCTCAGACCCAAAATAGCCCAGCCTGGATGGCAGTCCCTAGAGAAGGCAGAGCAAGCCTTGGCCCGGGAAAGCCCCCCACTTCCTGCCAACTTTCCTTGTGATGCCTTGGCGACCCTGCTCCGCCTCTGCCCCAGAACCCTTCTTGGGGAGCCCCTCCCCGCTTGGGAAGTGCCAGGTCCTGACTGCTCAGCTCACAGGTGGCAAATTCTGAAGTGGTCACTGCTGATATCCGATGAAGGCAACACAACACAGCTAAGGTTGGGGAGCAGGGCAACTCTGGCTCCCCATCCTCCCCCTCCCCCCGCCTGCTCCATCTTCCGGCAGGTGAGAGACCAAATCCAGCTCTTTACAGTCTCACCCCACAGTCAGCCCTCCTCCTGAGCCTCACCAGGAGTGACCCACCAGGGACATGCGCTGACCCAGATACATGTGGGCATGCAGACAAACCATGTCACGTGACGCCGTCCCTGACACACCTCTAGGTGGGGCGGGAGGGGAGCCAGGACGACCTGAGGACCACACTGGAGGTATGCCCTGCTCTGGGGGGGTCCCTGTCTCCTCTCCAGCCCTTCCCGGTTCAGTCTCCCCGGCTCCCAGTTGACTCGTTCTGCCTTCCAAGGGCCTGGCGCTGGGCTTGGTTGGTGTGGCACTGGGCTCAGGTCCAAACATACTTTGGGGCCGTGGAGAGATTTATTCTGGGTGCTTGAGGATGCCTGTGGGCCTGGGGTTGAGAGGCCACAGATAGAGAGGCAGTGCTGGAACTGAGAACAGAATCAAGCCTTGGGTGCCTGGGTAGGGGGCTATGGGCCCTAGGCCCTTCCTCCTGAACACCTGGGCAGCAGCTGGACCCTGCCCCGTGCTCTGTCCTGGGGCCTTCCAAAGGAGCTGGAGAAGAGAGAGGGGAGGTGAGCGAGCTTCGAGAACAGGCAGGCGGCAAACACACCCAATCTGATGAGTCCAGGCGGCTGGCCTGAGCCCTGGCCCATCACTGCCTCCCTGGGCTGAAGGTGAACCCCTTCTAGGGGAGGGGATCCCAGGTCAGCATGCTGTCAGCCTGGCCTATTATTACTGTAGTAGTAATCAGTGCCTCACAGGTCAGGGGGACCTGCCCAGGGACAGAGTAAAACAGACACACACATGTTCCCTGTGCAGGGGGAGAGGTGACTTCCTGGAGCCCTGAGAATGCCCGGCTCCGAGGCACCAATGGCCGAGTGCCAGGGCCGCCAGCTTTTTCCGGAAACTCTGCCTGCTTGGCCGGCTTGCCCTCCCACAGCGCTGATGCCTCAGAGCAGCCATCTGCTCCCCAGGGGAGGCGACGGAAAGGGAGGGGCTGGGCTGGGACGCCTCCTATTGATCACAGGCAGCTCCTCCCTCCATCCCTCCCTCCCAGAATCCAGGGCTGTCCTAGAAAGCAGCCAAGTTACCTGGGGATGGCGGGGCCGCCCCTCCCACCAGGCATCCCACGGTGATTAAGGGCACTGAACCGCCCCTCAACCCAGGCCTGGGACAGCCTGTGTTTCCTGACCCTCCCCAACCTGGCCAGGCCCCTCAGACGGCCAGCAAGGCAGGGCGTTCCTTCCCTGGCTGCAGCGTCTTTCTGGAGGCCTGCGGACGGCCCCCAACCCCGCACACCCACACACTCACTCTCGTCAGGGTTGGGGGAGGCCAGGATGGCGCTGTGTTTCCGCTTCACCTCCTCCACATTCTCCGAGATCTTGTCAATGAAGCCGCGGATCTCTTCCACCTGTGGGCCGAGGTCAGGTGCTCTGGGGGCGGAAATCCAGGGAGGGGCCTTCTGGGGCCCAGAGTAGGGCCGGAGGAGGTCAGGGCCAGGCTGGGCAAGGTTCAGGTGTGTGTGTGTGGTGAGGGGGGTGGGTAGTGCTGATCCAAGGATTCTTCTAGATTGGGGTGGGGGTGGGAAGGAGTGGGCAATCCCCACTTTTGCTCCCCGCTGAGCCTGTCTATTTACCCTCAAAATGGGCTCACTACTTGGTGCCTGTGGGCTGCTGAGCTCAGGCGCGGGTATGTAAGCGCCCCAGGCCGGCTGAGAGGTGAGACATGGCCGCCCCAGGTCTGCCGGTGTTTGGGGAGAGGCGGGAGTGCGGCTCCCACCTGCTCGAAGAACTCATCCATGAAGCGATCTCGGTCCACGGTGACAGTGACGTCGTCATCATCGTCGCTGTCCTTGGCCTGCAGGGGGGTGGACACACAAGCGCCCCTGTGGTAGGACCACTGGGTCCCATGGGTCCTGGGACCCCAAGCTGCCCAGGATCCCCCTATAGCAGGGTCTTCGGTTGGAGCTCCGAGGCCCGGCCATCCTTGTCTGTCCCCTTGGCAGGGACAAGGCCTGGCTGTGCCCTCAGCTCCCAGCCTCAGTGAGACCTGCAACATCCCTGGGGTTGTTCAGTCGTGTCCGACTCTGTGACCCCATGAACTGCAGCCCACCAGGCTCCTCTGTCCATGGAATTCTCCAGGCAAGAATACTGGAGTGGGTTGCCATTCCCTTCTGCAAAGCATCTTCCTGACCCAGGGATCGAACCTGAGTCTCCCACATTGCAAGCAGATTCTTTTACCTACTGAGCCACCAGAGAAGCCCCTAGGCCTAGGCACCACCAACACCTCCCTGCTAAAAACTAGGATGGCTCAGATACAGGTCATGCCCACAGCACCCAAGCTGGTCTGATAGCTACTGCCCATGGAGAGCTCTGGGAACCTCCAGGCCTGCTCCCTCAGACTGCCTGGAGACCTCTCTTGTTAGTCTTTTTTTTTTTTCTAAATATTTATTTACCTATTTGGTTGTGCCGGGTCTTAGTTTTGGCACATGGGACCTTCGATCTTCATTGCAACGTAAGGGATTTTTAGTTGTGGCATGTAGGATCTAGAACCCTGAGCAGGGATGGAACCCAGGTCCCCTGCATTGGGAGCACGGAGTCTTAGCCACTGGACTATCAGGAAGTCCCTCTCCCTGTTAGTTTTGGCATTGACATTGATCCTTTCTCCTTCCAGGCACAGAGTTGGGCCTGGCAGGCACCAGAGGCCAGTCATGTTGTTATTTGGCTCGGGGCCTGCCTTGGGTCTCAGCCGCAGGTGTCGGCTCGGCCCCTCCGCCCCAGGAGCCGCCACACAAAAGCCAGCCCATCACAGGGTTGGAGGTAATTACATCTCTGACTTCCCAGCATGCCGGCCACGCTCATTACTGTCCGTATCACACCTGGAGTTAGCCAGGGTTGGCTCGCTCTGCAGGCAAGGCCAAGGCCCCTCACAGCCAAGGCCAGGCTACTCAGGGTAGGACGGGCACCTGGGATTCTCGGGCTGGGTCCTGCCCCCTCATCCTCAGTGCCCCATGGGGAGGAGGCACTGGCCCTCGGCCTGATGCTCTCTTGTGAGGATGCGAGCAGGCAGAGGGGGAGGAGAGGGGGTGCTGGGGCCCCGCCACCTCCAAAGGGACTGGGTTCTGTGCCCAGACAGACACCGACGGGCTGAGGGACTTCCCGCGGGGTCTGTCTGCTCCTCTATGAAATGGGGACAGCGATGCTCTGCTGGGGGAGGGCGGGCCCACGAGTGATGGGGAACCGTAGCACGTTCTGCAAAGGACTGGGGCTCTTGGGGTCCCACCACCCCACCCAAGTGGGGCCAACCAAGAGAAGGGGCTGGTTGGGAGCTTTATGGAGGCGGCCCCTCTCATCAAGAGATCACACCTCCTCCCCCAGCAGCTAAAATAAGTCCTCGCTCCCACAAGTGCCTGTGGCTGCCACCAGGTGGTCCCCATCCCCCACCAAGCCCACCCTTAGCCACAGAGAATCTAGAAGCCGAGCTGGAGGAGGAGCACTCCCTAGGGAAACCAAGGCAGGGTGCGATGGGGGCACCCAGGGCCCCCTCCACAGCAGCTGGCCAGCTTGGGAGGTGTCCTTGGGAGCTCCTGCCATTCAGCATCCTGGCCTCTCTGTCCTTCCGGTACCCAGAGGATAGGGGTGAGCGGAAAGAGGTGGAAGGAGAATTTTCCAGCTCCATTCCCTCTGGGAGTAATGACCAGCTGGAGCCCAAGACAAGTCACCAGAAATGAGACTCATCTCTGAGTCACCAGAGACGAGAGTCACGGCCAGGGGCTCCAGGGCTGGTGCCCCCCACCCTCTGGGCCTCAGCTTGCCCACCTGCAAAATGGACTTGTCTTCTCCAGGCATCCAGCCAGGTCTGACCTGCTCCCTGCACGGCCTCCGTGCACAGAGGCTGGATTCGGGTAGTTTCTCCAACAGAAGGATAGCAGGGAGATGCCACATCCTCCTCCACGCTCTCCATCAATTAGGTGGCGCTAGCAATAAGAGTCAGACACAACTGAGCGACTTCTCTTTCACTTTTCATTTTCATGCATTGGAGAAGGAAATGGCAACCCACTCCAGTGTTCTTGCCTGGAGAATCCCAGGGACAGAGGAACCCGCAGGCTACAGTCCATGGGGTCGCAGAGAGTCGGACACAACTGAGCATGCACACACGCACACATATACATTAGGGCCTGACCTCACAGCCTGCGTCAAACCAACCGTGGCTCTGAGCAAAACCGGGAGTGGATGCTCCCAGGGCATCCCTTCCAAGTGCTACAACTTCTTCCTCCTCAGGCTCTTTTCACTCTCACCCCTCCACCCACCTCCACTTTATCTCACTGCTCCAGTCTGAAATCTGATCCCAGCACACCCCACCTATAACCATCCACTCCTAGAATCTGCCCACTGTCCTCCCTGCGGTCCCCAGGCGGCTCCCGCTGCCTGCAGTGCTGATTCCATGAAACCGACATTCCCTTCTTCATTAGGTGCCACCTCTTTCGGAAGCCTTCCTCATCTCCCCAGGGATGGGATCTCGCTCCTCTCATTCCCCACACCCTATTCACATCCCTACTGGAGCCACTGCAACACACTCTCAAGCCCTGGGAGACCTGAAAAGCCACCTTGGCCACAGCTTCTAGTCTCAGCTTTCACACCTCCAGTGGTGGAGAGCTCACTAGCTCCCCCAGGCTCTTCTGTCTATCTGGGGCAGCCCCAACTGTTAGAAAGCCCTTCCCTTTCCTCCAAGCTGGCCCCAGGCCATAAAGAACCTGTTGGTGCCCTCTCCCTGGGCTGGCCCTGCCAGAAATCTGAGGGTAGCATCTGCATCCTCCCTGGTTTTTTTTTCTCAAGTTGACCAAGTTTCCTCTGCTTCAGATCCTTCCCAGAGGCCTTAAGTTGAAGCCCCTACCCCAGATCTGTTCCACTTAGTCTCTGTCTTCTCCAGCAGGACAAGATAGAAACTGAATCTGCTGCTGACTGTGGTCTGAGCAGGGCCAAAGATCCGACCCACCACCTCCCTCTTTCTACAAAGTCGACCTCTGTTAATGCAGCCAGAGATCACAGAAGCCAAGGAAGAAGCCCTTCCCCTCCCTGTTTACTTGGTTGGCTTTTGGGCTCAAATGAAGGATCTTCATTTGTTCTGACCCTTGTCCCAGTCTGTGAGAATCTGATGGTTTATGCCTTTGTTGCCCCCTCCTACTTTATCCCCATCTATGCCAAGGCCCTGATTGATTAGGGCCCCAGCTCCCTTGGGAACCGGCCAACCCTCTCAAAGTGGCAGTCACAGCTCCAGAAAGACGGCTGGACTAGAGTTGGGACTGGAGAGGCTGTGGTGCGGAGGCAGCAGCTGGAGTCGTGAGGCAGTTACAAGCTCCGAGGTACAACCGTCTTCCGGACAAACTCCCCCAGACATCACATGGGCACCTTGCCAACCACCTGGCCAGAACTAAGTTCCACTTCTTCCTCCTGAGCCCCCGTTCTTAAAGAGTCTCCGAAGCCAGAAACTGGGGGGCATCCACACTCTTCCTCCTCCTCTCATATCCAACCAACATCCAATTGGTCCTGGTGTTTGTTTTTTGATCCTGGTGTTTTTAATTCGTGGCTTCCCAGGTGGCTCAGTGATAAAGAATCTGCCTGCCAGTGCAGGAGATGTGGGTTTGATCCCTGGTTTGGGAAGATCTCCTGGAGGAGGAAATGGCAACCCATTCCAGCATTCTTGCTTGGAAGATCCCATGGACAGAGGAGCCTGGTGGGCTATAGTCCATGGGGTCACAAAGAGTCGGACATGACTGAGCATGCACGCACATTTTTAATTATCTTTCAGGGGTTCTCAACCTTGGTCCAGCAACAGAGCCCCTTGGGGGTAGGGTGTTTTTGTTTGTTTGTTTGTTTGTTTGTTTTTAAAAAAAACTTCCAGACCAAATGAGAATCTATGGGGGTGGCGCGGTGAAGTTGTTTTTTTTCCTTAAAGCCCCTCAGGATTGGGAACCATTGGCCTGGTCTCTGGCCAGCTGGCTATCTTGACTCTGGTCTCATCGCCTCCAGCCTGAGCAATCAGAAAAGGAAGTCAGGGTGGGTGTGAGCACTGCCCCCACCACAGGGACCTGTTGAGACAGGGGAGGGGACCCCACTAGAAGCCCCCGCTGCGCAGCCCTGATGGTCTCTCTAGGCAGAGGCACCAGGATTCCACGATCCCTTCCTGGAAATAAGAGTGTGATTCCTCCAAGAGGTGCGGAGGCCAGGCAGTCTCCAGGCCTGTCCCGGGAGATGGCGGCTGGCCAGCAGGCAGGGTTGATTCATTGCTGCTGGAGCAGGAGTTGCTGTTGTCTGTCTCGAGGGCTATTTTCTTTTCCCCCTTCTTTTTAATGACTAATCAAAGCCTATCTCACTAAAGCAGAGAGGCCCAGAGCTGAGTCAGGGGTGTGCCAGAGACTGAGATAGGTCTCTAGAAAGAAAGGACTCTCTCTGACCCCTTCCTCTTTTCCCCACCCTGCAACCACCCCCCCAACCGCCCCCCAGATCGCCTCTGCCAGTCTACCCCTTAGCAGGGCCCCAGCACAACTCAGGGAAGCAGCTTCAGGGTGTGGGGAGGGGCTGGGCTCTGCCTCCCTCCAGGTGCTGTGTGACCTGAGATAAACTCCTGGCCCTTTCTGGACCTCAGTTTTCCACTCTGTAGAATAGGAAGTTGCACTAGATAGTCCCTGGACACCATCTGCACCTCAGATGGACATGTGCCCAAATTCATTATTAATTTTTTTTTTTTTTTTAAGAAATCCCAAGAAGGTGATGGGAAGGAAGGAAGGGCCCCTAGCCTGGGTCTATTCTTACATCCCCCCTTTCTTCTGCTCTGCAGGGTGAAGCCGGCCGGCTCCATTATGCAGACAAATGAGCACGGAGAGGTTAAGGCACCCACCTGCCTGTTCTTGCTCCGAGACCCTCAGTCCCTTCAGAAGTCGGCAGAGGGGGCACTGGGCTTCACCACTCAGGCCTGCCTGCTGCCCCAGTGAGCGAGGGGGGACCCTGGGTGTCAGACCCAGGCATCGCCAGCCCCTCTGCTGTTTCTCATACGGGTCCCTTCTTTTGGCCCACCCTCCCTCCCTCCTCCCAGTCAAATCCAGCTCCTCCCCCCGGCGATCTCAGACCTCCTGTTCCAGGAAGGTTGCTGCTCTGACTGCCCCCCGCTCCCTCCTCTCTCTGGCTTCTGGCTCCTGCACAGGCCCCCGCTGTGTCACATGGCCCAGGAGGTACAGAAACAGAGTTCTGCGCCCAGGGAGGGGTATCAGCTCTGAGCAGTCCTTGGAAGGAAAACCGGGGAGGCCTTAGAACTGGGGGACGGAGGTGGCTGCTGGCCAGGCTGGGGCTGCCTGGGGACACCTGTCCCCAAAGTCCCCCTGGTTTTATACATTCTGGTCGCACACGTCCGCACCCGTCTCCTTGGGCTCCAGGTTGCCCTTTTGATCTCCGAGGGCTGTTGGACGCTTTCAGGCCCCCACACTGGCCCTGGATGACCCCTTCCTTCTCTCTCTGCAGGAGAGGATCAGCCCCCGTGAGAGATGAGGAGGGCTGGAGAAGGCTGGAGGGCTGGGCCCGGCCTGCAGCGCGGAGGAAACATGCCAGCTCCTTCCCCAAGTGTGACTTTTATAAATAAGCTCCCTTCTCTTGCCTTCCTTCTTCCAAATGTGGTGGCGTGGGGTGAGGAAGGAGGAGGAGGGGGGAGGGAGGGGGAGGGAGGGTGGGGATGGTGCAAGCAGCTGTCCCAAGCACCACCCTCTGTCCAGCCCAGCCAGCACTGGCCCTCTCGGTTCCTTGGGGATTCTGGTTCCTGGGGTTCAAGGTCTCCCTCAGATATAGAATTGGAGTCAGGAGACCCGTGACTGCTTGCCCTAAGAAGCTGGATTCTCAGTTTTCCTATACCTACTTCCTAGATGGGAATCTGTGCAGCCCAAAGGAAGACTTGTGGGAATGGCCGCCCCCCCCTAGACTAACGGTTGCACCCCACTCAGTGTGGGCTTCTGCCAGCTGATCCTCAAGGGTGCTAGCAGCCCCTAAGGGACAGGGCCACCCAGCCACGAGTACGGCAGCCTGCGTGGGCAGTGAATGCCTGGAGTGGGGGAACGTCTGGAGAGGAAGCCTCAGATTACTTTAGAGAAGCCAGGCCTCATCACCTAAGGACCAGTCTGGCTAGCGTGTGTGCGTGTGTATATGTGCTGGGCTCGGGGAGGGATTCACCAGAGCAAAGACCTAGCTTCAAGCTCCTACAGTCCAATGTCTCTTAGCCCTTAGGTCTCAGCCGCGTCTAAGTCTGACTGTTTTCAGGCCTAGGTAAAGCCCCTTCATCCCACCTGATCTGCCAGGCTAGCCACATCTCTCTCTCTCATGCCTCTGTCTTCCCTTCAGTGAAGGGGATGAAGGGGATGAAGGTGATGAGTCAGAAGACGTCAGATGTCAAGGGCTCTGTTCCCCCTGAGCACTGGTTCCCACAGACACTCTGGTCTGACCCACCAGGCACCCAAACACCAGGAAATGCACTACACGCCCTTCATCCCCAAGATAACAACGCTCCTTCTGATTCAACTGCGCGCAGGAAACTTGAGGGCAACCGCAAGCCTGGCAGGGGAAGTGTTTATAGACACCATATTCGACATGAGGGACCATCTTCTTCCTTTGAAACCTCCAGGGGTTTACCCTGAGGTGGGGGGTGCTGGGGGGGGGGTGCTGGGCACTCAGCCAGGAATAATACAGGTCTAATGGGAGAGTGGGGCTGGCAGCCACAGCAAGGGGGTGATGGAGGCAGGAGAGCACAAGTGCCAGCCCCAGGCTGCCCAGGAGACAAGACTGGTACGATGGGGGAGAGCCAGGCACAAGTGCAGGGAAGCTGTGTGCAGAGAGGACCAGCCATGGGATCACAAGCCCAAAGGATACTTGGGACTTTCCATATAAGGGGTCCAGGTCTCTGGCTCTAAGCTGGGTAGCAGGGGAAGGGTTCTAGGGAGACTCTGCCCCACCCCCCACCCCCGCAAGAGATCAGCAGGGTGGTCAGCCAGGGCCTCAGAGGAGCCTCAACCTGGTCTAGAGCCCTGATGTCCGGGTTCCCCGCAGGCAAGCTTCACTTCCTTCTGTGCACGGTCCCGGCCGCGTAGCCCCTCCCAAGATTGCCATCTTTAAGGGCAGAGGTGCTAACACCCTGGTTAAGAGCAGAGGCCAGGGGAGAGGGGCTTTGATGATAAGGAGCAGGCAGCAGGGATCTCTGTCTGGGCTGGCAGAGGGCGGACTCTGACTCGAAACCTTTGCGCATCCTTCTGCTCCCCCCACTGGAACCACGCCCCAGAAGCCACACCCCAGTGGCCTCCGAAACACAGGTGGAAAAAAATAGGTTCAAGTCGGAATACGATCTGGAAAACCAGGAAGGGTCTGGAAACGCCGGCTCCCGGCTGCCCGGAAGCCAAGAAGAGGGAAAGACAGCGGGCCTGACCCCTCCCGGATCGGGGAGGGCAGCAGCTGCCGATCACCACCGGCTGGGGAGCCACAGGTGATGGGAGCTACAGGTGACGGAAGGTGATGGGGGCGGCGGCCGTCCCGCGAGACAGCGCCAGCCCGAGAAGCCCGGCCCCACCCGACCGGCCAGGTTCCGCAGCGCGCCCTGCAGCCGGGCTCTGGACAGGGGACCGCCCCCGGCCGTTCCCTTCCCACAGGTCCCGCCGTCGGTCTAAACCAGAGGGAGGGCAGGAGGGTCAGTGAGGAGGCACAGCGGGGAGACAAGGGTCGGGACCTGCTCCGCCGGGCGACGGGGAGGCCAAGCTTCGGTCCCGCCACCGATATTCCAGAATATCCCTCCGAAAACAAGGGGGGCGCCGAAAAGTTTATCTAGGACCCCAGGTTCCAGCCGCCAGCCCGCGGGCCATCGGAGCCGAGCTCACGCGAGCTCGTGACCCCAGTGGGTCCGAGGGGCGGGACCCGGGGCGGTCGGGGTCCCCGGCTTGGCACCGCTCGCTCCCGCCCTGGCCGGGGACGCAGGGGCGACCGCCCCAGGGGACGCTAGAGCCGCTCGGGAAGCGGACCCGGCGCTGGGCGCCGGCGGCCAGCGGCGCCGCGCAGGGGTCGGACTCACCGTGCGGAGCTCCTGAGTTCGGTCCTTCATGCTCCCGGGAGTGGCAGCGGCGCCGGCTGCAGCCCGGTGAGCCCCGCATGCGCGGCGGCCGCCCCGCGGCTGCGCAGCGCCAGCCCGGCCCCGCCCCGGCCCCCGGGACCCCGGCCCAGCCCCCAGCCCGGCCCCGCCCCGCGCCTGCTCCGCCCCGGTGGGTCCCAGCCGAGAGCCCAGCTCTGGGGCTCTTGATACCCGGGCTCCTACCCCATCCTGCTTAAGGTGCTCCGAAGGGGCTGAAGGGTCACAGACCCCGGGACCTCGTTCCCTTGCGTTCCCAACGTCCGTTCGACCCCGCCCGGAGGTCCCATCCCAATCCTCCCTCGACTCAACCGCTCAGCATCCCTCCTTCTGGACATAGACAGTGTTTTTGGATCTTCACCTCCAGAGCTCCTCACATCTCTGCTAGAGGCCAGACACCACCTCCCTCCTTAATTTTATTGCCTTGGGGTCTGCAGCATCACCCCACTCCACAAACCTCCAGAGTTCCAGCCTTTGTGCCTCCCACCCCTTCGGCCTTCCCCCCAGTATCTCATCCAGACTCAGGCTCAGGAGGATTTCCTCTTTCCCCAGGATTTCTCGGTTCACAGTCTGATGCTGAGTGACCACCTCCTTTAGTTTCTACTCTCAGCAAGATTGCAGGAACCCCTCCATTTGGGGGGAAGGAGATCTAGGTTATTGCCTCATCTCGTTCTCCTTCCCCTGTATTCCCAACCCTGCATCCCAGCCCCGAGCCTGAGAGCTTATTTCCTGTCTAGAAGCTGAGGGTAGCTAAGCAGGGGCCCAGCTCCACTGGACTAATGGGAAGATCTTCGCAGCGCTGGAGAGGGATGGTGGCTGGGGGTTAGTCAGTAGCAGATGCTCCTTTCCGGGTTCCTGCCAGCCTCTTGTTGAGCAACAGCCACTTGCACACCCCCAGCTGCCCCCTCCGTGCCCTGGCCCAGACGCTCTTGACCTGGAGCCAAGCATTCCCCCTTCCCCTCCCCGGGGGCTGCCAAAGGTGTTGCTCTGGAGTTGAGCCAGCCCCCTGCTGCACAGTGTGTCAGAGCCTGGCACTTCTCCCAGACTGTGGGCTCAGGTTAGCTGCCTGGCAGACGGGCTGGAGGCACTGTTCCAGCCATCCCTCCTTCCCTGGAAAGTCCGGCCCAAGGCTAGCTCAGATGTAGCCTGGCCTGAGAGACAGCCACACCCCTTCCACTTGTCCAGACCTCAATCTTGAGTAACCCACACAGCAAGTGCTGGTGGTGCCCTGTTTGACAGATGCAAGACCGGGACTCATCTACTAGGGGGCTTGCCCAGGGTTCCAGGGGACAGGTGGCAGGGAGAGTGCTGATTCCTGGTCCAGAGTGTTTTCCTGTGTGCAGGGTGACTCAGTGGGGTGAGTCATGGGTGCAGCCCCGGAGCTCGTTGTCTGGCCCTGTGGGGAAGAGGACAGGAAGGGGAGACACAGCTCCTGCCCTCAGAGAGTCCTGGTACCATGTCAAGCATCCCTTATTGAGATGCATATTAAATGGTAGCGTGAAAAATTAATAAAGAATGAATGTGTGCCCTTCACCTTAAACTACCTTTCTGATACAGGTCTTACGCTCATTCATTCATTCATCGAACATTAGCTGGGAATGCATGTTCTGGGGCCACTGTTCTGCTCTTAAGGTGCTCCTGGGTTGTGGGAGGGACATGATTTCAGTGTGTAAGGGATTCAGGGTGGCTTCCCAGAGACAGTGATGTTCAAGCTGGATGTTGAAGGAGTGGTGTGCAGCAGGCAGTGCTGCAGGCTTTCTGGACAGAAGGAGCATGCCCAGACACTGGGGGTGGGAGTGGGGAGCAACCAGAGAACCTCAGGAACCTGCTGTGATGCTCAGGCACAGGAGTGGGAAGCAACCAGAGAACCTCAGGAACCTGCTGTGATGCTCAGGCACAGGGGTAAGCGTGGGTGGGAGATAACACCAGTGAGAGAGGCCTTGAATGTTAAACTTCATCATGCAGACAAGGTTGGAAGGCAATCAAAGGTCCAACTTTCACTCCCTTAATCAAAAAGTATTCATTGAGCATATACTGTGCTGTGCTAAGTTGCTTCAGTCGTGTCCAACTCTTTCCAACCCTATGGACTGAAGCCCGCTGGGCACCTCTGTCCGTGGGATTCTCCAGGCAAGTATACTGGAGTGGGTTGCCATGCCCTCCTCCAGGGGATCTTCTCTAGCCAAGGATCAAACCTGTGTCTTTTAACATCTCCTGCATTGACAGGTAGATTCTTTACCACTAGCGCCATCTGGGAAGCCCTGAGCGACTGACACTGTCACTGAGCATCTACTATGTACTGGTTATTCTAGATGTTGGACACGTGACAGACAAAAGTCCTTGTGCTCATGGGGTTCTGGGAGAGGAAAGAGATGATAAATAAACAACATATATAATGGTGATAATAAGTTATGGAGAAGATAAAGTAGGACAGAAGGGTTAGGGTGCTGGCTTTGAGGGAGGGAGCCACATCGATCTCTGGGGGAAGAGCATTCTGGCGAGGAAGCATCAGGTGCAATGGCCAGGAGCAGGAGTATGCCTGGCATATGAGAGAGACAGTAAGGAGGTGAGGATGCCTGGAACGTGGTAGGTGAGGAAGAGCTCCAAGGAGGTGGTATCAGAGTAGATGGAGGGGCCTTGAAAGGGACTGTGTCCCTTGACTTTGCCTCTGAGAGGGATGGGAGCCCCCAGAGGGTTTTGAGCAGAGGACCTGATCCATCTTGGACTTCAGCAGGATCGCTCTGATTGCTGGGTGGAGAATGGATGGAAGAGGACATAGGAGGAAGCAGGGATGTATTTAGGAAGTGATTGCTATTGTGTGTGTGGCTGGGACAAAGGTGATGGCAGTGGTGGTGATGAGAAGTGGTCACATCCTGGAAACATTTTTAAAAATTTATTTAGCTTTACTTATTGGCTGCATCTTGTGGCTTGTGGGACTTAAGATCCCTGACCAGGAATTGAAACCAGGCTATGGTAGTGAAAGGGTTGAGTCCTAACCACTGGACCTCCAGGGAATTCCCCTGGATACTTTTTTTTTTTGCCTGCACCACGAAGCTTGTGGGATCTTAGTATTTATCCTGACTACAGCACTTATTGTACTGTTTGGATATAGTGTGTGTTAGGTGTCTGTCCCCTCGTTGGATGGGGACACCTAAAGGAAAGGAGGGGTTTCCCAGGGGGTGCTAGTGGTAAAGAACCTGCCTGCCAATGCAGGAGATATGAGACTCGGGTTTGATCCCTGGGTTGGAAAGATCCGCTGGAGGAGGGTATGGCAACCCACTCCAGGATTCTTGCCTGGAGAATCCCATGGACAGAGGAGCCTGGTCGGCTACAGTCCGTGGGGTCACAAAGAGTGGGACACGACTGTGCAATTCAGCAGCACAAGGGAAGGAACTGGGTCAGGCTCCTGTTGATTCCCCAGGAATGGCACAGAAAGTGTGTTTGCGGAGTAAGCGATAAACATTGGCACGTGTGGATGAGCTGTGTTCCTGTAAAGGAGCAGGGACAGGTTGGGCATCTGGAAGCCCTCTAAGCCCAGGCACAGTTTGGGGTTTCCATTTTACAGGCTGGGAGGGAGCAGGTGGCGGTCCTTGCCCACCAGATGGCTGATATTGGCAACTGCTGCCACCTGCTGGGCAAAGCCAGTGTTGCCTCGGCCATGCCCTTGCCTTGGAGCACCTGTGTGCCCAGGTTGGGATGAAGACAATCATCACCTGTCCTCCAGACTGGTGGGAGAGACACCCTGACCATAACAAGACAATGATGGGGAAGTCTAGGGGCTGTTGGGGTCAGGAGGAGGAATGGAGGCAGTTTATATAGGATTTGGGAGCAGAACTGTTCTTGGGGCCAACTTGTGGGGGCTGCAGAGCAGGAAGAGGCAGCTGACCCAGGCTCCATGGCTGGGGGAAGTGTGTGTGTGTGTGTGTGTGTGTGGTCAATGTTCTCCATTGTGGCTTTTCTGCTGCTTTCTGGCAGGATTTCTCCTTCTTTCTCCTCTCCTGGGTAGTCTGGCCCCGGCCCATTGTTGTACAAAGTGCTGGCCATTGTGTAAGCCTCACCCTTACTGTGACCCTATCAGGGACGCCCTCCTTAGTTTCAATTCACAGACGAGACGATGAGGCTCAGAGAGGTAAACGCACAGCAGGCATTGAGGGTTAGGTGACATGGTTTCTAAGCCACCTAGCCCTTGCAAACCCAAGCTGTTTTGACCACCAAGCCTGGCCCTGCCCAGCAGGCAGCTCTCCTTCTTCTTCCAAGCTCCAGACTCCCAGCCCACCGTCAACCTGTAACCATCTTCCAGTTCAGTCTTGAGGCTTGGGCTCAGCCATGCTGGGGGTGCAGTGGAGGAGGGAGACTCAGGGAGTAGGCAGCTGGGGAAGGAGTCTCACTGCTCAGCACGTGATACTGGAGGTAGGGTGGGTGATGGAATTGACAATATGCTTGAATACATTGCCCTCCTTTTCCCAACAAGATATTTTTAAAAAAGGAATTTGGCCCACTATTCTAATTAAAACATTTAGGGATGCAGATGAAACACGTAACTCCCTGGTTATGATATTTAGTGAAAACATTTCATATTTAAAGTTATTTTTTTTCAAATTGTAAGATTTTAAAGCACATATTTTTAAGAATAACTTTATTTCAAAGGCAATTCTTTTCCATGCTCACGGTTTGTGAAAGTTGATGTAAACCCTTCACTTGCATTTGTGCTGCTCATTGGCATCTGCCATGAGCCATACCCAGCCCCTCGTTTGACTTCCCCCATACAGTTTTCTCGAATGTATCATCTTCACTTGTGTGTGGAAATACAGACCTTTTGAATTCATAAATGATGCTGTTGCTGGAAAAATTATTATTCCAAGTCATGAGAATGGCTATTTTTCATCTAAGTGATAGGTTAATATTTGCAGTTTCCCTAGGGTCCATGGACAGAGGAGCCTGGTGGGCTGCAGTCCATGGGGTCTCGAAGAGTTGGACACAACTGAGCGACTTCACTTTCACTTTTCACTTTCATGCATTGGAGAAGGAAATGGCAACCCACTCCAGTGTTCTTGCCTGGAGAATCCCAGGGACAGAGGAGCCTAGTGGGCTGCTGTCTATGGGGTCGCACTGAGTCGGACACGACTGAAGTGACTTAGCAGCAGCAGCAGGGTAGCACAGAATTACATAAACTAGCAGTCTCCTAGTCTTTTCTTATTCTCCTTCTCTTTCTTCACAGAACTTCTTACCATCTGGTGTACTTTTTTGTTTATCATCTGTCTCCCTTCACTAGAACGTGAGCTCGGGAGGCCAGGGAACTTTGTCTGTCTTCCTGCTTTCCATCACCGGGAAACAGCCTGAAGCAATAGTAGGTGCTCAGTAAATACCTGTGGAATGAATGAATATAAGGCTCTTAGAGGGCCTTCCCTGGTGGTCCAGTGGTTAGGTCTTGTCTTCCAGTGCAGTGGGCGTGGGTTTTATCCCTGGTTAGGGAACTAAGATCCCACATATAGTGAAGCACCACCTCCCCCCCCCCACCCCGGAAAAAAAATCTCTTAGAAATGTCTGATAGCCCAATGGCAGCCAGGGCCATGTATGCAGATAGGATTGGGGTGGGGTGAGAAGGCAGCTCTGCTGGACCCAACCCCTTGAAAGGAGGGCATTTAAGTCAGGGGCAGCCTGTTGTCTCAGGGGATTACCTATATATAGGATTAGCTACATACATTGAACAAATTACAAGAATGTATTGAAGACAACTGGGGAAAAGGGAGTAAAAATCTGGAAAGGGGGAAAGCTATGATGAACCCAGTGCCACTGGACTGGAACGTAATGTCTGAATGACCACTATCTTTCAATACCTGGAAGTTGTATTTGTTTGGGTTTTCGGAGAACCAAAACCAATATGATAAATATAGAGAAAGAAATTTTATTATGAGGAATTGACTCATGCCATTATGGAGGCTGAGAAGTCTCACAGTCTGCTGTCTGCAAGCTGGAGACTTGGAAAGCGGGGTGCTGGAGTTCCAGACTGAGAAAAAAGGCCTGAGAAGGGGCAGTGCCCTGGTGGTGCAAGTACCAGCCCAAGGGCAGGAGAAGACCAAGATCTCAGCTCAACAGGCTGGAAGAGAGAATTTAGCCTTTCCTCTGGCTTTTTGTTCTATTCAGGCCCTCAATGGGTTGGATGATTCCTGTCCATCTTGGGGAGGGCCACCGTTTTATTCAGGCCACCAAGTCAAATGCTAATCTCTTCTGGAAACACCCTCACTGACACACCCGGAAGTAATGTTTAACCAGATAACTGGGCATCCAGTGACTCAGTCCTAAGTTGACACACAAAATTAACTCTCACACAGATGAAGGAACAGAGGTATAAATGTGCATGTTTATGTGTGTATGGAGAATGTGAGTCTACTGAGTGGGCCTGGCAGGAGACGTTACCTTAACTGCATTGAGCACAACTAACACCCACATCTTGGTTTCTAAATACTATTCACCACCAAAAAGAAATAGGTATTCTTGCCAAAATGGATAATTCTAGGGCTGGGGGCAGGGAAAAATAAGGTGAACCTGGAATATCTTCTTGAGCCAGAAAGAATGGAAGATTCCAAAGAAGGATGTGACACATTAAAATGAAGAGGTCAGTAAGGGGTACCCACTGACCAGTTCTGGACAATATGAGCATCAAAATAAATGATAAGAATGTGTTATAGCCTACTGAATATATTAGAATATCACAAGTCCACCTGACATAAGTAAAATGAATAAATGGGGTGAAGTAAAAGTTCTTCTTTATATTAATAATAGAAGGCCAACTAATAAATGCGGAAGAAATTATTAAACTGGAAAACTCCATTTGCAAGCCATTGTATTAATTCAGACAAGATACATCAATGGATGCTGAAACCTATGATCATAAAATACCTCATTTTCTCAATACTAATTATGATCAAATGATCAATATTACCAGCACCACCAGTCATGGTTCCAAATGATACTGGATGTAAGAACACAGCATCGGGAATTCCCTGGTGGTCCAGTGGTTAGGACTTGGCACTTTGGCGCTTTCACTGCCATGGCTTGGGTTCAATCCCCGTTCAGGGAACTAAGATCCCACAGGCTCCGCGGTGCAGCAAAACAAAAAAACCCACAGCATCTTTTTTTTGTGATATTTCTGCCCAAAATGTGTAACAGTTGTTTAAATGTGCGGGAGGAACGAAGAAACCCATATCAAAGAACAGGCCAGTCTACAAAATAACTTCCCTGTAATCTTCAAACATGCCAAGGTCAAAATTCAAAGAAAGGTTGCAAAGTTGTTCTAGATTGAGGGAGAGAGATGTGACAACTGGGAGCAAGGGTTTTACACTTTTTTTTTTTTTTTACCCTAAACGGAATTTTTTTTGGGGGGGGGGGGGCATTACAGTTTGAAATTGTTTCAAAGAAAAAAGTTAAAATAAACGTCATGAATTTTAGCCTGGCATGAATGTTAGCCCTTCTGGCTGACTCCGGCTGGCCTTCAGGACTCATTTTCAGACAAGCTCCTGTGGAATCCCCATGACTGGATGTGAGGGCCCTCTGTGCTCCCCCTGTGCCTGGGCTCTCTAACACCCTTCTCTGATAATACCCAGAGTTCCGAGAGCAGGGGTCCTGTCTGGATCATGACAGAGTAGCCTCCTCCGGAAATACACTGAATGCAAACTTCCACAAAAGGGGTGTTTAGGGGTACAGCTCAGTTCTACCTCTTCACTGGGGTTCAGTCAAAGAAACTGGGATGTCTGGCTGTTGGAGGTGCACCTGGCTGAGTGGGACCCACGGACCATCAGGAGTCATGTCTGCAGGGAGCTTCCTAGTGGGGATCTTGGAAGAAGGATATACTGTTTAGAGCAGGACCGAGGGTCTAATGTCCAAGGTGGACATGTGCTGCAGAGGTCTCTCAAAGGGGAAGCCCTTTTATATCTTTGATGTCACCTGGGCACTCAGCGGTTGCAGCTAGGAAGGTGTGGGATACTGAGATTCCGAGACCTCCCCCTCCCCACCCACGCTCCAGGATCAGAATGTGGGGAGTATTCGGGGGATAATGAGCAATAATGTAGGAATACTGGAGGATATTTCTAGGGAGGATGGATGTTCAAGATGTTAGAATTTTTTTTTTTGCTATGCAACTTGTGGGATTTTAGTTCTCTGACAAGAGATTGAACCTAAGCCCCTGGCAGTGAGAGCATGGAGCCCTAACCACTAGACTGCCTGGGAATCCCCAAATGGGAACTGTTTTTGCTAAGATGTTAGGAGAAGTTTGCCTAGTTAGACCTATTTCCCTTCTGGTTCTGGTTATATGGATGATGCCGTTCATTCAGGGTTCCAGGATGCCAGCTCTGCAGGATAGGGGGGTGGGGCACCAGTCTCAGCACTGGAGCCAGCTGGGCTCTGTCCCTCCTTTCTCATCTGGCTTCCCAGGTGGCTCAGTGGTGAAGAATCTGCCTGTCAATGAAGGAGCTGCAGGAGACGTGGGTTTGATCCCCGGATCAGGAAGATCCCCTGGAGGAGGAAATGGCAACCCACTCCATTATTCTTCCCTGGAGAATCCCATGGACAGAGGAGCCTGGGTGCTGCAGTCCACAGGGTCACAGAGTCTGACAGGACTTAAGTCACTGAGCACAGGCTCTCACGCTCCTTTCTCATTTCCTGATATGAGTGGAGCGCCCCCTTGAGGTGCAGGGCACGAATGACTGGGCAAGGAAGGGGCTGAGAAAACTGGGTCTGGCCAGAGGGTTCCAGGAGGGGAGACAAGGGCACGGCCAGCCGGCCGGGGGTGGGGCCTGACAGGGAGTGCCCGGACAGGAAGCAAGGGCAAAGGGCCATGTCCTCCGCCTGCCCCACCCCGCTGACAAGAGTCCCAGTCGCCAGGCCACCCTCTCAGTCTGGGGCCCTCGAGGGGTAAGTTGTCCTTCGGAAGCCACTTCGCCCCTTTCGTGGGGATCGGATAAGAATGCCTTTCCTCCCTGGGGGTCCAAACACCCAGCCCCTCTGCTCCCTGTTAGGTGGAAAGAGGGGGGCCACACCTACTATCCCCTCAGCAGGAAGCAGAGACTAGGGCACTGGCAGGCAGGTGCAAAGTGTCTCAGACCCTTCCCCTCCTGACATCGGCATCAGGATCAAGGTCAGGGCGGAAGGGCCACGTGGGGCACCTCATCCAGGCAAGACCCAGAAACCCCTGTTCCCTCCTCTGTCGCCCGACTGCAGAGCCAGGAATCCCAAGCAGCTGGAGCACTGGGGGACACCCAGACAGAGCCTTCGCTGGACCAGGTCCTCCGGGAGCGAGATGACGCTATCGCCAAGTGAGAGGCAGCTGCTTGCGGGGGTTGGGAGGGCGGTGGATGGCTCCCCATCGAGGCTCTGTCCTGCCAGGAGGGGAAGCGGGGAAGTCGGGCATTCCTGGGAGGAAAGCTGCATAGATACTTGTACGAATACTGTCCCAAGGCAGGGGGCTGTGGCCACACTGGTCCACCCCCAGGGCCCAGAATCATGTCTGCAGGGCCTGAGCCTCAGGCTGCTCTCTGCCCCCATCAGGAAGCGGGCCGTGGAGGCTGAGCTGGACACCTGCAGAGCCAAGCTGCGTGCTGTGGAGGCCCAACTGCTGGAAGTTCTGGAGGAGAAGCTGAGACTGAGGCAGGAGGTGGAGGCCTGGGAGGTAAGGTGGGTGTGCCGGCCGGGCCTGGGAGGCAGGGCCAGACAAGCACAGGCCTGGCCCCTGACCCTGCTCTCCTGGCCCCCAGGAGGACATGCAATGGCTGGTGAGGCAGCAGGTTGAGAGTCAGCTGCAGAGAGAGTCCCGGGGCGCTCCAGGAGCCCCCGCGGACCCTGGAACTGCCAGGACCCCCTGGATCCGATTCCCCCTGAGTCGGTGGGGACGCTGGCGGTGAGAAAGCTCAGCCCAAGACCTTGGGAGGAGTGTCTTTATTCATTAAAGTTTGAGGTCTGACCCCTTCTGAATCCTCATGCCCTTGGAGTGCCCACCTGAGTGCTTCTGTACAGAAACAAGGAGCAGGATACAGAGCCTTGACGCCTGGGGTTTCACGTCCCCTCTGGCCAGCAACCCTTAGGCCAGGAAGCTTTGGACTGCCGCCATGAAGTCCTGTGGGCGGTCGCTATGGACCCAGTGGCCAGCGTTCGGCACAGTCTGCATCTGGGCCCGAGGAAACAGCCGCCTAATCTCAGGGTAGTGGCTGGGACTGAACACCAGAGAGAAGGCAGCCGAGAAGGGATGACAGGAGGAAAGTGGAGAGAGAAGGAGGGACACAGAGGCCAAGCGGGGAAAGAGGGAGAACCACGTGAGTCTATGTGCCCAGTGGTGTTTCCGGTTTTCAGGCACCCCTTACCCACACCCCAGCCCTCCCCAAGGCAGGCTGAGGGGCTCGGTAAGTCGGGTATGCCCGTCCCTACCACCCAGCCTGGCTTACAGCAGGAATTGAGAGTTTCCACCCCGGAGGAAGAGGGTTGGCCCAGAGTAGGTTTCTTGTCGTGCGGGGAAGTCCAAGATCTTGTCCAAGTGCTGGGCCAAGGCGTCCAAGTTCAGCCTCCACACGAAGCGCCCGTCCACCTCCACCAGGTTGGTGAGCAGCAACTGCCGAATGCTCGCGCTCTGTGGGGGTCCCGCAGTTGCGGGGTGGGAGGTTCTGTGTGAGGCCTGGGGCTGCCACTCTTCCTCTGCCCACACCACGCAGGGGCTTGCGTGCATTACCTGGATAACAGAGCGGAGCCTTTCATCAGCCAGTTTTCGGGCGCCGGAAAGGGACGCCTCATTCGCCATGTCCACGGCCCTCATGGCTGCAATGTAGTTTGGAAAGTTCGAGCTGGATGTGGTCTCCACTTGGCTGATGTCCACGGCAATCAGGCGCTCCACCAGCTCTGGCTGCGGGAGAGAAGCAGACTGGGTACCTTAGGGCAGGTTCCTGGATCTGGAACTCGGCCATCCAAGGCTCGCTGGAGTTCCAGGCTGCCTGCTGAGCGCTCAGGGTCGACAACAGATAGGAGGAAGCCCTGGAGAGAGACGGCTCACCCTCTGAAGTGCCAGCAGCATGGCGGTCCTGCCTCCCATGCTGTGGCCAATGAGGACGCAGGGCACCAGGCCCAGGTGGGGTAGGAGGTCTTGCAGATCCTTGCTCATGGCCTCGTAGCTCATGTCTGGGCTGTGGGAGCTCTCACCATGGTTCCGAGCATCCACTGTCAGCACCTGGGGAAGCGGGAGGTGGGGAGCAGCGCTAGCATCCAGTCAGGGCAGAGCCAAAAGCCTGGCAGATCTGCAGGCTGAGGGAGGTGGAGAGCCCGGGGTGGGGGAGATCCAGAAGGGGGAAAGGGCCCGGATGGTGAGAAGACCCCCGTTCTCAGACCTTGGTGGCCCAGATGAAGAACCGGAGCCACTGTGCCAGAAGGCCCAAGGAGTGTGACCACATCTCCAGACATTTGGCCTAGCTGGCTGGCAGCTACAGAGAAAGCAGACAGCAAGAACTGGCAACAGCTGGAGCACAGCAGGGCGGGCAGCTGCAGGAGGTGGAAAGCCCGTCATCCCCTGGTGAACAAGCAGGGTCTGGCCCCCTTAGCGGGCAGGATGTTGGTGCCTAGGTATCTGAGAGCAGAGGCTAAGTCAGGGTGGATCACACAGACGGAGATCTATAATACGAATGAAGGACTGGGTGGGTGAAAGCACCAGGGAATGAATGGGGTTCGTCGTGGGCCTGGGTCTGCCCTGGGGCCTCCAACCTCAGAAGGTCAATCTCTTCTTTGATTTCTTATCAGAGAGACCCGCCGCTCCCAAGCGTTAGGGACAGAGAAGCTGGCCACACCTCGGCCTCCTCTAGGGCCCCGCCCACCCAGACCCCACCTCCCTCAGGGCCCCGCCGACTCCAGAAGCTCACCCTCCGGCCTGTCTGCTGAGCCAGGGTCTTGGCGACGAAGTTAAAGTTGGTTTTGCTGCCGAAGAGCCCATGCAGAAAGACAAGGGCGGGGCTAGCTGCCTCGCCGTCCAGAAGCTTGTAGGAAAGCCGCACCGGTCTGGCGGGAGGAACGAGGGTGGGAGAAGTGTCTGAGCCAGCAGGGGAAGCGAGTGGCCTGGGAGAGGGAGGGCCCAAGCGGAGGAAGCGGAGCCAACTGGGACAAACTCGGGGGGGCGGGGGGTCGCGGGGGGAGGAGCGAGGGACGGCCTCCCAGCGGACGCCCTTGACTGACCTCGGCTCGGTGCCGCCTTGACTGCTGCTGGGTGCGATAGGCAGTCTGGAGAAGCTCGAATTGGAGAGGCCGATCCCCCTATAGGGGGCCGTCCAAGCACGCGTCCAGCGGAGCATCTCCAGGATCTGCTACCCGGCGCGCACCTCGTGCTGTCCCCTTGGCTCCGCCTCGCTCAGGGCCTCGCCCAATTCCGGCCGGAGCTCCGGCTTCTCCCCGCCCCCTAGCGCGGAGCGCCCCGCCTTCGCTCACGTCTCCTTACGTAATCCCGGAAACATGTCTCTCTTCTAGGCTCCGCCCCTTTCGCCCGTACGTAACCCTGCGGGTGCCACGCCCACAGGCGAGAGCCCCGCCCCTGGCCACGCTCCGGGCGGAGCCACCCAACACCCTGACCCCGCCACGCTGAGCTCCCTCTCGGCTCCTCCCAAGTGGAGAACCTATGCCGGGAATCAGAGCTTTCGTTTTGGAGTCTGGTCTCGGTCGCTCAGGATGTAGTCACGGGGTTTGGGCTTGAACTCTGGTCGCGGGGCAGATCCTTGGCAATCCGCTGAAGTCCGGCCTGGCCCTGCTGCGGCCTGCTCCTCTGCCCTCTAGCGCCGGCTTGGGTAGATGCGGTATTTTCTGTGCGGCGGGCGGCGGCCGGAGTGGCTCCCCTCGCCGAGACGCCAGCTTGGAGGCGCCGTGCTCCACTGCCGCGGGCCCAGGCAGGCCGGAAGGAGCAGAACAACTCTCACTAATCTTGAAGTCGACTCTAGAAGGAGCTCGGAGAGACTCTGGAGGTCGTCTCCAACCTTCCCGCCTCCCCGCCCTTTACAGATGGGGAAACCGAGGCAAATAACTTTTACAAGCAGTAGAACCGGAATCTCTGGTCTTCGAGTCAAGGTGGGAGGCCAGTTGTTTGTACTAGAGAGGGCATTTGCTTAGTGCACTGAGCTGTATTGGGTTCAGCTGTGCTCACCACGCCCCCCATTTATCAGCAGAGAAATAATAAATAATCCTCCCACCCGCTCAGCACATCGTGCAGGGATGTCACCCCCTTTTTGGAACCCTGACGGGCTGCCATGTTCTCTTCCTTGTCTGGGCTAATGTGGCAGTGGCGACGTCTCAGGTCTCAGCTGGCTTCCGCAGCAGTAGAGCCTTCAGCAGTTACAAGAGTAGCTGCTCTTTCTAAGGCATTCTTCTGCTCAGAAACCATCAGGGGAGGGACTTCCTTGGTGGGCCAGTGGCTAAGACTGTGCTCCCAATGCAGAGGCCTGGGTTTGACACCTGGTTAGGGAACATGCTGCAACAAAGATTCTGCATGGGCTTCCCTGGTGGCTCAGTGGTGGAGAATCTCTGCCTGCGATGCAATAGATGCCAGTCTTATCCCTGGTCTGGGAAGATCCCACATTTTACGGAGTAACTGGTCCCCTGCGCTGTAACTATTGAGCCTGTGTCCTAGAGCCCAGGAGCTGCAACAAGAGAAGCCACCACAATGAGAAGCCCTTGAATTGCAACAAAGTGTAGCCCCCACTCGCTGCAACTAGAGAAAAGCCCGTGCAACAACGAAGACCCAGCACAGCCAAAAACAAGCAAATGAAATTATATATATATATATATGATCCTGCATGCTGAAACGAGGATTAAAGATCCTGCATGCTAAGACCAAAGACAGCCAAACAAATAAAATAGCTTATCTGTTTAAAAACAAACAAACATCAAGGGGAATTCCCTGGTGGTCCAGTGGTTAGGACTCTGCGTTCTCACTGGTGAGGGTCCTGAGTCAATTTCTGTTGGGGAACTAAGATCCTATAAGGCATGTGGTGCAGACCAACCAGGCACCCCTAAAGACTACACTACACACCTCCCTTCAGGTCCTTACCCTGAAGGAGGAAACAGACAGAACAGGCTCCATCTTGAAAGCAGGACTTCATCTTGGGCCGGGCTGTGGACTTTGAGCTCTACGCCCAGTATCTATGGAAATGACATACCAACTGGAAAACCAGGCACCCCGGATGGAAGAACCCCAGGGCTCATACCTAGACTCTCCATTGCCTAAAAGAATACCCTAATTATCTGTGTAACCAAATAGAATCATAAGTTCTATTATGCTTATTGGGGTATGACCACAGGCCTATTGATAATTGTCCACTGTTAACTACCCAGACTTAAGGCATATGAATCGTGGGTTAACTTTGTATCTTTCTCTTCCTTTGTTCAGACTAGTTTCGGGGAATTTGGGGACGTGGGTTTGGGCACGTACACTTAGGGTATATAAGGTTTTCACAAAAACTGGTTGGGGTCCTTGGCTAAGAGGAGACTCTGCCTTGGGCCCGCCGGTGTAATAAACTTCACTCCACTATCTGCATTGTCCTTCTGAGTGAGTTTGTTTCCTGGAACCCGTGGCTACAAAAACCCCTGCTACTTCCCACTGGGGAGCTGTGTTGTTCTTCAGTCACTCAGTCTTGTCTGACTCTGCGACCCTGTGGACTGCAGCACACCAGGCTTCTCTGTCCTTCACCATCTCCCGGAACTTGCTCAAACTCATGTCCATTGGGTTGGTGATGCTGTCCAACCATCTCGTCCTCTGTCATCCCCTTCTCCTGCTTTCAGTGCTGTACCACCATCCAAATAGCCAGTTGGCCATCCTCCACATCTTTTAAGGTCCAGGGTAACTGCCACCTTTTTCTCAAACCTCTCCAGATTTACCCAGTTGAAACTAATCTCTTCCACCCCACGTTCTCAAAGCATTTGTCAAGAGTCCGACCTTCTATATGTCCACCATAGGCTGGATGTTCCTGGAAGCCCCTGGTCATGTTTTGTTCATCTGGTGCAAAGAGCAATAGTAATTTTACTTAATGATCATGGAGAGAGTCAGGCACCAGCTGAGGCTTAGGTGTCAGTTCAGCTGGTGGCTGGGTCACTCCTTCAAGGACATGGTACCTGGGCCAGCCAGGGTTACACTGGCTTCTCCCCTACCTCCTTAGGACAAGCCTGATGGAGTCAGTACAGTTACAAGCATCCTAATTACATGGCATCATCAATGCCTTGCCTAATAAAGTGGCCCCCATCTTGAGCCAGCTGGTGATAGGCCGGTGTTTTGTTCTAATCTGGGGAGGGCTCTGAGGTCATTGGGGACTCTAAACACACCAGGTGGTGTAATCATTTGTTGCCAGCATAGTCATTAGGGGAGTGAGGAAAACATCTGAGCACTGGAGAGGGGGTTGGCCTAAGGTCTGGGAGGGGTCCTTGGAGGAGAATGGGCAGGATGTTTTTCTAGAATTGGTGGGTAAATGGGAAGGGGGTTGACGTCATGTTAGTGATTCAGAAGCGTAACATTTCAAAGGTGGTTTCAAGTGAGTCCCCACCCCACCCCAGCCTGCTGTCTAACTGGGTAACCTGAACCTGGCCCTCAGCCCTTGACCATCTGCCTCCGGCTGGAGCCCTGGGTCTAGGGGCAGAAGCAGTCTTGAGATGTTTCTGAGTTCTGGGCCCCAGCTGTATCACGTGGCTGGTTAGGGCCTGGCTGGCTGGCAAGCAGAAAAACCAGTTGGCTTGAGGTTTTCACTTGAACACTCCAGAAAAAGCTGTGGGGCCAGGAGAGGGGTTTTTGCTACCTCGGAGGGACTCTGCTGATGGGGTGTTGGGGAGGGGTCCACCTGAGGGCTGCCCACCCCTCCCTTCCAGCATGTCAGGAATGGGCCAGTGGACTCGCTGGCGGTTGGTGAGGGTCTCCCTCTTGGGGAAAGTGGCAAGCCCCTGATATACTGAGGCTGATGAAAGGGAAGAAGCGGGGTACAGAACGAGGATGCTCTATGTCTGCGATGGCTTTCCACTTCCGCATCTCTGTTCCAGTGGTCCAACCTCCCTGGGAAGGGGGAGGGTGTTAGCACCCTCATTTTCCTGCTGAGAGAACGGAGACGCGGGGGGTGAAGTGACCCAGCTGCAGTCACACAGTCCCCACTTGGCCCAGCCCGAAGTCCTTCCCGGGTTGTGACTCCCAGTCAGTGCTCCGGGGATTTCGTCACCACCCATCTGGCTGGGGACGGAGAGCCAGGGGGGTGGGGCCTGCAGCGGCAGGGACACTGAGGTGTTGAATGGGTTAAGACAGGGAGGCGGCGGGTGTCCCTTAACCGCACCTGGCCCAGTATCGGTCACGTGGCCGGGGTTTCACCTGCCCCGCTGAGCAGGGACAATCAAGCTGCTTGTTTTGCGATTGATCACCATGGTGACAGGAGTGTGCCTGGGGAGGTCACCAGGGCAAATTCCTGCCCCCCCCACAACTGCCCCATAGGGTAGGGGTGTCAGTCAGTCAGGCTGGGGTCGCTGAGGCTCCTGAGAGACCCCTTACGGTTTCCCCTGGGTCTGCCCCAGTGGGTGGCCCCGCTCACCCTGTGACACCCGTCTGGCCTCTTCCCACAACACTCCCCATTCTCAACCCAGCTTCTCTCTTCCTAGATTTTGAGCCCGGGGGTATTAAATTGCCAAGACTTTGTCTTGTTTAATCCACACAGGAGCAGTAGTAATCCCCTATGCCTCCGCTCCACCACACACACACTCAGGGAACACTTTGAGAACGTTTGCTCCTGCCTGCCTTCATTCAACAATCGACAGATATTCCTGGAGCCTCACGCCTTTATAGACACAGGCACCGTTCTAGAGATGGGGCAGCGGGGTGGGGGCTCGGGGGCGGGGGGCGGGGTTTCCTCAGTGGCTCAGGCAGTCAAAAAACATCTGCCTGCAATGCAGGAGAACAGGGTTTGATCCCTGGGCTGGGAAGATCCCCTGGAGAAGGGCATGGCAACCCATTCCAGTATTCTGGCCTGGAGAATTCCACGGACAGAGGAGCCTGGTGGGTTACAGTCCGTGGGGTCACAAACAGCTGGACACGACTGAGCATCTAACACCTTTCTGAAGACAGCCAGTGAACTGAACAACAGACTAATGAGCCACACCACAGCGGATGTGTGTTAGTGAGAGCTTCCCTGGTGGCTCCGTGATAAAGAACCCACCTGCAATGCAGGAGACCCGGGTTCAATCCCAGGGTCGGGAAGATCCCCTGAAGAAGGAAATGGCAACCCACTCCAGCATTCCGGCCTGGGAAATCCTGTGGACAGAGGAGCCTGGCCGACTACAGTCCATGGGATCGCAGAGTTGGACAGGACTGAGCGACTGACACCCACCCCTGGTTTGTTATTTCTTTTCTTTGGAGCAGATGGCGAGGAGACTCCTGGGGACCTGTGCAGAGGAAAGAGACTGCACGTTATCATCCTCCAGTCCTGCTGTCCAGAACACCTCTGGGGACACTTTCTGCCACCTCCAGGCCTGACCTGTGAGTCCTCCCCTCTAAGCTTCCCGCCGGCCCCCAGCTCCTCGTCTCCTGCTTTCACCTACTGGCTCCTTGCTCCAGAACCCCCGACAGGCCCTGCTCCAGAACCCCCGACAGGCCCTGCTAACTTTTGTCAACATTTTTCCTACCTCACGTGCACACTGTACTCCCAGTAACAGCCTCATCACACACACAGATTCTTAAAGTAGGTCGAGTGAGGACACCTCCTCTTTTGAGGGTGGAGGAGTCTGTGTTTTGAAATCAGCAGCCTACACTCCCCTACACTCCCCTTGAGAAACAACAGCCAGCATAACGCACATGAGCCTCCTCTGCCTGCATTTTGGAGCTTTCATTTCATTTTGGAGCCTTCTGTGCCAGGCACTGCAGATGCAGGGGAGAACTCCGATCCACTCACACACCTGACGGTGGGGAAGACATGAACGGATGTGTGATCACACGCCCAGTAAATATGCAAAGGAGAGGGAGCGCATCAAACCGAAGAATGTGACTGGCCCTGCAGAAGTAACGCTTGGATGGAGATAAGAAGGAGTGGGACTCAGTCAGGACTGCTCAAAGGACTCAGTAACTTCGGTGAGGAGGTTACAGTGGAGGAGGATGTTCCAGAAGTGGGGACTCCATGTGCAATGGCAAAGCCGTCCTGTTTCTCAAGATTGAATCAGGACTCATTCCTGATGCCTCCTTCCTTACCTCCCCCACCCCGAAGCAGTCCCTCACCTACTTCTGCTGATTTTTATCTCCCAGATATCTCTGAGATCCATTGGCTTCTGTCCATCTCCAGAGCCCCATCACTCCCCTCCATCACTGTCACCTTCTCACTGGACTTGTCCATTTCAGTCTCCATAGTCATTCCCCTACACAGTAGGAAGCTTGATCTCTCCAAACACATATTTCTGTGTTAATCCAGTTTTTTTCCCCCTATTTTTTTGTGCTCTGGGTTCTGTGTTCAATGCTCCTGGGGATACATATGGCAAATGTTCAGTTGCCCAGTGGTGTCTGACTCTTTGTGACCCCATGGACCACAGCACACCAGGCTTCTCTATCCTTCACCATCTCCTGGAATTTGCTCAAACTTATGTGCATTGAGTCAGTGATGCCATCCAACCATCTCATCCTCTGTTGCCCCCTTCTCCTGCTCCTTTCAATCTTTCCCAGCATCAGGGTCTCGGAATAATAGAAAAGCTGGTCTCTGTGTTTCAAAAGCTGAAGTCCAGAGGGGAAGAAGATGCCTCAGTAGTGTTAACTATCTTGGCCAAGAATGCCAAGGGGGGTCTGCCACTTACCTCTTAGCAGGGTCCCCAGAAAGAAGTGGCTCAGGGGTTTACTAGGCAGGCAAGACCATAGGCAGCTTGCAAAATCATTCTCAGCTCTGACCCCAAAGCAGACACAGTGCAAACCACAGGACCAAAAGGGTCAGGGGGACAAGATGGTGATGTTTTAGCAGGGATCACTGTTGCCTGAGGTCTGGATACTGTCCAGCCTGGCCGCCCTCCCAGCCTCCTCCCTCATCTACCCGCTTCTCCACATGTGTGTGCTTGCTAAGTAGCTTCAGTCATGGCCAACTGTTTGTGATCCTATGAACTATAGCCCACCAGGCTCCTCTATCCATGGGATTCTTCAGGCAAGAATACTGGAGTGGGTTGCCATGCCCTCCGCCAGGGGATCTTCCCAATCGAGGGATTGAAACTGCATCTCTTATGTCTGCTGCATTGGCAGGCAGGTTCTTTACCACTAGGGCCACCTGGGAAGCCCCCCGCCCCGCCGTCTGCCATACCCCCAGCAAATTTGACCCTGCTGAATATCCTGGAATTGTAGTCCAGCCTCAGAAAGATTGAAGTCCATCCTCTAACTGCCTCAGCAGAATGGAGCATCAAGGAAATAACATTATTGCACTGCTCAGTTTATGGACTGACTTTCATAATTGCCACAATGCCATATACACTGATTTCCTTTATGAATCAACAATCCAATAATTCATTCCACAAATATTTACCAAGCACCTGCAGTTACCAAATATGAATTTTAGAGCCAGGGATGTGGCAATTACGTGGCCCTCTTCCTCAAGGAACACAAAAAGGCAACCCCTGCTGCCAACCTATCTACTCTCAAGTGGCGAAGACAGGCCATCAACAAAGAAATAAGCAAATAAATTTGTAAGTACAAATTGTGTTAAGTTCAGTGGGCAGGGTGCTGTGTTCAGTAGTAACAGGGGTAGAGGATATTAAGTAGGGTGATAAGGAAAGTTCTCAGGTAAGATGAAGTTTGGAGGATAAGAAGGAGGCAGTCATACAAACATCAGGGAAAAGTGTTTTAGGCAGTGGGAATAGTATGTGCAAAGGCCCTGAGGTACATAAGACTGTATCTTGTTAGAAGAACAGAGAAGAAGGCAGAGGAAGCTCAGGCAGAGAAAACAAGAGGAGAAAGGCATATAGGAGGTAGGCTAGGGTGGGTCCATGTACAGGTCCATTATTAAAGAGGAATGAGAGCCAGTAAGGGTTTAAGTTTCAGAGAAGGCAATGGCACCCCACTCCAGTACTCTTGCCTGGAAAATCCCATGGACCGAGGAGCCTGGTGGGCTGCAGTCCATGGGGTCACTAAGAGTCGGACACGACTGAGCAACTTAACTTTCACTTTCCACTTTCATGCATTGGAGAAGGAAATGGCAACCCACTCCAGTGTTCTTGCCTGGAGAATCCCAGGGACGGGGGAGCCTGGTGGGCTGCCGACTATGGGGTCACACAGAGTCGGACACGACTGAAGTGATGTAGCAAGGGTTTAAGTAGGCATCCCTGGTGGCTCAGTAGTAGTACCATTCCAGTATTATTGCTATGGACAGAGAAGCCTGGCAGGCTACAATCCATGGGGGGCACAAAAGAGTTGGACACAACTCAGCCACTAAACAACAACAAGAGTTTAAGCAGGGAGAGACATATTTTCCATTTTCTTTTATTTTACTTGTTTTTTAAGACTGTGCCCTGCAGTATGCGGGATCTTAGTTCTCCAGCCAAGGATGGAACCTGTGCCCCCTGCGTTAGGAGCACAAAGTCTTAACTACTGGGCTGCCAGAGACTCCCCTGGATGAAGAATTAGATGGGGAAAAAAAAAAAGAATTTAGATGGGTAGAGAGGAAGATGGTACAAAGGAAAAGGAAGAGATCAAGGACAACCCCGTTTCTGAGGGTAGTTGTGTCATTTATAGAGATGAGGAAGGCTGGAGAGGAATTTTTTTCTTTTCTTCCCTCTGTTGCTGCTGCTAAGTCGCTTCAGTCGTGTCCGACTCTGTGCGACCCCACAGATGGCAGCCCACCAGGCTTCCCCGTCCCTGGGATTCTCCAGGCAAGAACACTGGAGTGGGTTGCCATTTCCTTTTTCCCTCCAAAGCGTACCAATAGTAAGGGAGAATCCAGAGTTCCACTTGAGGTATGTTAAGTTTGCGAAGCCCGTGAGATACCATGATAGTTAATATTTACTGAGTTTAACATGCCAAGCACTGTTCCCACTGCTACATATTCATTGACTCATTTACCCCTCATAATGACAGTGAGAGGGTATGTGTATTATTTAGCCCCTCCTTTAACAGCTGAGAGAACTGAGCCGCAGAGGGGTTAATTAATCACCCATGGTCACACAGCTTGGAAACTGCAGGGCCAGGATCCAAACCAAAATGGTTGGGCCCAAGGGCCACACTGTTAACCACTGCCCTCCACTGTCGTCGAGGCATTCGGGACACAGGCGATGCAGGCAGTGGGGGGCTTGGAGGAGAGGTGTCGGGGCTGGAGGATGTTAAAGGCGAGGGAATGGGAGAGACACTCAAAGGGGATGATGGTGCACTGGAGGAAGAGAAGAGGACTGAAGACAGAGGATCCTGGGAAGACGACAGGAAGGGATAAGGACGGGATGTGTAGAGGGAGGAGGAAGGCGAGGCTGGTGTCACAAAGGCCAAGACAGGGGAGAGTTCAGAAGGGGAGAGCGAGCAATCAGCCGTGTCAAAAGTTGCTGAGAGCATTTAGAGTACACTCTGGATAGAAAAGTTAAGTGACCGTTGGCCGTGGCAACCTGGAGGCCTCTGGGACCTTGCCAGGAGCAGCTTGGAGTGGAGAAAAAAAGGGTGGGGGCAGGAGCAGACAGGAGTGGCCGAGGGGCAAGTGGGGAGGAAGCAAAAGCAGGGGTGAGATACCGCTTGACATGAACAGAGAAATGGGCGGCATCTCTTTGGAGACGTGAAGGCAAGGAGACTTTTATTTTTTAAGATGGGAGATATTCAATCATGTTTATATGTTGATGTGAAGGATATAGTAGAGAGCGGGTGGAGTTTGACAATGCAAGAGAAAGAAGGTATTTCAGAGGGAGATTTTTTTTTTCTGTCTACCTTTTAAAATTTTTATTTTTAAAATTGAAAAAATTTTAATTTATTTTTATTATTTATTTATTTAATTTACTTTGTAGGATCTAACTTTTAAAATTCTGGTAAATTTTATTTTGGCTGTGCTGCATGGCTTTCGAGATCTTAGTTCCCTGACCAGGGATCGAACCCAGGCCCATGGCAGTGAAAACCATTGGACCACCAGGGAATTCCCTGGCTCTACCTTTAAAAAAAAAAACACCTTTTTATAATGGAAAATTTTAAAGCATACCTGAAGGGAGATAGGATCACCATCACCCAGTTTCAACAATTGTGATGAATTCAACAATTCAACAACTCAAAGCCAATCTTGTTTCATTTGTCCCCATGTATCTCCTGTCTCATCTCCACATTATTTTGAAGTAAATATCACACATTATACTATTTCATCTGTAAATAGTTCTAATGTTTCTCTAAAAGCTAAGGACTTTTCTGTTTTTTAAACATAAACCACTGTATCATTTACATCAGGGATCCCCAACTGCTAGGCCATGATGGACCAGTATCAGCCTGTGGCCTCTTAGCCACCTGGCCATACAGCAGGAGGTAAACGGCTGGCCAGAAAGCGAAGTTTCATCTGTATTTACAGCTGAGCTCTCCTTCCTTAATGCGCTTGAATCATCCTGAAACCATCCCCTCACCTGTCCATGGAAAAATTGTCTTCCACGAAACTGGCCCCTGGTGCCCAAAAGGTTGGGGATGACTGATTTACATGCTTTGTGTTAGTCCCTCAGTCATGTCCAACTCTTTGTGACCCCATGGACTATAGCCTGCCAGCCTGCCCTGTCCGTGGAATTCTCCAGGCAAAAATACTGGAGTGGGTTGCCATTCCCTCTCCAGGAGATCTTCCAGGGATCGAACTCAGGTCTCCTGCATTGGAGATAGATTCTTTACTGTCTGAGCCATCAGGAACAGTGACTTATATACTTTAAAGAGTAATAATTTCTTAATGTTATCAATTATCCATTCAATGTTCACTTTTCTAATTGTCTCACAAATGCCATACTTTAACAGGTTGAATCTGGAATCAGTTGAGACCCACATCCGTGGTTGGTTGATAAGTCTTTTGTTCTTTTTTGATCTACTGGTCCCTACACCTCATTTTCTTTTTTTAAAGTTTTTTATTGATGAAGAATCCATTTGTCTGATAGAGTTCTCCGCATCTGAATTTTGCTGACTGTATTCTGTGTATGTATGTGTTCCTCTCTCTTTTGCATGTGCTGTAAATTTGTCTTCTGATCAAGAAATTGACAAGATTTAGAGTTCATTTAGGAGAAGGCAATGGCACCCCACTCCAGTACTCTTGCCTGGAAACTCCCATGGATGGAGGAGCCTGGTGGGCTGCAGCCCATGGAGTCGCTAAGAGTCAGACATGACTGAGCAACTTCACTTTCACTTTTCACTTTCATGCATTGGAGAAGGAAATGGCAATCCACTCCAGTGTTCTTGCCTGGAGAATCCCAGGGATGGGGGAGCCTGGTGGGCTGCCATCTATGGGGTCGCACAGAGTTGGACACGACTGAAGCGACTTAGCAGCAGCAGCAGCATAGTTCATTTATTTATGATTTTTATTTTTCTTCAAGACTATTTAACAAGAGATGTTGAACTTGCTTCTTCTTTTATGGCAGCCAAGTCATACTAGTTAGGACACCTTTGGCTGGAAACCCCAGGTCAAACCAGCTTAACCAATGAGAAAACCCACATCTCCCACAACCAGAGATCTAGAGGAACTTGAGAGCCCCAAAGAGGAGGCAGTTACTGGATAGAAAATGTTTCCAGGGCTCCAAGTTCCTCCTCTCCAGATAGAGGTCCTCCTCATTGGTCTCAATCCTCAGGCTCGTTCTCTTTGGGGTTCAAGTTGGTGATAGAATTTGATGTCACCACCTGCCTGAAGAACATCTGGGGAAGGAGGGGAGTGACTTCTTTCTTAGGCAAGTGGAGGCTGCCTGCTGCCTGGCAACAGACCTTCCCTTCTGTCTGATAGGCTGCAACTGTCACATGCCCACTCTGAGCCAATAACCATGGAAGGAAGAGACCAACAGCCACCGGCTTAGGCTAATCAGGAGTTATCATTGAAGCTGGAGGTGGGGGTGTATTCCAGTTATCTAAAAATGTATAAGATGAATACCCTATATCCTTGGACACTGAGTATTTCTGAACAATGTTACTTAGAAGTGGAATTGCTAGATCTCAGACTTTTTATATTTATAAGGTCTTTATTTTTTATAGAAGTGGTCAAATTGCCCTCCAAAAAATCAGTTATTGTATCAATATATATATACTGCACCAACTAGGGAAAAGGAAAACAAGAGTCAGAGGAGTGCAGTGGTTAATAACTTGGGTTCTAGCAAATCAGATACCTGTGTTCAAAGCCCAGCACCTCTGTGTGATATCTGTGTGAAGTCTGGACAACTAGTGTAACTTCTCTGTGCCTCAGTTTTCCTATCTGTAAAATGGGGATGGTGCTAATAATGCCACTATTCAGACACTTGCTCTTAGACATTGTTAGTTATTATTCTATCATATGGGATATCATCAAAGTGCAGGTTACTGTCCCCAAATCCATTTTCTACTCTTGTCTGTGTTTCTGGGAGGTTCACCTTTGCAGGATGTATTAGCCTTGCCTTCTGGCTTCTGAAGGTGAGAAGAGAGAGAGGTGCTGGCCTATTCTTTTCCCCTGCTGCTCCCTGGTTTGCTGTGGTTCCAGCAGAGGGTGTGCCCTCCTACAGCCGTGGCTACTGTCTGGTAACCCTATTTCCCACAGCTCCATGTTTCAACCTGGCTCCTGTAACTCAGCTTCCTCCCATTGCTTCTTTAGGCTTACGGGTGATAAAGGGTCCCCACTATTGTTAGTTTCTTGATACCTCAATATTCTTTACTAAATTCCCTAGCTCTACCCATGCCTCTCTATACATAGTCCCTACGTAAAGTCTCATTAAAACACAGCATGTGAGACTTTCCTGGTGGTCCAGTGGTTAAGAATCCACCTTGCAATGCAGAGGACTCAACTCCGATCCCTGGTCGAGGAACTAAGATTCCACATGCCACAGAGCAATGCAGCTGGCGCACGGCAACGACTGAGCCTTTGTGCTGCAACTATGAAGCCCACAGGCCTAGAGACCTTGCTCTGCAACGAGAAGCCACTGCAGTGAGAAGCTCACACACCACAACTGGAGAGTAGCCCTCCCTCGCTGCAGCCAGAGAAAGCCTGAGCATAGCGAGGAAGACCCAGTGCAGCCAGAAATAAATGCAAAATAAACAAAAATTAAAAACAAAAACATAACAGGGAAAAATTGATTTCACTTAGAGAATTTAGAGAAATAACACTAAATAGGGAAGTTGTGCATCCTTTCATACCTTTATTAGGATAAATAGTTACTTTTATAGTTGCTTCTTTTCCTTTGCAGATTATTCTTTTGGATTGCTATACTTTCTCTTATTGTTTTGCAGGAACGCTTTTTTACTCTAATGAAAAGTTTTTAAAATTAGAGGATAATTTCTTTACAATATCGTGATGGTTTTTGCCATGTATCAACATGAATCGACGTTAGGGATACGTATGTCCCCTCCCTCTTGAACCCCCCCAACTCCCTCCCCATCCCACCCTTCTAGGCTGTCACAGAGCACTGACTTTGGGAGGAACTCTTCATATTAGATATTTTAAGCATTTTTTTTCTGTTACATATGATGTAAACGTTTCTCCCTGTTTCTTGCTTATCATTGACATTTGTTGATTTTTCTCTGCTACATAATTTTTTATTGTGGGAAAAATACCACACAATGTAAAATATACCACCTTCAATTCAGTTCATTTCAGTTGCTCATCTTATCTGACTCTTTGCGACCACGTGGACTGCAGCATGCCAGGCTTCCCTTGTCCATCATCAACTCCCGGAGTTTGCTCAAACTCATGTCCATCGAGTCTGTGATGCCATCCAACCATCTCATCCACTATTGCCCCTTCTCCTTCTGCCCTCAAGCTTTCCCAGCATCAGGTCAGTTCTTTGCATCAGGTGGCCAAAGTATTGGAGTTTCAGCTTCAGCATCAGTCCTTCCAATAAACATTCAGGACTGACTTCCTTTAGGGTTAACTGGTTTGATCTCCTTGCAGTCCAAGGGACTCTCAGGGGTCTTCTCCAACACCACAGTTCAAAAGCATCAATATACCACCTTAATCATGGGGTATAGCTCAGTCATTTTAAATAAATCTATATTAGTGTGAAACATATATTCAGAACCTTTTCACCTGAAAATCTGAAACTATAATCATTAAAGGACAACACCCCTTTTCCTCCTCTTCCTGCCCTTGGGAGCTATCATTCTACTTTCAAATTTATCATTGAATTTGACTATTCTATGTATTTCATATAAGTGGAATCATACAGTATTTGTCTTTTCATGGCTGGATTATTTCAATGTAGCACATGTCCTCAAGGCTCATCCATATGATAGCATGTGTCAAAATTTTCCTCTTTGTTAAGGCTGAATAATATTTCATTTTACGTTTATACCACATTTTGCTTGTCCATTCATTCATAGGTGGACAATTGCATTCCATCTCTTGACTATTGTGAATAGTACAGTGAACATAGGTGTGCAAATATCTGTTCAAAACCCTGCTTTCAACTCTTTGGGGTATATACCCAGAAGTGGCATTATTGGGTCTTATGGTAGCTCGATTTAAAATTTCTTACTCCCACACTGTTTTCCCCAGTAGCTGTGCCATTTTCCATTCCCACCAACAGGTCATAGAAGTTCCAGTTTCTCCATATGCTTGCCAACAGTTGTTATTTTGTTGGCTTTTTTTTTTTCTTCAAGTTTTAGGAATTCTCTATATAATCTGGATATTAATCATATATCAGATATATGATTTGCAAATATATTGCAAATCCATCCTGTGGATTGCTTTTTCATTCTGTCCACAGTGCGTTTTGATGCATGAAATTTAAATTTTCATCAAGTCAAATTTGACTATTCTTTTCTTTTGCTGCCTGTGCCTTTGACGTCACATTCAAGAAACTGTCACCAAATCCAATGATGCAAAGTTTTGCCCCACATTCCTCAAAAAGTTTTATTGTTTTACCTTTTGTGTTTACGTCTTTGATCTAGCGTGAGTTAGGTTTTGTATATGGCGTTAGGCAAGGGTCCAACTTCATTCTTTCGCTTGTGGTGATCCAGGTGAAAAAATTGTTCTTTCCTTGTTGAGTGTTCTTGGCATCCTTATTGAAACTCATTTGAGATTTTTGTGCGTATGTGAGAGAGTTTATTTCTGAGTTCTCTCTTCTATTTCATTTGTCTCTATGTCTGTCTTTATGCTGCTACCACACTGATCTGATTACTCTAACTTTGTAATATTTTCAAATCCAGAAGTGCAGACCCTTCAACTTTGTTCTTCTTTTTGGCTATTCAGTTCCCTTGAGAGTCCATATGAATTTCAGGATGAACTTTTCTATTTCTGTAAAAAAAAAGAAAATGGGATTTTTCATTGTATTGAAACTGTAGATCACTGGGTGACATGGATCTCTGAGCAATTATAAGTCTTTCAATGCATAAACATGGGATGTCTTTCCATCTATTTGTGCTTAATTTCTTTCAGTAGTTTTTTGTGTACAAGTCTTTCACCTCCTGGCTTAGGCTTTATTTCTAAGACTTTTATTCATTTTGATGCTATTGTAAGTGGCATTATTTTCTTAACTTCCTTTTCGGTTTATTTATTTTATATTTTTTATGCACTGAAATCTTATCATCTTTTCTTTCACTTTTGGGGTTTGTGTCTTGCTTAGGGAGGCTTTCCTCAGTTTGATATTATAAGAACACTCTGCATTGCCTTCTAGTTCATTCCTAGTTTGTTTCGTTGTGTTAAACCCTTAATCCATCCAGATTTTCAGTGAATTGCCAACTCCCTGGTGATGATTAGAACGTGGACAGAAGGCAAGGTGGAAGGATAGGGACTGCAAAACGTGTTGGGACGTCCCTGGAGGTCCAGTGGTTAAGACCTCGCACTTCCGTTGCAAGGGGCATGGGCTCGATTCCTGCACACTGCACACTGCACACTGAGACCCTGCATACTGCTGCACTGTGTTCGAGCCCTGCACCCCGCACAGCGAAAAGTTACTGTAGAGGCTGGAGGCGAGAGGGAGGGAGGAGGAGCAATAAAGGGGCAAAGGATTAAAAGGTACAAACTGCTAAGTGTGAAATAAGCTCCAAGGCTATGTCGTGCAACACGGGGAATATAGTCAATACTTCATAGTAATTACAAATGGAGTACAACCTTTAAAAATTGTGAATCACTATATTGTACACCTGTAACTTATGTAACATTACTGTGCATCAGCTGTACTTCAATAAAAGGAAAAAATGTGGGGGCTGGAACAACTCCAGGGGCTCCATTGTTGGGTCTGGGAAGGAGGCAGTGAAGGGCCTGGGATACAATACCAGCCAGAGAAATTTGGCTGGAATTGTCACTCCATGTCCCTATTCAATCTTTTCTCTTACTGACTTCCATACAAATTTTCAACTTCAGCCAGGTCGGCCTTTTGATCAACTCCTGACTTCTGGCCTGACTCTATGCCTTTGTCCAGTCTGTGATTCCTGCCTGGAAAACCTTTTCCTCTTAGCTCTGCCCATCTAAGGCAGATATGTTCAATTAAAGTGATAAAAGTATCTTTAACATGTAAAAGTGAAAGTTTTGCCGTTCCATATAAATATAATAAATATATCAAATGAAAAGCAGGCAAAGGCTATATCAAAGCAAGTCATAAAAAGAAATAGTCTATGTATCAGGCAGTCGATTCAGGTCTGCTTTGTAACCCAATTTGTATTTGTCAAGTTCCTACTTCATAAAGGAACTCTCCTTTATACTTTACGAAGAATGCAAGGATAAGCAAGACTATTTCCATGATCAATAAATTTTACAATCTAGAAAAGAGATAGGACAGTACACAGATTGACCATAATTGACAAGAGAGAAAAGAAGTCTTGAAAAAGGAGTCCAAGAAGAGAGAGATTACGCAGAGTTCAGTTAGAAAAATTAGTAAAGGGACTTTCCTGGTGGTCCAGTGGTTAAGAATCTGCCTGCCAATGCAGGCGGACGTGGGTTTGATCCCTGGTATGGGAAGATCCTACCTGCTGCCAGGCAACTAAGCCCACACACCGCAACTGCTGGGCCTGTGTGCCCTGGAGCCCAGGCTCTGAAACAAGAGAAGCCACCTCAGTCAGAAGCCCGCATACCGCAACTGGAGAGAAACTCCTGCTCGCTGCAACTAGAGAAAGCCTGCACTCAGCAACTATGACCCAGTGCAGCCAAAAATGAATAAATAAAAATTTGAAAAAGAGGGGATATATATAAACATAGATCTGTTCACTTTGCTGTACAGCAGAAACCAACATAGCACCCAATAAGATGTCAATAAATACACTCCAATATGCATGAATAAAAATTAATAAGAAGTAATAAAAATTGATAATAATTAATAAAATTACTGGACTGTGTTAGTCACTTACTCAGTCATGTCCAACTCTTTGCAACCCCATGAACTGTAGCCCGCCAGGATCCTCTGCTCATGAAATTCTCCAGGCAAGAATACTGGAGTGGATTGCCATTCCCTTCTCCAGAAGAACTTCCCAACCCAGGGACTGAACCCTAGTCTCCTGCCTTGCAGGCAGATTCTTTACCATTAGAGCTACAGGGAAGTCTCCTCCATCAATGCAGGTAAGTAGTTTTGATTAGAACATTGTCTAGATCTAACAAAAACTCCATTAATGTTAAAAAAAAAAAATAACAGGGGAGGATTGAGAGTATCAAGAGGGATTCTAGAGATGGAAGATCCTCTTGAGACTGTTACAGAAAGATGGTGACAGCCTGGTTGGAGTCCCGGCAGTGCAACTAGGGAAGACGGAAGTAATAACAGACGTAATTGACAGGAGGCGGCAGGGCCTGCAGCCGAGCCCTGGGGGTCTCCTTGTGTAAGGCCTGCCTTGCAGAGTTCTTAAGGGGATCAAACAGAAGAGGGGCAACATCCGCCTCTTTTACAGAGGAGGGTGAGAGCTGGCCAGTGACTCGCCCAAGGTCCCTCAGCGGGCACCAGGGCCAATGCCCTCACTCTCTGTACCTGCTCTGCAGTGCATACTTGGCAAGGATGACCTTTCATGAAGCCCTGGCAGGGCAGGGAGAAGGAAGGTACTGTCTGTTCCTCCAGGCCTGCCACAGACCTTGAGGGAACCACAATAAATGCTGTGTTTGTTTGATAAAGCACTTGGCTTTTGGTCTCAGTAGGAGGAAGAGCTAGAACAGGTGTGGCGAGCCCAGGGCAGCCTGCAGCACAGGTGGAGGGTGGGGTGGGACAGAGCCCCAGGGCCTGGCAGGGGGCTCCAGGGGCCGTGGATTTTGAAGAAATCCAAGGACTTTCTCACGAACCAACCATCTCTCTCATGTTCCCAGACTCCTGCCTGGCAGAATACACCAAGATCTTTTTTTTTTTTTCCTCACCAAAATCGTAAGGATACCGGCTCACACTAATTGAGGTCTTACTGCGTGCTTAGCTTTGTGGCAGGTGCTTTTCATGCACACAGACATGCCATCATTCCATAAATGGGTGCTGACTACACTGGGTGCTGCAGACAGAGGGAAATTTGGGACAGTGTCCCTGAGCTTGGGAGATGACCTTCTGTAGAGGACATTTCAGAAGAAACAGAACAACAATATAGTGTCGTATGTGCTGTGATGGGGTGAAACTAGACCGCATGGGAATCCAGAGGATGGCTGAGCTAATCCTCAACACAGCATACCCATTTTGCAGATGAGGAAGCTGAGGCTCAGAGAGTGAACTGCCCTACTTACCTGGTCAGTTTGGTTCTGACTTTTTTTCTTCTTTAAAAAAAATTTTTTTTTAATTTTATTATTGGAATATAATTGCTTTATAATGTAGTGTTAGTTTCTGCTGTATGACAAAGTGGATCAGCTATATGTATACATATATCCCCTCCCTCTCAAGCCTCCCTCCCACTCCTCCCATCCCACCCTTCTATGTCTTGACTAATTTTCTGCTTCAGGAGATGATACGGATAAAAATGGGGATGGAAAAGACAAGTTAGAGGCGGGCCTCAACCCCTATGTTGAAACGATGGGGAAACTGAGACCCAGGAGGGAAGGGAGTTGCGCAGAAAAGGAGTGGATCCCAGGAAAAGGAGTGGATCCCACCTGACTCCCAGTCCAGTCACGCCAGATGGCTTTCTCTTCTCTAGTGGTCTCAAGATTTCCTGGGACCTCCTCACGTGGGACCCTTCCCAACTTGTGGTTTGCATGCTGCACACTCTAACCTGTTTAGACTGGAAATTCCAGAAAGAATAAGAAGAGGTTGAGTTAGGACAGATCCAGAAGTCAGGCAAGGACGTGTGTGCGTGTTGGGGTGGGAAAGGTACCTCACTCCCCACCAGGGGAGCCCAGCCTTGGGGAGAGACTAGGGAGCCAGGGGAAGATCTGATGGGGTCCGTCTGCCTTCTCTGCCCAGCTCGGGGGTGCTGGGACGGACCATGGGGGGCTGGTTCGGCAGCTGGGAGCCCTTGGGTCCAGGCTTCCCTCTTGAAGCCAGTGGTAAGTGAATAACCTCACTCCTGCCTGCGGGGCCCTCTGGGATGGAGAGCCACCCGGTGCCCTTCGGTTCTGGCTCGGGGCAACCTGACTCCCTGGTGCCCCTGGCCAGAGACCTTGAGGGTTCAGATGTAAATCCCTTGGCTCCTTCTGCCTACACCCCCAAATCCCGTCCAGAGAGGCCCAGAGAGCATGTCTGCTCAGTTCCTCCTGCCCCTCTACTACTAAGCCTCCTTCCTGTCTGACCCTTTCCCCCACAAAGCCCCCTCCCCTTCACTGACCCTCTTCTCTGGGTCCCTTCCCTCTCATTGAGCTCCCTTCCCTCCCTTCCCCCCCAACCTAACCCCCTTCCCCAGAGGCCTCCCCATGAGCCCCTCCCCTCTTGCTAAGTCTATCCCTCTCTGAGCCCAGGTCCACTTCCTCCAGCTCTTCCTGGGATCCGTCTCCATCACCCGCTCCCCACCTTCATATTCACAGCCCTCTCCCTCTTTCCTTTCCCCAGGCCAGAGGAATGGTTCCCAAAGAGGCCTGGGTTGGAGAGAGAGTAATGCCAACCCCAAGCCTTTTCCAGGAATCTCCTAAGAATGAACACTCTAAAGCCAGGGTGCTCTTACTGTTTACAGTAACCTATTTCCTCTTCTTCTGGTAATAAAGCACAGTGACTTGTCAGTTGTTGCTTAATGAGAGGAGAATATTTTGGACCAATGTAAAGCATTCCGGGAGTTGGTGATGGACAGGGAGGCCTGGAGTGCTGTGGTTCATGGGGTCGCAAAGAGTTGGACAGGACTGAGCGACTGAACTGAACTGAACTGAACGCCTTCTACTGAAAAATCTGCCTGCTCCTGGGGCCTTTTGCTTTCTGCTTTGCTGCAGGTCAAGAAGTTCAAGATACAATAACTTTGAAATAATTGCGAGCCTCCACAATCCCAAATACCTGTCCTGGGATAAATAACTGTCCTTGCTCTTTTGCAAGTTGCTCTCCTGGCCTGGAAGCCGCAAACCTCTAGGACGCATGGCCTACATGGTCTGTTTCTGCTTCTCATCTCCCACCCATCTGTCTGTTCACTGTGTCCGCTGTCAGGCCTCTTGCCAAGGCCACCAGTGACCAGCTCGGTGCTCTGAATTCTCAGGCTTCTTGCCTGACGACTTCCGCAGCCTCCGACACCATTGCCAATGCCCGCCTTCTTGAAACTCTTTTTTTTTCCTCTTTGGTTTCTAGACTGACCTCATCTACTTCCCTGGTTTCGGTTGCCATATGTATTCTAACAACAGCAGGTTTACCACTCCTGAGTTCCAGATCTCTATATATGCCCTGTCTCTTCCTGGACGTCTGTGCCTGGAGGTCCCACAGGCTGGCCAAACTCTGTTCACTCACAGATAAGCCCATCAACTGCCCCCAGCAACCTGGTCCTATTTTGGTAAATGGTACCACCATTCAATCACTGACCTAAGGCAAAAAATTTGGGTTAACCCAGCTATTTCCGCTGTCTCTCCCCACATACCCAAATGGTTCTCCAGCCTGGCTCTGGCTCATCCTGCCTCTTTCACAGCACTCCCTGCCACCCTCCCCATCAGGCCTGGTCCCCCATCCCCCCGTCCCTACTTTATTTCTGGGCTGCATCATCTCACGTGATGACAGCTGCACAGCCTCTAAGATGGTCTCCTGCCTTCATCCCTCTACCTGAGTGCCAGTTCCGCAGGCCAGCTGGAGAGGTTATTCTAGAGCATAAATCTGATCAGGTACCTCCCTTCCATGATTCCGGTAACAATCCAGTACAATCCAGGGTCTGTAATTCTGCACACAAGACTCCCCGTGACTTGGCCTCTCCAGGGTCCAGGGCCCCATCGCCACTTCCTCCCTCACCTTGCTATCTACCCAGCCAGGTGAAATCCCACTTTCCTGGCTCTGGACACTGGGCCCCTTTCCCACTGCCTGAACCTCCTACACCTTCTCTGAGACACAAGTGCTTCCAGCCTTGTTTACCTTAAGCATTAGAGTGTCACCAGAGAGTTCTGAGTATCCCTTCCCCCCACCTACCCTTTCCTTCCCTCAAGAGTTTCAGGGAAAAAAATGAGGCCCCTCTCTCTTCTCTCCTCCTGGGGACACAATTCTACCCAGTTTCCTTTGGCGGTGTGTTTTACCAGAACAATAGATCTTTTTGTTCTCCTTTCCCAAATATGAAATCATAGCATTGAATGTGCTCTTTAACACGCCGCAGGGCGATTCAGGCATTGGGGAGCGCTTTGGAGGGCCGGTGTCTCAGGCCTAAGCCTGGAGAAGGGGGTCCCTGACATCTCCCCACCTCCTCCATGCCCGGAAGTGCACCTGCCCGCTCCTCCGGAGTGGGCCTTCCTTGTCTGAATCCCCAGTGAATAGGCCAAAGGACCAGATAGCTAGTGAGTACCCAGCTCAGTTTACAACTTATTGAAACTCTCTAAGCTTCATCCCGCAGCCGGAGCGCAGAATTCAGCCAGGGCAAATCCTTGGGGGTCGCACGCGGGGCGGGGGGTTGGGATGGGGAAGTTTTGGAAGTAGGTGGAGGCCTGTCCGCGCTCAGGACAAGGAGGCGCCAGCAACTGCAAAACGAAAGATTTTTATTGAAAAATATCGTGGCCCCTTTTCAAAGCTGCGGTTCCCTGCGCAAAGAGAACTTTGTGGCCACAGTCCGACCGGGCGGGCAAGTAGAGGTGGTCACCCCAGTTCCGCGCACCAGAGGGGCAAGGTTTCAAAGGTTCGTGCCGGCAGGCCCCTGGGCTCCACAATCCCGCTCCCCGGGCCGAGGAGGGCTAGCAGCTGGGGAAGGGGGCGCCGGGCGGGCCCCTCCCAGTCCAGTGAGGGAGCAGACTGGCATCTGGGGGGCGGGGGCTGGACTCCGATGCAAGGCTGCACGCAGGACTGGTGGGCGCGCCAGCTTGTGGGAGTGGTCGGGGCTTCCCGCGGTCGCCCCATCAGACGTAGTCCTTGCGGTCGTAGGCCGTGCCGGTGCTAGTGACGGGCCCGGTGGAGCGCGGCGCCGAGTAGACGATCTTGGTCCGCGCGTAGTTGTCGCGCGGCGGGCAGGAGCAGCAGAGCAGCGCGCCCCCCAGCAGCTGCAGCGCGGACGCCGCCCAGCCCACGTACAGGGCGGCGCCCATCTCGCGCTTCTGAGCCTCGGGCACCAAGGGGTTGTAAAAGTCCCGGATGATGGTGTTGGCCGACCAGGACACCGGCACGAGGGTCAGCAGGGCGGCCAGCAGGAAGAGCACGCCCGCCACGATGGTGATCTTGGCCTTGGCCGTGTCGTCCTGCACGCAGTTGGTGCACTGGGCGCCCACGAGCGCCACGAGGAGCCCGAAGACGGCCAGTAGGATGGCGATGACGATGAGGGCGCGGGCCGCCTGCAGGTCCTGCGGCAGCGCCAGCAGTGAGTCGTACACCTTGCACTGCATCTGGCCGGTGCTCTGCACCACGCAGTTCATCCACAGTCCCTCCCAGGTGATCTGCGCCGTGATGATGCTGCTGCCGATGAAGGCCGTCACGCGCCACATGGGCAGCGCGCAGCACACGATGGTGCACAGCCAGCCCAGCACGGCCAGCGAGGTGCCCGCGATCTCCAGGCCCATGGACATGGCTGCCGCGCCAAAGCCGGCTCTGCCGGGCGGCTCCACGTGCGGGACGACGAGGGTCCGGGGCCGCTGGGGCCTGGGCAGGAGCCGCGGTGCAGCCGATGGACTGACGCCCCGCTTGACGGACGGACGGACGGACGGACACAAGGGCGGCGCGCGCTAACGGCTCCGCTCTCCCGGCTGGCGCAGCGGCTGCGCCTGCACCTGCCCGTGGTTTTGTAGGCGGGCGGCTGCGACTGGGCTGGCCCCTAGGAAGGGGCCGGTTAGTCTTCGATCCCGGCCCAGCGCTCCGGCGGGGGCGGGAGGGGCGGAGCCGCGCTCTCCCAGGCCTGGGGACAGTGACGTGGCCCCTCTTCTCCTTTCACTAAAGCGCCCCGGGAGGAAGCACTTGGCCAGGAGTGGCTCAAGGCGCCAGGGTGCGGGCTGCCGAGAGGGCGGGGCCGAGATCTGCGCCCCAGCCCCTCGCTCCTGCCCACCCCACCCTCGCCCCAGAGCTCGGAAAGGAATTCTCCGGGGGATGGGGTGAAAAGGACAACCTGCTTGACACTCCACCACTCTACCCGCAGCAAGGAGGAGTGGGGAGGGGGGCGCTGCTAGCGGCCGGGGATCCGCGGGGAAGGGGCGGGCAGTGTGGGCGTGGCCAGCCCGCTGTGGGCGTGGCCCAGCTGTTTACCAGAGTGGGCGGCTGTCCCCGGAGCTGCTCACCTGCTCCTGGTACCCCTGGCCTCTGGGCAGCGCTCCTCCCTGCGCGCGCTCTCGGCCTGATCCAGGCCCCTGGGACTGCCAGTCCTGGTCGTCTGGACTCAGAAGCGGGGGACAGCCCGCAAAGGGGCCCTGAAGACACCCCTGAGCCAGTGCTGAACTCAGATTCTCTAGCCCCTCCTCAGTTCCCAGGTCTTCACCCTCACGGTGTCCCTGGATCTCTTTCGCTGAGCTGGCCTCGCCTCCTAGAAACACCGCACCCGCACCCTCCTCCCACAGAGCCTGGGTCCTAACCCCGGGGGAGTCAGTACCCACGTTATTGAAACGATGGTGAAAGACCTTTGATCCAAGCAAAGGTGGGAAGTCAGAGACATTATCTCTAAGGGCCTTGCTCCCGCACCTGAGCTATCCCTCACCTTGCTCTCTGCCCTACAGAGGTGACCTGGGAGATTCTGTCCCTCACTTCCCCTCTCCTCAGGGCCCCCACCCTTGCCGTGTCCACTACAGGGATCATGTAGAGACCACATGGCCCATTCTTTCCACCTTTCAGCTTTTTGCTCCCAGCCAGGCCTTCCCCTGACCACACTATTTAAAATCACAGCCGGGAATTCCCTGGCTGTCCAGTGGTTAGGGCTCCATGCTTTCACGGCCATGGCCAGGGTTCAACCCCTGGTTAGCACAAGGTAAGGATCCCCCAAGCTAGGATCCCACAAGATTCCCCGAGGGCCATGTGGCCAAAAAAGAAATAGATAAAAATTTAAAATCACAGCTATTCACCCCACAATGTCCTGTCCCCATTTTTATACTTTACATTCCTTTTAGCATTTCACACTGCCTGTTATTTGCTTTCTGCTCTGGTATGTCAGCTCCATTGGGACATGCAGAATGCCCCCAACCGGGCAAGGGTTTCTGCTGGTTTTATTCACTGCCAATGTCTCCAGTGTCTGAAACCATGTTAGGTCCTGAAGACAAAGTTGATGTAGTGACTTTTAAAAAAAATTTTTACTTATTTGGCTGCGTGCACAGAATCTTCTTTTCAGCAGGGTAACTCTTAGCTGGGGCATGAGGACTCTAGTTCCACAACCAGGGATTGAACCCTGGGCCTCCTGCACTGGGAGTACAGAGTCTTAGTCACTGAACCACCAGGAAAGTCCCTGATCTAGTGACTTGAATGGAGGATAAGCATCACTTTCTTGCCTTCCTGCAACCTTGTCTGCCCCGGGGGTGCCCCCTCCTCCTGGCATGAATGCCTGGTAATGGGATATTACCCTGTTACCTGCCTTTGGAATCTAGTCGGAAACTTGGGCACTTTGAGGTGAGAGGAGGGACCTCATGGAATCGGCCCTAGGGGTTTTCCTGCTTTGTCGCATCTCTCAAATTATAGGCTTGCATCCTGTGTCCTCTCTGTGAATGTCCTAGCCCTGGGGTGAGGTAAACAGGGTCAAGGCCCATGGAAACCAGGGTCCTACTTCTTGCAGGAGCAAAGGTCTTGGGCTGGGCCAGCTGGGGCTGGGCTGGGCAGGGCTGGGAGTGCCTGGCCAGAGGGCCCAGCTGGTGCTGGGTGTGGGTTGCCCTGGAGGAAGTTCTTGAAGTCCAGTGAAGTGCTGGTTATTGGGCTGACTTTGAGGCAGAGGAGTGGCCATGGGGGCCTGAGACCAGATGCTTTTGTCTCGAGAGTGGGCTTCCTACTCTTTGTGCTGTGAGCTCTATCTCTTGCTACCTGCGAGGCCAAGGAAAGTCACACCCCCGCTCCTCACCTCAATTTCTTCTTCTGCAAAATGAGGAAACTGATGTCTACATGATCTACCTCACAGCGCTGTGATGAGTACAGAGGCAACGTGAGCATATTGCAAATTAAAAAACAACAAGGGCCGGACAAGCCAGTGTGCAGAGAAACTGTGTGAAGGTGTGGGGTTTAGATGGATGGACCTGAATTGGAGTCCACCTCCACTCTCACCAGTCCTGTGACCTTGAGCAAGTCCTCTCCCACCTGGAGCCTCAGTTTCTTCATCTGTGAAGAGGGGTTTATTCTGAGTTGCTTGGGTTTGGGGTACAGGCAGGAAGAGGTGCCTTGTTCCTGAGTGAGGTGGACCTACTAGGTTGGGCTGGGAAGAGATGAGGCCAGAAGGACAGAAAGTTTCATGCCCAGGGGCCAAACTTCAGGAACTCTGCAAGTAAGACTTTGGCTCTGGGCAAATAGCTTCAATCAGCTTTTTGCTTAATATCGTCCATGGTCCTTACAACTCAGTAATAAAAAACAAATAGCCCAATTAAAAAAAAAATACAGTCAAAGGATCTGCATAGACATTCAGAATAAACAAGGAAGATATCCAAATAGCCAAGGTGCACGTGAAAAGTTGTCGGACACCAGTAGTCATCAGGGAAACACAAATCAAAACCACGAAGAGATACCACTTCACACCTACAAGGATGGCTAGAATCAAAAACACGATAACAAGTGTCACAGAGACTGTAGAGAAACTACAACTCTCCGACAAAGCTGATGGCATTGTTCAATGCTACAGCTGCTTTTGAGAACAGTCTGGCAATTCCTCAAAAGGCAGAGTCACCACTTGTTGTTTAGTCGCTAAGTCGTGTCCAACTTCTTTGCGACCCCATGGACCGTAATCCGCTAGGCTCCTCTGTCCGTGGGATTTCCCAGGCAAGAATACTGGACTGGGTTGCCATTTCCTTCTCCAGGGGATCTTCCCAACCAGGGATCGAACCTGCATCTCTTGCATTGGCAGGCAGATTCTTTACCACTGAGCCATCAGGGAAGCCCCCTGGCAGAGTTATACTGTATGACCCAGCAATTCCATGATTAGATATTTACCCTAATAATGAGAAATGGAAGATACAAAGAGAAATAAAGAACATATCAAGAAGAAATAAAGAGAAATGGAAACATGTGTTTACCAAAGAATTCACACACGGGATTCCCTGGTGGTCCAGTGGTTAAGAATCCGTCTGCCAGTGCAGGGGACATGGGTTTGATCCCTGGTCCAAGAAGATCCCACATGGTGCAGGACAGCTAAGCCTGGGTGCACCACGCTACTGAAACCTGGGTGACTAGAGCTTTGCAACAAGAGAAGCACCTGCAATGGGAGGCCTGTGCACCCCAACAAAGAGTAAGCCCACACCGCTCACCACAACTAGAGAAAGCCCACACACAGCAACGAAGACCCTGTGTAGCCAAAAATAAAATAAATAAATTATAAAAAGCAAAACCAAAAGGACTTGTGCACTAATGTTCAGAGCAACATTCCTAACAGCCTCAAAGTAGAAACGTCCTAAATGTCGGTTGGTGAATGAATAAACAAAAAGGAGTATGTCTATACAATGGGATATGATTCAGTCACAGAAAGGAATAAAATTCTGTTCTGTGGCACAATGTGGATGAACCTTCAAGACATTATGGTAAGTGTGTTGCAAGGAATGGTGTGTATTATGTGAGTTCATTCATAAAAATGATCCAGAGTAGGAAAATCTATTTGAGATAGAAAGTAGATCCAATGGTGCTGGGGTGGGGCATTGGAGGAAATGGAGATTGATTGCTAATGGGTACAGTGAGAATATCCACTCCAGTATTCTTTTTAGGGTGATGAAAATGTTCTACAATTGATTATGCTGATGGTTGCATAGCTCTGGGAAGATACTAAAAAAGCATTAAATAAATTGTGAAATGGTCTATAAATCATATCAATAAAGCTATTAAAATAAAAACCACTATGGTGCTTGGGCTCCAAAATTACTGCAGATGGTGACTGCAGCCATGAAATTAAAAGACACTTGCTCCTTGGAAGAAAAACTATGACCAACCTAGACAGCATATTAAAAAGCAGAGACATTATTTTGCCAACAAAGGTCTGTTTAGTCAAAGCTATAGTTTATTTAAATAGTCATGTATGGATGTGAAAGTTGGACTATAAAGAAAGCTGAGCGCCGAAAAATTGATGGTTTTGAACTGTGGTGTTGGAGAAGACTCTTGAGTTCCTTGGACTGCAAGGAGATCAAACCAGTCAGTCCTAAAGGAAATCAGTCCTGAAACTCCATTGGAAGCTGAAACTCCAATACTTAGGCCACTTTTGGTGAAGAACTGACTCATAGGAAAAGACCCTGATGCTGGGAAAGGTTGAAAGCAGGAGGAGAAGGGGATGACAGAGGACGAGATGGTTGGATGGCATCACCAACTCAATGGACATGAGTTTGAGCAAGCTCCGGGGGTTGGTGATGGACATGGAAGCCTGGCATGCTGCAGTCCATGGGGTTGCAAAGAGTTGGACACAACTGAACAACTGACCTGAACTGAACTGATGGTGCTTGGGGCCCACAATACTTGTTGGTGTGGTGTGTGTGACCCCAGAAGGTGGGAATGAGGATGGGATGAAGCTGTCTTTGTATGGAGAGCTATGACTATGGGCAGTGGGGGAGTGCTGTTGAGAGGAGGGTAAGGCTTGGGGGCTCCAACGCAGTGCTTGTCTCTCCCTTCCGTTCCTGAGCCTCTTGTCCAGACACAGCACCTTGACCCAAGATGACACTGATGCTCCAAAATCCCTCCAGTTAGTGCCCAGTGACCATTGGAAGGAGAGTACTGAGGCTGTCTTGATCTAGGAGAAATTCTTGTAGGAGGAGGTTGGGCAGGAGTTGGTGGAGAAGGCTTTGCTTGGTGAAGGTGACCAGGTGTGCTGGAGTGAAGTGTGTGTGTGTGTGTGTGTGACTCCAAGAAGCAAATGCTAGAAAAAGAGGAACTGAAAGAAGAGTTTCCACAGCTAGGAGATTAACCTGTTCCCCCACCCAGTGTCCACCCCCCAGAAGTAGCCATCAGGGCCCCAGGGCCTGCCGCTCCCATACTGTGGCCGTGACACCCTCCCCCATCCCCCACCCCCCAGCGCACTCAGTCTGGGCTCCTCCTCTGCCCAGTGGGCACTCTGTACTGAATTATACCATTGGCTTTCTTGGTTCTCCAGCTTGCAGATGGCAGACTGTGGGACTTCTTGGCTCCTATAGCTGCCCAAGCCAATTCCTCTAATAAATCCTCTTTTACATATTGTGGCTCAGATGGTAAAGAATATGCCTGCAATGCAGGATACACGGGTTCAATCCTTGTGTCGGGAAGATCCCCTGGAGAAGGAAATAGCCACCCACTCCAGTATTCTTGCCTGGGAAATCCCATGGACAGAGGAGACTGGTGGGCTACAGTCCATGGAGTCCCAAAAGAGTCGGACGTGACTTAGCAACTAAACAACAATAACAAGTATATTCTATTAGTGAAACTCTACTATTGTGGTAGAATTCTTTAACTGACACAGAGGCACACCTTCTTTTATTGCACTTCACACTACAGTGTGCTTTCTTAAGTTGAAGGTTTGTGGCAACCTGGACTGAACAAGTCTATTGGTGCTGTTTTTCCAACAGTATTTGCTCACTTGGTGTTTCTGTGTCATATTTTGGTGAAATATTTCAAACCTTTTCATTATTATTATGTTATGATGATCTGTAATCAGTGATCTTTGAAGTTACTATTGCAAAAAGATTATGACTTGTGAGGCTCATGAAGGTTAGCCTTTTTAAGCAATGAAGTATTTTTATTTTAAAAAACTTTTTGCCGCACCTCAAGACATGTGGGATCTTAGTTCCCCAACCAGGGATTAAACCTATGCCCCCCGCAGTTGAAGCAGAGTCTTAAGCACTGGGCTGCCAGGGAATTTCCAGCAATGAGGTGTTTTAATTTTTTTAATTTATTTTTTAAATTAAGGTATATACACTGTTTCTTGGGCTTCCCAGGTGGCACTAATGGTAAAGAACTTGGCTGCCAATGCAGGAGACGTAAGAGATGTGGGTTTGATCCCGGGGTCAGGAAGATGCCCTGGAGGAGGGTATGGCAACCCACTCTAGTATTCTTACTTGCAGATCCCATGGACAGAGGAGCTTGGTTACAGTCCATGGAGTCCCAAAGAGTTGGACACGACTGAAGCAACTTAGCAAGCACACACGTTGTTTTTTTAGACATAATGCTATTACACAATTAACGAATACAGTGTAGTGTAAGCATAGGGGCTTCCCAGGAGGCGCCAGTAAAGAATCCATGTGACAGTGCAAGAGATGTAAGAGACTCAGTTTCGAGCCCTGGGTCCGGAAGATCCCCTGGAGGAGGAAATGGCACACCACTCCAGTACTCTTGCCGGGAAAATCTCATGGACAGAGGTCCATGGGGTCGGAAAAAGTCAGACCTGATTGATCATCTGAGCACTATATAGTATAAACGTAACTTTTATAGGTGCCAGGAAACTGAAAAATGTGAGTGACTCACTTTATTGCTGTATTCGCTTTATTGGGGAGTCTGGAACCAAAACTGCAATTTCTCTGAAGGATGCCTATATTTAGACTCTTTACCTTTAAGGTAAATATTGCCATGTTAAAGCTTGGTCTAATATGTTCACTGCAGCTTTATTTACATTAGCCAAGATACAGAAACAACCTATGGTGTATATATACAATGGAATGTTAGCCATTAAAAAGAACAAAATCTTGCCATTTGAGACAAGATGGTTAGATCTAGAGGGTATTATGCTAAGTTAAATAAGTCAGAGAAAGACAAATACTGTATGATTTCATGTATGTGTGGAATCTAAAAAATGAAACAAGTGAACTCACATAACAGAACAGAAACAGTTATAAATACTGAGAACAAACAGGTGGTGGCAGCGGGGAGGAGGTTGGGGGAAGGAAAGAAATAGGTGAGGAAGATTATGAGGTACAAACTTTCGATTGCAAAAGGGATGAGTCATGCGTGTGAAATGTACAGTGTGAGGAACAGCAGTCAATAACTTTGTAATATCTTTATATGGTGATATATCCTAACTAGACTTATTATAGTAGTCATTTCGCAATGTATCGAACCAGGGTATTGTGTAACAGAAACTAATACAGTATTATAGGTCAATTATATTTAAAAAACAAACTCATAGAAAAGGAGATCAGATTTGTGGTTATCAGGGCAGGAGCCAGCAGGGGGAATTGAAGGAAAGCAGTCGTAGCTCAGCTGGTAAAGAATCTGGCTGCAATGCAAGAGACATGGGTTCGATTCCTGTGTTGGGAAGATCCCTTGGAGAAGGAAAGGGCAGCCCACTCCAGTATCCTTGCCTGGAGAATCCCATGGACAGAGGAGCCTGGCGGGCCCCATCCATGGGGTCACAAGAGTTGGACACGACTAGGCGACTAAACCACCAAACCACCACAGTCAAAAGCACAAATTTCCAGCTTTAAGATAAATTAATACTAGGGATGTAAATTACATAATAAATATAATGAATATTGCTATGTGTTATATATGAAAGTTGTTAAGAGAGTAAATCCTAGGAGTTCTCAACACAAGGAAAAAAATTATTCTCTATGTCTTTAATTTTGTGTCTGTATGAGATGATGGACGTTCACTAAACTTACTGTGATAATCATTTCACAATGTATGTAAGTCAAGGTTTTCCTGGTGGCTCAGATGGTAAAGAATTTGCCTGCAATGTGGGAGACCAGGGTTCGATCCCTGGGCAAGGAAGATCCCTTGGAGAAGAAAAGGACAACCCACTCCTTTGGACAGAGGAGCCTGGCGGACTACAATCCATGGGGTCACAAAGAGTCAGACTAGACTGTGTGACTGAGCACACATATACACATATAAGTCAGACCATTATGCTGTACACCTTAAACTTACACAGTGCCAACATCAACCATATCTCAATAAAACTGGGAGAAAAAAACTGAAAAAAAAAAAAAAGCTGCGGCCCTCGCCATGCACCACTAGGAGTTTTAGGGCGGCCAGCTGGATGGTGACCACGACGAGGGCACCAGGTGCCCTTGGGTCCAGAGGTCCCGAGCTGCTCTACCTTCCCTCCACCTTTCAATCTTCTTATGCCTGTTTTATCTATAAAGTCCAGGGGTTTTGGCTGTACTTGGCAGAAGGAATAGGGCCACGTATGTCTATTTCATCTTCTCAAGAGTGAAAGTTCCTGGGACTTCCCTGGTGGTCTAGTGGTTAGGAATCTGCTTTGCAATACAGAGGACATGAGTTCAACCCCTGGTCAGGGGACTAAGATCCCACATGCCTTGGAGCAACTAAACCCATATGCTGCAACTCCTAAGTGTCACAACTAGAGAGTCCGTGAGCCACAACTAAAGATTCCGTGTGATGCAATGAAGACCTGATGCAGCCAAATAAATAAATAAATATTTTTAAAAAGGAGTGTAAGTTCCCCAACTGTTGTCTTTTTTTTTTTTTTTTTTGCCTCACCATACAGGATCTTAGTTCCCCGACCAAGGATCGAACCCATGCCCCCTGCAATGGAAGCGCAGAGTCCTAGTCACTGGACTGCCAGGGAACTTCCCCCCTAACCGATTTTCTTTCACTTGGTTCTCTGTACACTTATTCATTACCTGCTCGGCTCCTGTAACCACTTGAGTTTAAGACCCCTAAGTTGGCCTTTGTAGTTCAGTGTTTTGGCCTTGGGTCTCCTACTGGCGACCAGAATGAGAAAAAGGAAAAGAAAAAGAAACCGCAGGGAAGCTCAGTTGGGATAGGCTGGGGCTGGGGGCACTGCAGGAGAGAGGGCTGGGAGACCCCGGCCCCCAGCCCCTGCATGGTGCTCGTCCTCCCCCTCACTAAGCCTCCCTTCCGGGAACGGAGGGTAAAGGGCTCCGTTGACTTTTAAGTTTATTTAAGCCTTGGGGATCTTATCATATCTGGATCCTAACAGCACAAAGTTAAACAAAGCAGCTTCTGAGGCCCAAGGAAAGAGTGGTTGATTTAACATAGGGCTCTATCAGAGGTTATTCAACCCTTAGTGCCTCCCGCCTTATCGCTGACAGGGGCCATGATCCCCAGCCAGGGCAGTCCCCTGGCATTCTGTGCTCTGGCTAAGCTCCAGCCCCAAGGGGAGTCTTCTGGGGAAGGAGCTCAAATAACTTTGTCAGTTGATGAGCAGCCCTGCCGGGGCCAGGCAGCCTCTTTATCCGCCAGCCTGCTCAATGCGTTTATAATGACAGCAGCCACTGTGGTAGAGAGGTAGGGGGTGGGAGGACATGCAGGGTTTTCTCTCACCAAGGCTGATCCCAGTGCCCATCGGCTGCAAAGCAACACCGATCCTGAATCCAATATGGTGCCATCCTTCCTTAGGGGCCAGCCAACCCAATGTGACCCCCGTCACTCCAGACCCCTTCTGTGGTGAGGACGTTGGCCATTTGTCCATACACTCATTGATGCTTACTTGGGATCTGGATTTGTTTTACTTGAGCATCATGGTTCTGCCAGTACCACCATTCTTGAACTTATTCACGCCTCATATGCTGTTCTTGTGAATCTTGCAATATTGCTTCTGACCTAGAAGCTGCCATACAGCAAAAGAAGTACAGGGAGATGTCCCTGCTTTCATCATGATCCCCACCATCTAGAAGCATCTGGCTTTGCAGGATGCAAGGATGAAATGACCCTTTGAAGACAGCTGCGGTCCACCTGGGAAACAAAAGCGTGGGAGGTTGGACTGCCATCTCAAAATTGCCCTTATACAGTGCCTTTTCTCCTGTAGACAGAACATATGTGCATTCGGACTTCCTCCTCTCCTGGTCTGCTAAAGAGGATTCAGTAATTGCACCAAGTTTCCCCTCACCCCTCCCATCTTACTGATTGTAAGGAGAAAGGGTTGTTTGCTGGGAGAAAGGCATTGTAGATACATATAATAAAGGGTTGAGATGGACAGAGGAAGAACAGAACTTTTTAGACTAGGAATGAAAGAAAGGTTTGGGAGGGCAACTTCCGGAAGATCTGCTGAGGACCAACAGAGGGGTGTGGGGTGTGAGAGGAAAGGACGGTATTTTTCACCTGTATTGTGGTCGACCACATATTTCAATACCTTTGATATCTTTCAAAAGGCAAGGGTGGGGAAGGGAATAGGGAGTGAAAGTGTTAATCACTCAGTCGTGTCCAATTCTTTGAGACCCTGTGGACTGTAGCCCTCCAGGCTCCTCTGTCCATGGGATTCTCCCGGCAAGAATACTGGAGTGGGTAGCCACTCCTTTCTCCAGAGGATCTTCCGGACCCAGGGATAGAACCTGGGTCTCCTGCATTACAGGAGGATTCTTTACTGTCTGAGCCACCAGGGAAGCCCCAGGGGGGAGTGAGTAGGGGGTTCCTATGTACTTCTAGTTCAGGCTGTATAAATGTGACACTGAGCCTAGACTGCTTTAGGATCTAGGATCTCAGTGCTATTTGAGGATCTTGGAACTGAGGGGCAAAAATGGGGGAGGCATCACCCTGAGGTACAACAATGACCACTGTCAAGAGTTTTGTTTCCTGAACTCTGCTGAAGGGAGGATGCTCTCCTGGGGGGTTGCATGATAACAGGCCCACTACAGTGAAAGGGAGGGGGTCTCCTGACCATTTGGGGTTCCTTGGGCCCCTACAAGAACAGGCAAAGGAGGATCGCTGCAATGGCTGAGACAATCGACTCTGACCACAGAGGGTAAGTGAAATCGCAGTTAAGAGATGGGAGCATGGGCAATTGTGTAGAGCTCAGGGACCCTCCTGGGTGTCTGCGTGTTGCCATCACCAGTGGTAAGTTGTTCAAAGAAGACAACTGCCACCCCAGGCAGGACCACCAAGTACAGGTCATCTCCGTGGGAGAAGAACGCTGGCCCAGCTGAGGAGCTGCCAAAGTCGAACTGTGGAGTGAAGGAGGGAAGGTACAGCCTGGGATCGGCTACAGAAACCAAGATGGCATCCCACCGTCTTGCAGCTAGCCTGCAAAATTGCCCTCCTCCCTTGGAATATATTTTTTAAAATTATAAGGGGAGTTTCTTGGTGGTCTCGTGAGGACTTGGTACTTTCACTGCCATGGCTCAGGTTCAGTCCCTGGTTGGGGAACTGAGATCCCGCAAGCTGCAAAGCACAGCCAAAAAAAAAGAAGACACACCACCAAACACACTGGTAAGTACAAAGAAGAACATAAGAGATACCCACGGGGCCCCACCACTCAGATTTAGCAAGTCGTTACATTCTTATTTGGAGAAGGAAATGGCAACCCACCCTAGTACTCTTGCCTGGAGAATCCCATGGAGGGAGGAGCCTGGTAGGCTACAGTCCATGGGGTCGCAAAGAGTCCGACACGACTGAGCGACTTCACTTTCACTTTTCACTTTACATTCTTATTCTTATTTATTTATTTATTTTTTCCCCCACCACATGGCATGTGGGATCTTCATTCCCTGACCAGGAATCAAACCTGTGTCCCTAGCATTGGAAGCACGGAGTCTTAACCACTGGCCCACCTAGGAATTCCCACAAGTCATTACGTTCTGCCAGAAACCCTTTGCACCTCTTCCCTATGCCACTCACTTCTCTCCTTCTGGGTAATAATATCCTGAAGTTGACATGGCATCTTCCTGTTCAGTTTTGCATAGTTTTCTACTTGGGTATATATTCATTCACAATATATAGAACTACCTGTGTATTAAACATTTTTACATGGGCAATCTTACATTGTACACCTCTATCCAAGGAATTCTCCAGGCAAGAATACTGGAGTGGGCAACTGTTCCCTTCTCCAGGGGATCTTCCCTAACTAGGGATCGAACCTGGGTCTTCCACATTGCAGGCAGATTCTTTACCATCTGAGCCATCAGGGAAGCCCTATATTGTACACAGAATTTGACAATTTGCTTTATTCAATGGTGTTATGGCTTTGAAATGTACACAAGAAGCTCCAGTTCATTCAATGTAACTGCTGTGTGGTATTTCATGTCTGTGAGAATGTCACGGTTTCCATTCATTCTCCTCTTGGTGAGCACTTGGATTATTTCTGTTTTGCTATTTCAAACATGTGACATACATCCTCGTAAATGCCTCCAGGTGCCTATGTATGAGTTTCTCTAGAAGTGGAATTGCTGGATTGTAGGGTTTAGGCACCTTCCACCTCACCAGGTGTTGTGAAATGATTCCAGAGAATATTGCCTGTTAGTCTTAGACACTCCCTTCAGCACAGAGTTTCTATTGCTACACATCTCTGCTAAAACTTGGTAGCATTCAGATTTTTGTTTTCTCTCATTCTGTGGGTGTCAAGTGGCATCTCCTTATTGTTTTAATTTGCATTTCTTTTTTTTTTTTAATTTGCGTTTCTTTATTCATGACACTGAGCCTCTTTAATTTGTTCATTGTTTATCTCAGCATTGTCATCTATGAGCTACTCACTGATGGAATTTGCCTAGTTTTCTGTTGGAATGTTCTCCCCTTTTCTTATTGATGTGTTGAATCTGTTTATATGCTCTCAGCATCAGTTGATTGTTGCCTGTGTGTGTTAGTCGCTCAGTCGTGTCTTACTCTGCTACCCCATGGACTGTAGCCTGCCAGG